>NW_022103958.1:35138496-35160473 GCF_000313985.2 Echinops telfairi
CTATAAATGTAGGCTCATAGATCTATTTCCCCATCCTCATATAATATATTTGTATATGTACATGTCTTTATCTAGAGCTCTATAAATAGAGGGTACATTTCTTAATGTGTTTGCTGCGTCATTAGGTTACGTGTTTGGTCTTAATCTTTTCATGGATATTGACGATCCTGTGAAATAAAAAAATCAAAGTTCACTATTAATCAACCAGCAATCCTGAGTGTTGGGGTCCCATGATTGTGGGAGGGAGTTGGGTGCAAGGTGCAGGTTACTGGGACAGAAAAGGTGCTTTACAGAATGAGCTGGCCGCCGAGAGCATCTGAAAATATCTGGGTTTAATCTGATGACATCTCAAGATTTTATAGATCAGTGAACAACTTTTGCTCTGTTACACCCAGGGCTTGGAAAGGACAGACTTTCCACAAGCACATGATCAGATTCACACGTGCTTGTGTCCAGGCTCTTGAGTGATGAGAGGAGTGCAGGTGCCAATTCCTTGGGTCTTGCTGTTTCTGTGCATCAAGAGAACCATGAGAAATAAATAAATGGCTGCTCCCAGCCCCCCAGGAAGGAACGGAGGCTCTTCCTGGGACAGGGCGAGAGAAGGGGAACGAGAGCAAGCATGTGAACTACACCGAAGGCAAATATAGAGAATGGATAATCACTCACCAGTGTAGGCTTCACTCCAAATACGCTCACAGTCCGCAAAAGGGAGGTACAGGTGATGTTTGTATTATCCTCTTGTGTTTGGAATCACTCGATAATTTTCCCTTTGGTTCTCTCTGTTCAGTGTATTAACCCTCCTTGCAGGGATGGGGGAAAGTTGCGGAGGAGGGCTAATTTCTCCAAATTATATTGTAACACAGTTGGGGGAGAGCCAAGGATGAAGCATTTTTGGCATATTAATGTCTCATTCTTCCTTCCTTTGGCAGTAAGAGTAGAAAGCAACTGCTTTCTGAAAGCTGATGACCCATTAGATGCTGGTCTCTCTGTGATCTGAGTCCAGACTCCTGTAGTGATTAACTAGCTCATTTGGAGGCATGGCCTTGCAGCAAGGTAGGAGTGTAGGCATTTCTCATTCACTCATTCAGCAAATATTTCATGAATACCTACTCTGTGTCAGGCACTTTTATAGACTGTTTTTTTTTTTTTTTTTTCAGTTTACCCTCCCAACTGCCTTTTGGAGAGGGATGCTATGACCCCCATTTACAAGTGAAAGAACAGGCTCAGAGCGGTAAAGTGGCTCACTCTGTTTTGATCCCACATCTCCTGACTCCAGGACTCTGGGCAGACTTATGCTGAACAAGGCTGGCTAGGGCTGTGCATCCAGCTTCCACTTGGAGAGAGACTGGGACCAACATTGTTTCCTCAAAGCCAAGCTCTCATGCGCCTGGAATAGGGGCCTGTTACGGTGTGGTCCTGTGTACCCAGCTATTGTAACTCTTGACATTTTCAAAGCAGGGCAAGCTCGAAAGCCCATTTAAATAAGATTCTCAGCTCCCTTAAGGAACAACAGAGATCAGCAGTGGTGACACTCGGAGCTAAATGAGCAATTTTGTGAAAGTGCTAAGTAAATAAAATAAAACAGGAGGAGATATTTGGAAAGTGCAATGAAACAGAAGGAGCTATTTGGGTGGTGGCGATGTTTGAACAACAAAATTGAAGCGAATAATGTCATGGAATTAGACATGTGAAACATGTTGAAATGGGCAAATGTTTTGCTGCCTGTCTGTTTACCATGGAGAGTGAGAAACAAAAATCTTCAAGGAGATTAAGGAATGTTGAGGGAATGGGGTGATGCTTGCTGTACCGATGCTTGATGGCTACCTCTCATTTCTGCAGCCCAAATGAGACATGAAGAAGTGGGGACCTCTTGTGTTCCTAGAATTGAGTTTTTTCAGTTTCTAGTTATGGGACCTCAATAGGAACATTATTAAGTTCCCCAAGATCCTTGGCTTCCTTGAGAGATTGGGAGTTAGAACAAAGACACTAAGTGCCTTAAGACACCGGAGGCAGTGTTGAATGGGGCTTCACACCTGCCGGCAATACTTTGAGTGTCCTGGGGTCACTTTGAGAAGCCCGAAAGCCAGAAAGTGATAACTGAATAGCAGCTACCACTCAGCATACCAATGAAAAGAGGGTCCTTTTTATTTATTATTTTAAACACTTTTATTGGGACATAATTCACATCATACAACTCAGTAGTTCCATCATATCAAGAAGAGTTGTGCAATCATTACCATCCTCCCATGCTATACCCACAAGAAACCACTAATCCAGTTACTGTCTATAGATTCACCCATCCTGGATTTCATATATTAAAAAACAGGAAACGCTAACAACAACACCAAAATAGAGAAAACCCTCAATGTGGTTGTTGATGGCCTCCTTCCTATGTGGAGTCCCTGTCAGTCTCAAGCCCCCTGGCCCTCTCTTTGTTCTCTGCTCCGTCTCTTGGGTTGACTGTCAAGACTTCTTGAAGACCTAACTCAGGCCATTCCTGCTCTGGGGCTTGTGAGGACGTGTGTATGTACAGGGATGGTTCCATGTGGGGCCCGCCTTTGGGGATGGTCCTTGGTTCCCGGCGTCTCCCAGATGAGATTGGCAGCCTCTCATTCTTGAGGGCCTGCTCCTGGGATCAGAGCAGGGTCTGAAACTAAAGCTAGCCTGTGCTTTGCCTCCTTTACCAAGGACTCTCAGTAGCCTGAGGAAAAGTAGGAGCCCTCCTATGGAGGAAAGAAAGGCTCTGGGGCTCCCTTGAAACCAACCACCTGGCTCCCAGCCGGAGCATCTCCGCACCACCAGAGAGCAAGGTGGCAATTCAGGTTTAGGAACAAGTATTTCAGCGGATGTGTTTGTACTTGCCCCATGCTCTTTTAGACAGGATGATGAGACAGGAGAGCCACCTTTCTTTTATTTTAGTACTCTATGTTTAATATTTTGAGGGGCAGTCACCAGGTTTTCAACTACTGCTGTGCTAGTTTACATTCCCACTAGCAAGAAAGTTCTACAGATGTCTCATCTCTCCATTCATGTTCTTCCATCTTTCTGCTCTCTGTTCTTTACATTGGTTCATTTGTAAAAATCATTTTATTGGGGGCTCGTACAACTCTTATCACAATCCACACATCCATACAGCGTGTCAAGCACATTTGTACATTTGTTGCTCTCATCATTCGCAAAACATTTGCTTTCAACTTGAAGCCTTGGTATCAGCTCCTCATATTTTCCTCTCCCTCCCCACTTCCGCTCCCTCTTGAACCCTGAGAGCCGCCTTTTTAAAGAAAATTATATTTTGAGTTTTTGGTGAAAGTTTATATAGGCAGTTAGGTTCCATTTGAAAATTTTCATTGACATTCTATAATGACATTGCTTTTGAATGCTTCGGACGTGTAGGGCTTGGGGACTGGTGACCTCTACTGAACACAAACCTCACACTCAGCATGCTCTTCAGGTGTGCTCAGTTTGGGCCCTTTTCAGTTCTCTACTTTCTCGGCCCCGTACTCCTCTCTGCTTTTGAGTCAGTGTGGCCTTTGGGTCTCATGCTGCAGGCTGTTAAGGCAGGCTCCCACCTTATGGCTCATGTCCTGGGTTTTGTGGGCCACTCTGAGCTAGTTTGCTGAAGGGGAAGCTTGGAGGTAGGCTTGGTTCTGGGTTTGGAGAATGTTTCTGGGTGACAGGCTCAGGGGGTCTGCCATGCTCTACTATTCCGGTTTCTCTCTCTGTTGTTTTAAATAAGAATCTGAGTTCTCCATATTTTTCTCCAAAGTATTACAATCTCAGATCAATCAGTGGTAGCTAGGTACCATCTTGTTCTTCTGGTCTGAAGATAGATGAGAATGTGGCTCATAAAGTTTTGTTTTTTATTATTAAATATTAAATTCTTAATAATTGTAGAATTACAAGCTGGTAGCACCTGAAGCTTCTCCTGGGGGCTAAAAGGTGGGCACAGCAAGTAAATCTAGAAGACTACACTCACTACATGAGTTTGAGAATTTGGTGCTTGGTGAGGGCAAGCGTGGAGTAATGGAGAGAGATCAGAGCAGGGGGCGGTCATGTGCAGGGGTCCTGGGAGTTGACTGTGGTTGTGGAGAAATCATCCATCCTCTCTGGGCCTCACTTTCCTCACCTGTAGCCTGGTGGGGAGGTACCTAACCTACCTGTCAGGTTTCTGGGAAGGCTTAGTGAAGTAGCCATTGGAACCCAAGCTCCCTAGGCCAGAGGGCTGACTCAGAAGCCCTGCCATTAGCAACTTGGGTGTTTTATCAGAAATGACTGAATTTTGAAATGTCAGTATTCGGGAGACTTTACCCAGATGATCTCTTTTCTCAATGTTACCCTGATGATCTCTTTTCTCAATGTCTAAGTCTTTTGTTGTTTAAACAGTGTTCAAATAGTTAACTCATAGCTTGGAGCCTTAGTCTCTCTGTCTCTCTCTTTCTCTCTCTCACTCGCACAATGAGATAAACATACCTGCCTTATCCGAGTCAATAGATAGCTTCAAATCAGATGACTACAACCATATGCAACTCAAAAACTTGCTGCCATTGAGTCAGTTCTGACTATAGTGGCCCTACATAAAACTTCCTGTAATTGCAGAAGACGGTGACGATGCTGGTGGCCCATAACTCCTTGTAAACAGGGCAGCACATCTATGTTAGAGCAGCAAGGTTGGTTGTAGGTCTCATCAACTGATGGTTATTACTTTTCTATCCACTTTCGAAAAGTGTAACTTTCTTTGCTCTAATTTTGGCATGCAAAATGTATCTTAGTGCCCGCACCTTCCAGCTCAGGATTCATTGACCCAAGACTCTAGGGTGCTTTCAGCTGGTACAAGTCAAGGAGGGTGGAGGAGAGATTTGCTTTGAAGGTTGTGCAGCACATGTGAAGTCCCTGTTGAATGCTGCTCCAGCACAGAGATGATCCGCTCTCTTTGTTTAGCTGAGAGCCACCAAGCGGGTCTGGTGGCAGGATCCAGGGCTGCTTGAGGGCTAGGTGGGTATCACACAGTGGATGTCATTCCGAACTTTGGTCTGGGGCCAGTGGTGAGCAGTAAGAGGGAAGCAGCCACAGGGTGCTGTCTTCCTGATGTCTGTCTTTAGGACTCCCTGATCATGGCCAGAATGCTGCCAGTCCCACAGATTCCTAATGGAAGGGGGAGAGCCCGTTAGGATGTGAAGAGGACAGAATTTGGAAACTGAAGACCTGAGTTCTTGTCTTAGCTCACTTAGCGATGAAGTTAGATTGAGCAAGTCACTTAGCCTCTCAGCACAGTTTCCTCATTCCTGAAATGGGAGCAGTTGGCATTAATGCAAACGTCTTGTAGATGGTAGAACACGCCAGAGGTAACGGTGGACAGTGGTGCTGTTGCTTTATGGTTGTGTCTGTCATGAGCCAGGCATTACGCCTGGCTCCTCCCACTCTCCCTCCCCCTGCCAACCAAGGCAGGAATGAGGCAGGTCCAGAGGGGGCTCAGATTAGAATTCATGTTTTAATGTTCCCTGATGAGTAGAGATGACTTTCTAGAAGAATCCGGGTGTAAAGGAAGCCTAACCCTTGAGCACATGGTACGAGGATTTCTGAAACAGGTGGTGATGGGCCTGTTTCCCTCTCTGTCTCCATGCTCATGCCCTCGCTCGGCTTTTTATGGGAGACCAGGCTGCTGCCTGCCAGATGAGGTCAGAGGATTGCAAGGGCTCACCGGGGAGCAGGAGCTGGGAATTCAGAGGCTGCCTCTGGCTGGGAGGTGAGGGGGTGGCAGGGGTGGTGCAGAGTTGCCCGGCTCTGGGAGCAGCCCAGTCATCAGGCTCTGTCTGCTTCCTACCTGGCTTGCTGGCGTTCGGGGGCTCTCTGAACCTTTGGTGCTCAGCTTCTCCCACACGCAGAATGCAGGATGCTCTGACTGCTGGAGAGGTAGAGTAAGAATACTTGTAGGCCTAGACACTTCTGTTGTAACTGTTCTGTTATGCTGACTTAGACCTGCTGGTCTCTGGGGAGCCTCCACACTGAACTTTGAGAAGGAACTAACTTAACACTGCCAAACAGAGGTGATCTGTTAACTCTGTCAGAGAACACAGTTTAGCTGTCTGAATTAGGAGCCTTTAAACATGTCTCTAGCCTTTGATGGAGTAATTTTACCGCTGGGACTTTAACCCCAGAGAATGACTTGCATAAAAAGTCTATGCTATTAAGTGTATTTTAGTTACAGTGAGGAGAACCACCTAAAAGGTGTAGGAATGTCAACCTTTCTAGAAGGCAGTGAGGTGGTGTACATGGTTAAGTGCTGGATTCTTGTTCGATGTGGAGATACTTGGGTTTACTTCCAGGCCACTGCGATAAATGAATAGCACAATAGAGCAAGTCACACGAATTGTTCTTTGTTTCCTAGTGCATATAAAAGTTCTGTTTATA
The DNA here is from genome assembly GCF_000313985.2 of Echinops telfairi. Lineage (NCBI taxonomy): Eukaryota > Metazoa > Chordata > Mammalia > Afrosoricida > Tenrecidae > Echinops > Echinops telfairi. The sequence continues at coordinate 35,144,905 of NW_022103958.1, forward strand.
GAGTTAGTCCTGTGGACTAATGAACCCCCAGATATCAGTCTCCACACCCTGAGACCAGAAGAACTAGTTGGTGCCTGGCTACCCCTACCAAAACTTGCAAAACTCACTGCCACTGAGTTGATTCAATCTCATAATGACCCAATGGGCCAAGGTAGAACTGCCCCTGTGGGTTTCTGAGGCTGTAAATCTTTTGGGAGCAGGACAGTTTTTTTTCTCAAGGAGCAGCTGGTGGGGTCAACTGAACTTGGGGTTAACGGCATAGCTTCTTACCCACTATGCCACGAGGGCTTCTGTAACCCCTTTAAAGCTACCAATTGCTTTTAAAGGGATCACATTGGAAGGTCCTGGATAGAAAGGAGGAAAACTGTGGAGAGAAACCAGACTCATTGGCTAGATAGAGACAGGACCTTGCCCTCCTCACCCCAAGACCATGGCCCTTCATCACCCTGTCATGGTCTGGAACTGAATTCACCTCCCTGTTAGAAAAGCCAGCCATTTAGGGTCAAAGGGCAGCATCTATCCAAGAGCAAAGCCAAGCGAGCTAGGAAAAGAGGCAGCATGGAAACGGGAAGTACAGGATAGAAGTGGCGTCAACAGTGATACATTGAGGGGATTGGAATGAAACAAAATGGGGATTGGAGGGGATTGAAGTTGAAAGAAAATGTGCATGAATTGTTGAGTGTAAAATGGATGATCCACTGTGGTTTTAAAGTTATGTTAATACACTGCTGTAGTCGATTAAGGACACAATGGCATTATGCAAAAGCTCGGAAGGGTGTGAGAATTACTGAAACGTGACTTGGAGACTGAGTCACTTGCTGTGGGAGAAATGGGGCTGATGGGCTTGTTCGATGCAGGGTTCCCACAAACCTTCCACTGGTTAAAACAAAAACAACAACCCCTCAATACCTGGGGAGCACAATGCGCTGCAGTGCAATGAAAGGAGGTGTCTGTGCTGGTCCAAGGGCCAACTCCACCTGCGTCTTCGCAGACAGACCTAGAGGGCACAGCCTCAGAAGCCTTCCCGTGCCTTGTCTGCCCACACGGGGTCACCAAGAGTTAGAATCCCCTCGACCGCAGCAACAAAACCACGTGAATTGGGTCCTTTAGCATCTAAAGTGATGCCCAGAACACGCGCATCCAGCAAACATTTTTGAGTGGTTATGTGGAGAGCAACATTTACATCCATATGATAAGACTATTCTTCACCTATTTCAAACGAAAAGTTCTTAGTGATATAGGCAATCTCTATGTTAATAGGTAGCCAAAAGAGAAGTTAAAGATTTTAATATAAATTATAATCACAATTTTTAAAAAAAGTAATTGAAGAAAAGGAAAGCTTGGAACCAGATGTCCAAATATCTCTCGAATTGGTGAGGTCACAGGTGATTTTGTTTTCTTAATTTCTAAAATGCTTACGTATTTTGTGATTTCACATTGTGATATGTGTTTTGAATAACGTGTGATTCCTGGTGGTGTAGTAGAATGTGTTGGACTCTAACCTCAAGTTCAGTAGTTCAAAACCATCAGCTGCTCCTTAGGAGAATGATGTGGCTCTCTGCTCCTGTAGAGATGTACAGCCTCAAACACCCACAGAGGCAGTTCTACCCTGTCGTATCGGGTCACCATGAGTTGGAATGGACGTGGTAGTCAGGAGTTTTTGGTTATTTGTAAAAGGAGGTGTGGCAGTTACATAATCTTCTGTCAACTTGTGAAGCATGGAGTTTAGCCTATCAATCAGGTCACAGCTTGATGACCTCATTTGGCGGCGTGAAAAAGATAAATAGCTCACTAGAGGCCAGATGTACAGACATTCTGCCTGTCTTCTTGCTGACAAGCCACATGGAGACCCCTGAGGGATCCAGAACGCTGGAGCTGGAGGAGCCACATGAAGATCCCTGCCAGTGTGGAGATGCTTCCACCACCACTGCATCCACAAGACTTTCTACCCTCTGGTCTTGATCTTACTGCATTTGGTGTCGTTGCATGTGTTGTGTGTGTCTGAAGAGGAAAGTATAGACTGGTATCGGACATAGGGGCTAATATTGGAATTAGGGACTCGATCTGGACTGGGCTGGGATGTTTTCTCAATATACAACTGCTCTTTGACATAAAGCTCTCTCTTATACACGAGTGTCCTGGATTTGTTCTCTGGTCACCCCTGACTAACACAGGAGGAGGCCGCCTTATTTTATTTGTAGAGCAAAACACAAGCTTCCGGAGTCAACTACTTGGGGCCCCGAGAATGGGAACCACTTCTCCCTCTTCCTCCTCCTCCCCCTGCCCCTCTCCCCTTTGTGGATGCACAAAACACCTACACACTTTGGTTGTGCCTGTCAGCTTGGCGAGGAAGCTGATCCCTTCCAACTTCAAAAGGGTATTAGAGACGACACAGTGTTGAAATTGTGCGGGTCATGTTGCAGAGACATGCCCGTACATTTATATGCCATCAATGAAGTGAAGACATTTTGTATAGGGAGAAGAATTTTAAGAAGATAGAATTTACTGGGTGGGTGGCTAATTCTTAGAATTCCTTCCTTGGTTCACGGTGGTTGGAAGTGGTTGAAAGGGTGCCATCTGTTGTTCTTCATTCTTGTTTCAGCTCGCGCCACCTTACAGTAATTCCATGTTCCATGTCTCAGTTCTCTAAGAGGGAGTGTTCTCTCAGAGCCAAGACTTCCCTTCGAATGAAAATCCCCGCATTTTAGGTGGGCTTTGGCGCCTGAGCTGGAAGATCTTGTTTTTTTTCCACTGGATCAAAGGCCTGTCAGAGAAGACATCTCGCTTTCCCTCCCTGGGAGGAAACTTTGATGACTAAGGGGTCCTCTAACATTACTGACCTGTTGTATTTGTGACCCCATCCACTCACATGCCTTCTCAGTCCTGGTCTCTTTCTTTTCTCTTTAGCCATAACCAGCACACCACAGTGTTTAAGCATCCTGTGACGGGGCAGTTTTCTCCAGAAAATAGTGACTTCATTCTTCAAGAAGAGTAAGTATTTTTGTCTGTTCTCTATATCCAGTGGAATTTGGGAACTTAAAGGCATTTGTTCAAAACAAAGCTTGTTGAACCATCGTTTTTCTCAGAAAAGAGGGGCGTGGAGTGGGGTGGTTGATTCAAGGGGAAATGTGGGAAGATTTTTATTTTCAGTCTCCCGACTTCTCTCCATGGGAAGACGCAGAGGAAGAAAGATGGGATAGAGACGTGCTGTGATTGGTGGTATCATTAGACCCTCTCGAAAGCTCTTGGACTCAAAGAGGCATCCTCGAGAAGACCCACTCCTCTTGTGTGAACATTTCCTACACGGATCCTCAGACCCAGCCGAACCAGCCTCCCAAGCCAGGCTCCAATAATAACAGTCCAGAGCCACAGTGTAGACAGAACTGGGCTTGGGGAAAAGAGCCCAGGTGGTATCGAGGTTCAGTGCTGGGCTGCCAACGGAAGGGTGGGCCGTCTGCTTCTATGAAACCCCCTGGTGCCCTTCTGCACTGTCCAGTGGGGAATCGACTCCCAGCAGTGGATTTGGTGTTTTGGTCTTGAGTTTGAAGAGGACTGGCAGCACCCACTGCCCCTGAACACTCGACCTGCTGTCCCTGCCGTAGGAACAGTCCTGCTCACCCGCTTATTGCAGTGGGGCTTCTGAGGGTGCTCAGAGCCAGGTTCTACCACCCAAGCCTGTCTATCTCAAATGCGTGTGCATCTCAAGCAAGAAGGGTTCCTTTCTCTGCAGGGAAGGCTGAGAAGTGTATAGGGTGGCTCTGCTCTCTCCGTCTCATCTGAGACATTTCTGTTTGAAATATGAATCGAGCGGCGTTGACTTTCCGGGTTTTTTTTGGTTTTGTTTTGTTTTTTAAGTCATTTTTTTCCACTGCCAGTCACCTAGACCAAATTTAATCTTAAAATGAATTGTTGTTATTGTTAACAGCTGTCACGTCAACAACCAGTCCATGGGGTCATGCCCATGAGATAATGCTGCCAGATCCTATGTCAACCCACCATCACTTGTGGGAGGGACCATCGTGATCCATAGGGTTTTTGGTGACCGATTTTTGGAAGTAGATCACCAAGCCTTTCTTCCTACTCCCCTTAATCTGGAAGGGCCATGGAGACCTGGTCAGCACCATAGTAACACACAAACCTCCACTGACATCTAGTTATCAGGTGTGCATGAGGTACATTGCCAGGAATTGGATCTTGGTCTCCCACACTGAAGGCGAGACTTTACCACGGTAGTCTAAATAAATGTCAGGCAGTCCCAGGCTTACAAATCACAACTCACCTATTTGTAGGTGAGTTGGGACCGGCACATATGCTTCTTATTTAGCCCTATTGTAAGAAAAGCTCCAAACCTTTCCAGTGATTTAAGAGCTGAACGTGCTACAAGTGAAGGTGATTGTGATGAAGAATTGGCTGCTAGTAGGAGTTGATTCGCTGTTTGAAAGTGAGGGGAAATTTACATAACATGAAAGGGAGACTAAGAATCATTATGATTTTTTTTAATGAGTTATTCTTAACTGAGTACTTACTGTATTGAGGGCGCTTCAAAAAGTTCATGGAAAATAGAATGGGGAGATAATGGAATTTTCCCACAAACTTCTTTGAAGCACTCTCATAGAAGTATTTATATGTTTGCAGCATTTGCCTCTCCTAATACGTTCAAAGTTTTTATTGTGGAAAACATCAAACATATGCAAAAGTAGAGGGATGGTAATGAACCCAATGTATTGATTCCTCACCCACCTTCCGCAGTTTTCCAAAGATGGCTGCTTTTGGACTCACCTGCATTTTTTCACTCATCTCCTGAATTATTTTGAAGCACATTTCAAATAAATCACTTTATTTCTTCAGTATTTTCAGCTTAGAGTCCTTAGCCTACGGATTGCTTAAAGCGAGACAACACTGACATCCATTGCCAGTTTCCAAACTACACTCTGCCATCGAGTCGATTCAGCACAGAATTGGACTGTCCTTGTGGGCTTCTGAGACTGCAGTCTTTGCGGGAGCAGATCGCCTCCTCTTTCTCCTGAGCAGTGGCTGGCGGGTTCAAACCACTGACTCTGTGATGCACAGCCCAACAAGTAAGCCACTATGCCACACTGTGTAAAATGCTTTGCCAAGGATCGGGCATGCATATATCGTTTAAAATAATCATCCTCAGGGGTAGACCTTGAGCACCATTTTCAAGATGAAGAAGCTGGAATCTCAAAGTAAAGTCACGAGCCCAAAGTAGCATGGCTGGGAGTAAAAGAGGTAGGTGTCACCTCAGGCCAGCCATGCTCCAAGGTCTGTGCTGCCTTGGGGTGGGGAGAGAGAGAGAGCGAGAGAGCGAACTAATGGCTGTCTTGTCTCTTAGACAGCAAGCATTTTTTTGTGGAAAGATAGAGCCAGAATGTGGATTCCTCAAATTCCTACTTGAAATGAGTTTATTTATAGAATCCTAAGGGTCAGGCACTCTTGGGAAGGCATTGAGCAGACCCCTTCCTTTAGATGGCTTGGAGACAGAGGCACCACCATTTTGAAAAGCCTGGGTGGAGGGTGCAGTGGCACATTAGGAAGCTAGTCACTTCGACAAGGACTCAGAGTCTCCACCACTACCTGCCACGGTCACGTGGCCCTTTCCTTTCCTGCCTCACAGCAGCCTTTGTTTCTTACTGAGGCGGGTGCCCCTTTGGCCTATCTCTCTATTCCTGATTGCGCCCATTTTCCAAAGAAAAGATGTTTCCGCTTGTCTAGGTTCCCTTTCCTCTAGATCCCATTTCATGAAGGAAATAGGGATGCTTTTCTCCAGTGGTGGATACAGCTGTGTGGCCAGACAATCCATAAGACTGTGCTTTAGGTGTGAGTGGCGGTACTGGGAGGGTAGAGGGAGAGTGGGTTGGAAAGAGGGAACCGATTACAAGGATATATATATGTGACCTCCTCCCTGGGGGATGGACAACAGAAAAATGGGTGAAGGGAGATGTCGGACAGGGCAAGATATGACAAAATAACAATTTATAAATTATCAAGGGCTCGTGAGGGATGGGGGAGGGAGGGGAAAATTCGAGGAACTGATGCTGGGCGCTTAAGTGGAGAGCAAATGTTTTGAGAATGACGAGGGCAGTGAATGTACAAATGTGCTTTACACAATTGATGTATGTATGGATTGTGATAAGAGTCGTATGAGCCCCTAATAAAACGATTAAAAAGAAAAGACTGTGCTTTAGGTATAAAGAGGATAGATTTCTGTGATACATATTCAAATATATAGATTCCTGCATATGTTGCATGTTTACTAAGTGAGTGCCTACATTATGTCAGGGCTGTGCTGGACTCTGCAGTTATCTATGGCAGCAAGCAAGACAGACATGCCCCTGTTGTTACTGAGCTGCTTATTGAGTCAAACCATACCGCCATCGAGTCAATTCTGACACACGGCGACCCTACAGGACCGAGTAGCAATTACCCTGCGAGCTTTCAAAATTGTAAATCTTTATGGGAGTAGATAATTATATGAGAGACCACAGGCTTGGGAAGCAGTCGTGTTAGAGAAGGCATAGGGTTCAATGGGAATCGATACAAGACAGCTCTCACCTGACTTGGGAACCATGTGAGCGTCTCCCTTTCTGGAGGAGATGCGGTTAAAATGGCGAGCTGTCCATCAAGGAGGTGAGCAGTCTGGGCAAAGACCAAGGAAGGATTGAGAAGAGCATGCGGAGGGTGGAGAAGGCTCCCTGCCCACCGAGAAGCCCAGATGTCAGAAGCACCCCTGAATTAGAGTGAACAATGAAGAGCACAGGGTGGATTCTGACATGAGTTGGGAGGTAAAATTGCTATGTCTTTGGGTGATTTATTGGCTTTTATGGAGCGGGAAGAATTTCTTGAAGGGTTTGGCTGGAAGACGAGGGAGGAATTAGATAACTGAAAATAAGTGAGCTTGCGCATGCGTGTGGGGGGTGTCATTCCAACTGGGGACAATGCGACCAGTCTTGGTAGGGTCAGAGGGCAAGATGACTGACTTGCAGTGGAGATTTGTAGTGTAAATAGAAGGTTGGAGACAGACTGCAGTCAACTGTCTAAATTCCTTCCTCCAGAAGACACTCCTGTTTACATCCTGGGGAACTCTGGAAAGTGACTGAGCCATCATTTCTCCTCACAGAAACATTTGCTTTAAAGTATGAAAATGAATGAAATCCCCGTTTTGTTCCCTTAAAATTAAAAACTACATCCACTCTAGGTTCTGATTCAAAGAACTTACAAGACAGGGCAGAGGTGCTCTCTGAGTTTCCCCAGCTGTCCATCTGTCCTGGAGCAGATGACCTCGTCTTTCTCTTGTGGAATGGCCGGTGGGGTCCAGCTATGGACTTTTTTGGTTAGCAGCCCATCCATCTCACCTTCACTACTGGGGCTCCTTTTGTTTCCGTCACAGAACTTAACTTGATTGTGTTGTGTGTTATATAGTGAGAATGAAGGCTGAGTTGAGATGGCCAATTAGGTCCTTAGAGACTAAAGGTGTTGTTTGGAAAAGAAAAATGGTCTCTCTCCCCAGCCCCGACTACTCCAAAGAGGGCTAAACATTGGGAGTTAGAACACATTGAATCTTCTTGCCTAAGGCTCCAGCCCCAGATTTTTGGAGCTAATTTTCTTGGAGCAGTGGTTCTCTGAACCAGCATCATATGGGAACTTGTTAGGAATTCACATTTCATTCCCATCCCAGGTCTTTTGAATTAGAGACGCTGGAGGGTAGGACTCAGTAAGACCTTGGCCCGGCCCTCTGATGTGTGGCTGTATTATGAGAACTACTGATTTAGACTACTTTCTGTTCCCAGCCTCCCTATGTAGGTCAGTGCTGGGTCATTCCAGCTCTACCTGCTGCTGAGAATTTGCCTTTCTATCCCAACTACACCTGTCAGGACACACATTTTAACGTGATCTCATGACAAGTCCTGTAGGTTCTCAGGTAATTCATATGTACGCAATGTCACATGGCCGACCATGCCTACCTTCAGGGTGGCAGGGAAGTGCATTTCTACCATGTGCCTGGGAAGAGCACCGGCAGTATTTGTTGGGTAGTACTAATGACTACTCTCAATAAGTCATTGTGCAGATTCATACAGGAAGCGCAGGCCCTTGGAGTTTGCCAGCTATAAGCTTCTTTGATTGCAGGATTAGAGTACTTGTCTTTACATTGCATCTTTTGTGCCCTGCTACCTAATTTTTGTCATGGCCCTAGAGGTGGGTGGGCATCAGTTAGTGGGCTCCTGTTGACCACAGGGAGGGAAGGGGTCTTGGAGATATGTCTGTACCCCTAAGCCAATAGGTATAAGAAAACTCTTCTTGCAAGAGCGTATATAGCCCCAGACTGCATTAAGTACAATTAAGTACAATGTGTAGGGAAAAGTAGGGATCGTTACATCATGGTCTCAGTGAACTTCTTCATTCGTTATTTGATGGAGCACTGAGGACATGCCCTGACACCCAACTAGCGGCTTCACACATCTGGTGGCTTGTCTATTTCTGTGATGCTGGACGCTATGCCACTGGTACTTTAAAAGCCAGAGTCACCCACGATGGACAGGTTTCAGCAGCACTTCTGAACTAAGAACTGCCTAAGAAGAGAGGTTTAACGATTTTTTGAAAATTGCCAGCAAAAACCCTATATGTCATAGAATATTGTCTGAGACTTCAACTCACTCACTGTGAATGCATCCTCAAGGGAGGCTCTCCATCACTCGAGAAGGACGTGGGGCCAAAACACTGCCATCGAGTCAATACCGACTCATGGTGACCCTATAGGACAGGGCAGAACTGCCCCTGTGAGTCTCCGAGACTGAAACTATTTATGAGAGTAGGAAGCCCAGTCTTTCTCTCTCAGAAAGGCTGGTGGTTTCGAACTGCAGACCTGTGGATAGCTGCCCAACGTGTAACCATGATACCACCAGGGCTCATTAGTGAAGCCGAATGAAGTTCTCAATGTGTCAGAGTGACACAGTAGCTCCAAAAATGAACTCAGACTAGCCATGGTTATGATGGTGGCCCAAGACCATGAAACCCTTTGTCCTGTTGGCCCTGTGGTCCCTAGGCATCAGAGCTGACTCCGAGGCCGCTCACGGTAAGGATAAAGGCCCACTGTGATCCTGGAACTGAACTTCACAAGTGATATTGTGCAATCGAGGCTCCCCTTCAAGGTGGCGCCGATGGTCCTTGATCTCTCATGTGTAGGTTACAGGAGGAAATATGGGGGGTGGGGGTGGAATGTGGTGAATGTCTTTGTGAAGGACTGGCAGGTAGAAGAATGGTGCATTTGTCTTGCGGCTGCCCAAGACAGGAGACCAATCAATGGGCGCACAGGCAAATCTCAGCTCAGTCTGTCATTCTCTGGGAAAGGAACTTTCCAGAATCTTCTGCTTAGGAATCGAGAATTTCACCTTAAATATGAAACCTATCTTTTAGTAGAATAAGGGTTAGCTTTGTTTTTTTTGCTAACTCTAGCAAGAATGATAAAGTAACATTTTTTCCCCACATTTAATGGGAGCATTTGTGATGTGCTAGGCACTTTTCTAAGGACTTTTTTGTGTCTTTTCACAACCTCCTTGGAGGAAGATACCATTAGTATTGTGGATCGTGAGACACAGGTCACACGGTTTGCAGTCTGGCCCCAGATCCTGTGCATCTAGCCACTGTGCTATCCTGCCCCTCAGTTTAGTGGTATTCAAGGGTCAGTGCCCCCCTCCTTGGCTGTATTCAAATGTTAGCATGTGAAGTGGGCTACAGCTGCCCAGAGATTGTAATTGTTCGTGCGGGAAGGAGATTTGGTCTGTGATAACTTCACGCTTGCTTGAGAGACACCAAGCAAGTCTCTTGATGGTCTTGTCTCCAGAAAGTAGTCTCCAGCCTTTATGAGAGGGCCTGATAGCCAGTACCTGGATCATTTGCACATCTGTGCTTAAGCCGCCTCCCCTGCTTAATTCTCAACGACCTCCTTGGACTGTGAGCAAGAAGCTGAAAGGGCCACACCCCGGGTTAAACATGGGCTGAGGAACCTCCAGGGCTGTGGTCTTGGTGTCTGGTGCCCGTGTGCACAGGAACGTTGTCTCCTCAGTGCTGGGCTGCCCAGGAAGCCACCGGCAGTACACCTCTGCAGCTCTCAGGGAAGAGGAGGAACACATTCCCGAGTGGTGACGCTGGCAGATGAGTGACAGGAGACTGTGTCCATGGATCCCTAGGCTCTGTCGAGCATTTGATGTTGAGGTGGAGCTGAGGCTTGAGAGAGAATAGGTGCTTTGGAAGTTCAGAAGCACGCTATTGGGCTTAGAGGCCAGCTGCAAGGTACCCAAGATAGCCTGCAAGCTTCCTATTGGCAGAGTCCCTTAGCCCGGCCTGCTTTTCCTTGCATCCTAGTGAATTTAGCCTTTTCTTTCCACTGGGCTCTGAGCAGCCCACAGTTTTCTCACTGGAGTGTGTGGAAAAGACACATGAGTTGAAATCTAGAATGTTGTGTGTGGTGTCTGGAGGAGAATAATACCACTGACAGAGAATCACGCCCAAGGTAAGAACTACCTCACTCGCCTTTGATTTCTTCTTCGCGAAAGGGTGTTCATTTTACAGGCTGCCAGGCAAGATATTCTTAAGCCATGTGCTGATTGTGGCTCTGGGGTGGGGTACCCCTGCTGCTAGGAGACGGCTGCCTCCACTTCCTGCAGTGAGACACTGAGAAGCCTAGAGACAGGCAAAGAGGGATTCGGAGCTCTGAGCTTCAAAAGGGGGCTGTCTGGGTGCTCATCAACTGAGCCCTGGGCTGCGGGGCTGCTGGTATGTTGCTGTCTGAGGCTGATACAGCAGCACCTTGTCTCTAGAGACTGGCAGTCTTGGGCTAAATCCGCCTGTTGCATTCTGTTGCCATGGCAGCAGAAAAAGGGAGACCATGGAAACACCTGGTAACTTGGCTGTTTGGGTTTCGTCCCTGGACTAGGACGTGGCATCTGTGACAGTCACAGGTAGGGAAGAGAGATGCCTTTAGTTCACTCTAATGCCGCCCGGGTGCTTTGGCCATGGCGGTTTCCAGGGGCCACTGACCCTGGGGAGATGTTGTTATGGCCACGTTGCATCTACGGCCGTGGCTCTGTCTGTGCTGGGTGGGATGCTGCCGGGGGTGGGGGTGGGGGCTTTGCTGTGTGCAGAAAGGGGGTCGCTTCCTGCAGACAGTGTTTTTGTTTGCTCCTCTGACTTCCTTCCTTGCCCTCTTTTCCTTACCTGTTCCCCGTCCAGGGACTGTGCAGAGGGGCTGCATTAGGAAATGCCATTTAGCTCTGGAGAGAAGTGGCTGCTTAGCAAAGCCGGCAGGAGCAGAGTCTAGAGGAGGGCTCGCCAAAGCCTTGGGTTAGAATCACAGCATCTCAGAAGCAGCAGACCCAAGATGGAAGGAGCCATGCGGGCCAAGGGCTGGCTCTGCCCGGCACAGATGCAGACACGGGGGCCTGGACAACGGCAGGGACTGGCTCAGGGTTGTGCAGTAGGGCAAGGCATCAAGCTGCCTGCAGGGCAGTGCTGTGGTGGAAGTGGCGTCAAAGCCTGCCCCACTGCTGGAGGCTCACTGGGTGCTTTTCCATGCCAGATGAGGGGTGCTGCTTGGGCTGGTGTCCAGCTGCCAGGGTGGGTGAGAGGAGGAGCTGGGGCTTGTGCTTGAGAGAGGGCAGTTGAGTGGGGAGGAACACAGAAAGCCAAGGTTAAGTCACAAGGCCTCAGCAGTTGCTGAATGAAAACCCGTGTCAGACAGCCTCCCCCAGGGTGTTGGGAGTTTACAGTGAGCGTTGGCGGTCTGTCTGTCTGTCTCTCTTTCTGGAAAGGAGAGGGGGTTGTGGGGGTGGGTGGAGGTGTCTGTTTGGGACAAGAACTTTCTTTTTTTTTTTTTAAATCCTGCTCATTATGCATAGCTTTTCCCCAACCCTCCTGGTAGTGGGTGTAAGTAAGCCCCCTGAGAAATTCACTGGTGTTGGCAGTTATGCCCTTGGCATTCCCTCCTCTCACATCTCAGTAACTGCACCCGAGCTCAGTATAGACTCCTCGAGGGCAGAGCAGGCGTTTGGAAGCATGTAGTGTGACATGGGTGTCCTGTTTCTCTATCACTTTCTCGCCTCCCTTGTCACAGCCTTGTTGACTCCCCACACCCACCATTGTTGTTCTGGAGAAAGCAGATTCTCCCCAACCCCCTATCCTCTAAAGAAGCCCCCCTATAAGGCTTCCATGGAATGGCTATAGGAAGTGATCCTTGTTTAGGAGCTAATTGTTTGACACCTTGAACTTTCTGGAGAGGTCTTGGAAATAAACATAAAAATATTGTTGGGCTGTAAATTCTGGAGACTCAATTGGTAACACTATCAAATAATGTTTTCAATTCAGGATATGTCTCCAGGTTTTCCCAGTATTTATTTCAGTCTACTTTATGAGTTGAGCAGGTAGTTTTAACTTTGTATCAGCACCATTTTGCAATAGAGGCTACTGTGATTTGTGGGTGCTGAGTAAGTTGTCAAGCTGTAAACCCATTGATCCTGGGCTTTTTAAAGCCACCTTGGGATCCTCTTGGTTGAAGGGGTCGGTGCTGGAACTGAGACAAGCAAGCTTCTGCTTCTGCCCGCTGACCTTGGACTTGTCGCGGGATTGCTTTCTGTGGGGGAGAACTCAGGTTTTGGGAGTCCAGATCCTGTCTGGGGCACATCATTCTGTTCCCTCGGTTTCTTGCCTGTGAGCCAGTGAAGCGTCTGACACACCGCAGGCACTTGTCAAGCACAGCTGGCCTGACCTGGTGGTGATCAGAGAAGGACCTGGTGCCTCAGGGTGAAGCTTGCCTTCCTGACCGATTTTGACAGTGATTGGGTAGAGAAAGCTCTTGTGTGAGCCTGCTTCCAACTTAATCCAATTGTTCTCAGCGGTTGAGAGGCAGCTCAGGATCCCTTTAACCAAAACCTGACCTAAAATCAGAACTGAGAGGGTAAGGGCCTTGGAGACTGTAGCCTCCCTTTCCTGCTACATTGGTCAGTGTTCTGGACCTGAGGTCCTGAGTTGGCAGAAAGAAACTGCTTCTTTACTAGGTGGAGAAACCGAAGGACAGAGAAAGTCCTTCCCTGCCCAGACCCAGCTAACACGGGCTCCACCAAATTCATAATGGAATCAAGCTCAACCTGAGCCATTGTATCACTTTCCTGCCCGGCTTCTCCAGACAGATTTTGTCTGGTCCTAACTTCCTTTGTTCTTTCTCTGTTGGGAGGTAGTTGAGTTTATACCCCAGCTCCTTGTTTTGAACGTCAGTCCACACCCGAATGATCACCATTCATGTAACCCAAGTCAGAGAAAGAGAGGGCTTTGTTCAGATCAGCCCCCTGTACGTCCGAGTCCAGATAGCACAGAAACCTGGCAACCAGGCTTTTAGCTTACTAGATCTTATTTAAGGACGGACACCCAGAGCCTGCTTTGCGCAGAGCATGCAGTGTGTTTGGTCTCTTCTCCAGGGAGCGGTGTGACTCATGTGCCCGAGGGCATGCTGCTGGGAATGGAACCATCTTTCTCCGGGCCAAGGCTCTTCTCTGTGGAGGGGCACGGCTACTGGGTGCAGCCGTCAAGAGAATACACGTGGGTCTGAAGAGCTGAGGACAAACCACTCAAGTGCTCTGTCAGGCTCCTAAGTGGAGAACATGCCTGTAAGATGTAGCCGGCTGAAACAAATGTACCAAAACACACACCTCCGAGTGAGTGATGTCCCTTTCAGGGTTGTCGCCTCAGGAGGCTGCACACACACACACCATTGATCTTCCCATTACTCAAAAGGTTGTGGTAAACAACCTCTAGGAATTTCTGACAGAGCCAGTTTTTCAGCCAAGTGAAAAAAAAATTTGTTTTTGATACTTTCCCCCCTTTTTCTTTCACATTTCTATCTTTGGATATACTCAAGCGTGACCACCCACCTCTGCTGTTTACCTTTTTAAGTTTCGATCCTGGGTGACTTTTGGTTATTTCTAGAAGTCCCACTTGCCCGTGGAAGGAAATTGGAGCACTGTATTCGCTGTGGGGAGAGTCCAAGGAGCGTCCTTGGAAGGCAGGTCGTGTTACCTGGTCCAGTGGGCAGCTGCGTTCAAGCTTTGTTCTTGGGGAGAATCGGGCCACAGACAGCTAATGCCTCAGGACTGCTCCTGGAGTTGGGATCTGTCCCTGCTCGGGGGGAGCCCTTTGGTCTGATGGTGAAGACATTTTTTCTTCTTTCCTGTTTAGCTTTTCATTGGGAATTAGGTGAAGGTGTAGAGAGCCAGGCAGTGTTCTCTCCAGCAATGCAGACACCTTTTCTTTCATGCCATTGATTGCAATCCTACAATGTGCTGTCACTCCTCCCACGGCCTCCCTGCGCTTCCTGTTTCCGTTTCCCCCTTTCCTAACCCTTCTTGACTCCTGAACTTAGTCCTTTGGCAATGCTACCCTTCGGTCTCTAATGGTGGATGGTTCTAAGGAGTGAGTACCTCTCCATATAGACCGGTTGTTTGACTGAAAATTGAGCCGAGCCGCAGGGGTGGGTTCCGTTTCAAGGCTGGGGGGGGGTGACTAAGACCATAGTTTTGAGAGTTCTACCCATCTCTGTCCAACAAGGTAAGTCTGGTCTGTTTTATGATTGTGAGTTTTGTTCCACATTTTTCCTTCCAAGGGTGGTGTCTTTCAGAGTGGTTGGGTATGGTGGCCAGGAAGCATCTAGTTACCATATCTGCACTCAGTTACTTTGGACGATGCTTTGTTTCCATGAAGCTGCAATTTTCTGCACTCTCCTTTCCCCAGAAGGGGAGAGAGCAAGAGTCACACCTCCAATGGTGGCTCACAAACTTCTTAAACCACAGGAAGACACGTTTAAAAAATAATCATTTTATTGGGGGCTCGTACAGCTCTTATCACAATCCATCCATCCATTATGTCAAGCACATTTGTACATTTGTTGCCATCCTCATTCTCAAAACATTTTCTTTCTACTTGAGCCCTTGGTATCAGCTCCTCATTTTCCCCCTCCCTCCCCCACTCTCCCACCCTTCCTCACCCTTGATAATTTATAAATTATTATTATTTTTTCATGTTTTACACTGTCTGACGCCCCCCTTCACGCACTTTTCTGTTGGAAGACATGTTTTCTGTCTGTAGCTATAACACAGTTCCCTCTCTGGGGAACATTTTAGCTTCCATCCAGTTTGGACGTCAGTCACAGCTCCTCAACAGCCAGTTGCCCCGGCTGTGGTGAGCAAGGTCTCTGGAGTCCATGAGGGATGGAGTTGTCTGTGTATGTTTTTTCCTCCTCTCGCCTCCCCCTCACACCGTTCCTCACTCATGTCCTATCTTGGGCCACAACCAGTCCTTCTCCAGCTGAAATTTGTTCCCCGTTGGCTCCCTAGGCTGTGGGACTATCCTCTTTCCCCACCCAGGCCTGCAGGATGGTCAACTTCCCAAACGATTGATTGGAAAGAGCACCCCCTGCCAACCGGCAGCTAGTGTGGGAGGGAATCCAGGGCGGATGATCCCTACAGGACCAGTGGTGTGAGTGGCGATACTGGGAGGGTAGAGGGAGA
>NW_022103958.1:35164088-35175259 GCF_000313985.2 Echinops telfairi
GTACAAATGCGCTTTACACAATCGATGTGTGTATGTATTGCGATAACAGTTGTATGAGCCCCTAATAAAATGTTTAAAAAAAAACAAACAAACAAAAAAAGAAAGAAAAGTAGTTTTCCTTTGACTAGCAGGCCTATAGCTAATATGTTTCTCTCCGGATTTTTCTTATAGATAAACATTGCATAATGAGCCTCTTGCTTAAGATTCTTAAGCAAGAGTAGATTAAACTTCCAGACAAACCCTTTGTACTGTTGGACCCCCTGTCACGACTTTTAGTTTAGAGATACAGCTACCATGGCGGGCCACCAGAGAGTTTTTCCTTGTCTCAGCCCCGGGGAATCTTGAAAGTCAGGCAGGACCAGGCTCTGGGAAGATGTCGTGGGCAGACTTGCCGGGAGGCCAGGGGTGGACAATGCAGCCACTCAGCGCCCCTTCCCACCCCAGTTGGTGATTGTCTGTCCGCTGCACACAGCCTCTGCCAACACAGCGCGGCCAGAGGGTGGTGACATTCTCAAGTGGGGAGCCGGAACAAAAGCCTGGCTGGGATGGAGGCCGGGGCGGGACTCTGGAGTGAGAGCCGGTGCTGATAAGGAGCCAGTCATCTTTCTGCCTGTTGGGACTCGCACCTCCAGCCACCAAGCACCCAGCAGTGCCCGGCCCCCTGGAGAGCTGGTGCCCAGCAGAGGGGTCCCGCTGGCACAGCCTGGAGAGCGCAGTGGTCCTGGCTGCTTCTGCAGAGAACTTCTCTGGGTCCCTGGAAAAGCTCACTCGTCCTCTGAGCAGCAGTGACCGTTGACGGACGCAGCGGATCTCCAAGGTGGAGACTCGGATCCCCACCATAGCACCTCTCTGAAAGGAGCCTGGTCAAGGGGCAGCCAGAGTGCTTTCCCTTGTGCTGTGTGCGGCGCCGAGTTGCCACCTGCAGCTCCTGAAGGCCCTGGCACAGGCCTCAGACCCAGGCAGAGAGCCCCGGTTTGCTCAGTTTACTGCAGCTTGTCTGATCTCACGCTGCCCGAGGCCCATTGCCCACCAGAGTATGGACAGTAACTCAGCCACCGACCGCTGGGACGTCTGTTGTGAGGAAGACTTCCTCTCTTGGGAGGAGACAGGTCTAGGAATCGCACATCGAGACTTCAAGGATAAGTATTGACTTTGTGGGAGGCTTTTGCCACTGCTGCATTGAAAGACTGCTGCAAATGCTGGGGCTCTGTGGAGGCAGGTGAGGGAGAGGGCCCCTGTGTGTCTCCTGAGAGCTCTCCTGAGGTGTCCCCAGGGTGGGTCGGCTTCTCAGTGGAGAACACCATGTTGCCGCGGTGCCCACTAGGAAGCTTGGAGGGGAATCCTCCTTGGTGCCCAAGGCATGCTTCGTGACTGCCCACTCTCCTGGCACAGCACTAGGGGTTACTATCTCCGGTGGGTCTGTTTTGGGGCAAATGGTGGGTTCCCAGAATAGGACTCTTTGTTGAGTCTTCTATTTTGGGAGGCAAGCCCCACTGGCGTTTATGTAAGCGATTCTCTGTGTGTATGGGGGTGTGGATGTGCGTGCAAGTGATTTCTTGTTACTAATTATAAAGCTCTTCTTTTAGGAGCCAGGGAGAGGCAGGGTGTGTGTGTGTGTGGTGTTGATTGCTCTTGCTGTGTAGTTCAGTTGGGAGTGGGGTGTGCGGGTTGCCCTTTCCACCGGGCAGGTACCACCAACACAGGCGTGAGAGCAGTGTGGGGGTCCATGGGCAACAGGACCAGATGACTGTCATGGCCCTTGTGTGGGTATCTGGCTGTGAAGATGTGTCTAGCTGTGTTCCCCTTGACTCTTTTCAGAAGGTGTCCTGGCTGGACATGCCAGCCCCGGCCTGCAGTCTGGGGTCAGACGGTCTTCGGAAGATCCGACCTGGGATTCTCCAGGGCCACGCTCCAGTTCTGAACGGGAACAGACGTCAGACTCCACACTCCATTCTGGAGCTGGGCCCTGACTCGCTGGGTCTCATTATGTCTCCGCACAGGCCAAATCCACATATGTCGAAGCAAGAGAGACACCAAAGACCGTCCAGTATGGTCAGTGAAACGTCCACAGCGGGGACCGCTTCCACCATAGAGGCCAGGCCTGGGTCCAAGGTGAGCCCCTGGCCGCTCGCTCTCCCCACCCTGCTTTTCTGTTTCGTGAGCAGAAGTTCTCAGGATCACCATGATAGCCGAGTGAGGGAGACACGCTAGAGATGTTCTCCAGCCCAAGAAAGCAGGGTGTAGATAGGACCCCCACACCTTCTTCAATTTCCTGGCAGCGGCTGTGGGGCCTGTGTTAGGGATAGCCTGGTGCGAACTGGAAACAGGGGCCGGGGAGGGGCGCTCAAGGAAGGTGCCCTTGAGAAAGATTCGGGAGTCTGTGTGTTCACGGTCTGGGAACCTTGACCTATGGTCAAAGTCAACTTGCTCCAGGGCTACCTGGGAAGTGCTAGAGCCAATACTGGTGACAGCTGATTGAAATGTCCTGTACATTATCCCCAAAGGGAAAGCCCGCTGGATCTTGATCTCGCTCATTAATTAGCGAGTTGTGGCCGAGTGCCGCCTCCTCCCTGTCTCCTTGCGTTCTTTCCATCAAAGAGCTCTCAGCCGTTGTAACAGAGGAGTGCTCTTTTGTGTTTCCCTAAGTCTCTCGTGCTGCTTGAGTTCACGTCTGCTTTCCCCCTAGATTATAAAGTCCAGCAATAAAGTCCACAGCTTTGGGAAGAGGGACCAGGCCATTCGGAGGAACCCCAGTATTCCAGTGGTGGTCAGGGGCTGGCTGCACAAGCAGGTGAGGAGACAGGTGTGAGGGCGGTGGGGACCTGGCCATGGTGGGATGGGAAACATCAGTTTTGTTCTGACGTTTATCGGAGGCAAGTGGATTCTGCTCACTGTCCTGAGCAATTTTCTTTTTTTAAGTGGATTTATCTGCTCAATCGCTACAGCTTTCTCTTAAAAACAACAACAACAACAACAACAAAACATTTCACCATCTTGCCCCCCATTGCTATGGGCAGCCCTGGGACCTAGGCCTAGCTTGAAGTCAGTCTTCCTGCAGATGGTAAGAGCCTTTGTGATAATTTAACTGAAAGATCACATCCTTTCCTCTGTCTCTTCCTCCAGCACCGCAGGCTCCAAGTCAGCCAAACTCAGCTCATTGTCTGCTTACCTCTCTCTCTCTCCCCCAGCCTGCTTTTTCTGGATCGTGGTTAATAGTACCACTGTTCTCCCACTCAGTCTAGAAGTCTCAGCACTATTACCAGCTCAGACTCCTACATCCATCCATTCAGTCAGCCAGCTCTGCCTCCCTCATGCCATTGTTCATTTCTGCCCTCATTGCCAATTGATTTGTCTCTGGTCCTCTGGCGATGGCTAGCCTGTGAGCTGCCTGCACCGAGACACGTCTTTTCCCTCTCCTTCCTCCTTGTTGTTCACTGACTGACGGGTGCACTCACTCATGCACTCGCTCACTCACATAGTCATCAAATACCTGTCACGTTTCGAGGGTTTGCCTACAGGTATGAAGAGATGAATAAAATGTGGTCCTTGTTCTTAAGGAGCCCATGGGTTAGGGGAGACAGACAAGCTTTTCTCATCTCCTTTCACTCAGTCCAGCCTCCCCTATTGTGTCATCCTCAAAACTAACACAGGGTGACACATAGTTCATCCCCTGTTGAGGATTTGCATTTCTACCCAAGATAGATTGAATTCGAATCTATTTTACCAGGATCCCAGGTGAGTCTTAATGTGGGCACCTGGGGCTCTTGTTGAAATGTAGATTCTTATTCAATATATCTGAGGTGGAAAGGTGACTTCTTAGCAGGTGTCAAACCCGAATGAACCAACCCTTTTGAAGCCCTGCTAAAACACAAGTCAAACTCTGAGAGCTGGCCCAAATGCTTTGTTTCTTCCAAAGGCTTTGTGGAGCAGGAGAGGAAGCCATTGCAGTGTGCATCCCACAGGAATATGTGGAGTGCTAGGGACACAGAGCTGAGAGGACGGAGCTGTGCTTTGGGCCCTCCAGAAAGGCTTCCCAGAAAAAATGACGTGTAGCCAGTGCCGGAAGAATGGGTGTTTTCCAAACAATGCAAACATGTCCCAAGATGCTCAAGATTATCTGGTCAGCTTTGCATAAGATAAGATACAATGTGTGAATTTACCAATTAAATTTACTTTTAGCCACTTATAAGTGGAGCAGAAACAAACCACATTTTGTACTTAGGTTTAGAAATGAACTTTAAAGATGGTTTTGGTTTTAAATTTAAACCTGTCAGAAAGTTCTGTAGAAAAGAAGACAATGTGTTTTATCAGTCACTTCTAAAGCAAGAAGCCACTCTGAGGTTCTCTTAGTGTTGGGAGAAATCTGAAATTAAAACACTGCTATTTTTCTTCCCTGGGCTTTTTTTTCTTCTTCTGTTTTCCCCAATAATCTAAAGATAGTTTTTACAGATGTAAAGATTTACATATTGGATGAGTAAAGTGAGATTCTTGGTATGAAGCCCTTTGATAGCTGGAGAATCCAAGTCTCTTTAGGCACCACAGCAAAATCAGTCCCTGTGGTCAGGAGTTGAGCTTTGTTAAATAAGAACTTTGGCTTGATTGATTACCTAGCTTAGACACTTGGTTCAATACCATGTAAATTCAATTTTCTGATCAGCATCAATTATGGCATAGCACCTAACTTTTTTAAAAAAATCTATTTTTTAAAAAGGTGATTTCTCAATAAGAGGCCTTTATTTCTATTTTCTTTTCTAAAAGAAGAGGGCTTATAATAATGTTTCCAGAAGACTCCCCCAAAAGAGGGGGGTAAGAGTAAAAGAACATTACTTCTTGGGGTTAAATCTTCATTGAATCTAAATTTTAATGCCCTGTATTCAAGGACTGGCTCTTCACTAAAATATCCATTAATTCATCGTAAGAAAGAGCGAATCTGGCTAAGATGTGGTTCTGGGCTCCGGTTGTATGTGATGGGGGGCGTGGCAGAGTCCCTGGGTGTGGCCCTGACAAGTGTGCTTTGCCTTGCAGGACAGCTCTGGGATGAGGCTGTGGAAGAGGAGGTGGTTTGTGCTTGCTGATTACTGCTTGTTTTACTATAAAGGTGAGCCAGGGCTTAAGCCAACAAAAGTTCTTTGTCTTGGAGGGGATGGGGAGGTAACTCAAATGATGACCATCCTGTAGTCTTTGCAAAGCCAGTGGTTCGAGCTAATTGGTAATGTAGTGTCCTATGAAAATGCTCTTTTTATATCATGTGGATGGTTGGTGACTTCCGTTTTACCAATTCTGCACAGGAACAGGGTCCTTCTTTTGGGTGAAAATAAGTAGGAACTAGTTTGCAGCCGTCTTAGGATGTCAAGATTCAGAGTTAAGCACCTGGGGTGATCCCATATAATATGGAATGGGAAACTGCTCAATTCAATTGGCCATATGGCCACACATGGAGGCCCAGGATGTAACATTGAGGACTGTTCAAGGGTGCAAAGCAAGCAAGCTTCCAAATAAGGAGGAGATGGCTTACAATTCAGACACAACTAGGGTGGGATAGGCTTTGGCAGTCAGGGGAGTGAAGTCCATTCCATACGGGAGGAGCTGGGGAGGTGACCTGGAGGAAGTAGAGTCTGAGTTGGGCTTTTAGGAAGAAAGTAGAGCTTTGGCCTCTTGGGGGAAGATGGGCCTTATAAGCAGAGGAACCAGCTTGAGTACAGGTCTACACACAAAAGCCAGTCTTCCTTAGTGGCAGCAGCGCATCTCAAGCGCAGGATATGCTAGGAGATATGGTTCAAGAAGGGCCCGGATACAACCAGATAGTGGGAGTTGGTCCCCTGCCATATCCAGTGGGGAATCAGCAAGTACCTGTGGGTTGTAGAGCAACAAGATCAACTTGTTCTTAGGACATTGCCTCTACCAGTGAAAGTGGTTTGTAGGACAGAGGGCTTTTTCACCCATTCTGGAACTTGATCTGTGTGAGGTTTGCCCCCCCCCCCCCCAGCCATGGAATGCCTTTCCCATCCTTTAAAATATAACTTAGACATCACCCTCAACACTTTCTCAGCTCCCCCAGACTGCCTCTGTGTCCCCACTGCATGTGGTACATTTCTCTGGCTCAGGACTTAGCTGGTGGAGTTGTGTGTGCCTACATACCCGTCTCTGAGTGTGGGCCCTGCTTGATGCACTTTAGTAGCACAAAGGTCTCCAGGGAACATCTGCATGAGATATCAGTGCGGAAGTGATTGCAGTAGTGCTGAGAGGAGGAAATAAGGAATCCTGAACTAGGGCAGGGGATGGATGAGCCCAGGGAAGATGTCGCAGAAGGTGGTTTTGATGTGTTTTTCCGTCCAAAGACAGCAGAGAAGAAGTGGTCCTTGGGAGCATCCCTCTGCCCAGCTATGTGATCTCGCCTGTGGCCCCAGAGGATCGCATCAGCCGCAAGTATTCCTTTAAGGTACTACCCCTTTTCTGGAACAGCAATTCCATCCAAAGAAACTTGGTGTTATCAAAAATGCATTATAAAAGCCGCTGTTTTTGTGGGGTGGGGGAGAAGGTAAGAAGCTAGGGTGTTTCAGGCTCATATCAACCAAGGTATGTTATTATATAGACAATAATGATACCACATCACAAGTAGTTTTGTTTGTATCTGAGCTTTTGAATCCCCCCAAAACCTTGCCCAACTACTTAGACCTCCTCTTTTCCTATGTCTACTGGTCTTGTGATTACAGCACTAACAGGGCTCTTCTTGTGCTTCTCGTCACCTGAGTCTGACTTCTTACGGTACCCACAGCACTCGGGCACATTGGCTTATGTCAACCAAGTCACAGTTGTACACTGGGGCCGAGGGGCTTCAGGCTGACAAGATTGTCAGGTTTGTCCCTTTGTTTTCCTGGTTGAACAATTAGACTCAAATTTGGTTTGTTCTTTGGATCATTTATGGTTCCCAGGGAATTCCTGACACCAGTGAACCCCTTTTCTGCTTGGTCCCTGTGCTGTTTGAGCTAAGTGGGGACAGGGTGACTGACGGATGGCAGTCCTGTGATCTCTCTGAGGCCTGGAAGACCGGGCATGTTTGGAGGCTCCAGGAAGGTGATGGTTGAGACCAACCTTGCCAAGCCTGAGGCCACCTTCACCGATGGCCTCCACAGGTGGTTTCAAAGCTGGTGCCCCCCAGGTAGTGAGCGTGGATTGGATTGAAGATCCACTTTACTGGCAACTTGGAGTGGAAGTTGCAGAGAGCAATGAAGCAAGTGGTCTTTGATTACGGCCCCCGTGGCCATTGACTCTGACTCATTGCAACCCTTTATATAAGGTTCTGAGCCTGTAAAGCAGGCAGTCTCTTTCCCACAGAGGGGCCAGTCGGTGTGAACCACTGCCCTTACAGTTAGCAGCCCCAGCTAGCCCACAGCCCCGTGGGGAGACACCCTCTCACGCTGCTCAGGGGACGATGCTGTGGAGTTCACCACATGCTGAGGCAAGGAACGCCTGCTTCCACTTCTGCTGTTCCTTTTGGCTGTTCCTCCGGTGAGAGTACAAGGTCCGGACTAGGCGGGAGGTAGGAAAGCCCAAATTGAATAGAAAAAACTAGTTTTCTCATCGTACATGGTTAAAGGACCCTGGGAACGCACAGGATAGAAACGGCTCTTCTCTGCAATGGCTAAAAGAATCCTGCAGCATCCTGAGCATTAGCCGTGGGTCAGCTGTGCGGGTGCTCAGGTATTGACAGGCTTTTGGACAGCGATTGCCTCTGTGGTGGTGGTTAGAGAGTCAAGCACAGAACAGAGCTGATGCTTCCATTTTTGTTCATCGATGGGCTTGATCCCCTCTCCCTCGTGCCTGCGAGGTTCGCTATCCCCGTGCCTGCAGAGTCACTGCAGGTTGGGGATTCTGAGATCCCCCATTTTAGGCGGTGTTGTGTTGTCTTGTTGCACCTGAAAACCCTTTGTGACTCGGGAAGTATTTTTGTATGTGTCACTTCATTAAACCCCTCTGGGGAGCCTCTCAAGGCAGTGCAGTTACCTTCATTTTATAGATTAGGAACGAGGACCAGAAAGTGTGATACATTTGCCCCAGGTCACAAAGCTGGAAGATGTGTCAAAACTTGACCATGGTGGGGGGAGGGAGGGAATAAAGGAGCTGATACCAAGAGCTCAGTAGAAAGTAAATGTCTAGAAAAGAATGATGGCAACATATGTACAAACATGCCTGATTCAATTGATGTATGAATTGTAATAAGAGTTATAAGAGTCCCCAATAAAATGATCTTCTAATAAACAACAACAAAAAACTTGACCTTGGGGTTTGCCCTCTTTCAGTTGCAGGAACAGGGAAGGGTAGCTTCCCCCTGGTCTTTTCCACCTTTTGTGGGTTTTTTTTTCATGTCTCAGATTGGTTCCCTCCTGCTCACACATTGCTCACATCTTTCTCCTGAGATGGTAACAGTGAGGATGGATTCCAGTCGTTTCCAACTTCTTGCTCGCACATTGCAAGAGGCCGGAGGTGGTTGGAATTAATCTTTATTGTTAGCGTCTCGGGAGAAAACTCCCATCGACAGTTTAGCCTCGGAAACTCACAGGGGCAGTTCTGCAGGGCCGCTATGAGTCAGTATTGACTCGATGGCAGAGTTTGGGTTTGGGTTTTGGTGCTTGTCTAAAGAACTCTCTTACGTTTCATAGCTCAGGCACCTTCGCCGCTACCGCTGTCTCTGACAACGTTCTGGTCAGTGGGTTTCAGGCCCCTCCTCTCTCGGGCTAAGCATGCGGGGTAATGATGTTGTGTATGATTTGGGGGACCCAGCACTTGGAGTGTCCTCAAAGTAATTTTTAGCGTGTCTATATAAATTTCATCTTAGCGCTTCACCGGGAGGTGTGAAAATAGGCTCTAGGAAAGCGTCTTTTGCGTCCACCTTAGAGGGTGTTCTTTTTTCGTAGGAAGGAGTTCCCATGAGCGTTGTCTAGGTACTTGGTCTGCGAGACAGAAGGACATGCATCTGTCTGGGAACAGAGAAAGGCAACTGCCGACCAATTGGGTGGTGTCCAGTGGGTCCTCGTGCACGGACGTTGGCTTCCTGTGAGGAAGTTACAGTTCTCTCCCGACTATGGCACCTTTCTGTTAGGATCCAGAGGGCAGAGGCTGTTCAGGACTCATGTTCTTGCACACCCTGAGAAACCTGCAGACCCTTCTGGTGCCCTAAAGTCAGACCCTCATGGTATTCAGAGCTGGACTCTCCGACTGCTGCTGGGAGCCCTGGCCTGAAATTATTCAGAGTAAGATCCAGAGTGGTAGGTGGGCACAGCCGGAACGGTTATATAGCCCTCCTCTTGTCACTCCTTGTCAACTGTGCCCACAGCCTGACAACCCCAAGGCATTGCGTGCTGGGTGGACCTGGGAGACACAGCCAGGTCTGCAGGGTGAGCCAAACAGGGTTCCTGGTGACCCAAGAAGCCCTTTATGCTCAGCTCCCACAGAACTCCCACGCAGATGCACAGCCTCCTTTGGCCATTGTTCATCGCCGCCCCTCCTTGCTCCTAGATAGCCAGGGTCTGCAGCAGAAAAATCTCCACATGGCCAATGTCAGGGGGGTGGGGAGGAGTTTTTCCTGCCTTCCCTTGAGCCCCTTTTTCTCCCAAGGGTTCCTAACCTGGGTTTACAAACCTGCAAGAGAAGGTGGATTAATTACATCCTTACGTACTGAACCTCCGACTGAGCTCTTTCCTTCCAGCAGTACCTGCGACGTGGCCACGAATAAAAACCAAACCATACATGTTTCCTTATCACAGTACAGTGGTTGGTTCTCAGTGGCTATAAATGTCTTGAGATACCATCTATGTTCATCACCACTTTGAAATTATGGTCAGGATTACATCTGCCACTAGATTTGTTATGTAATGCATTATAAAGGAGCTCTTAGACCCCTGGGGAGGAGCCTTAGTGGCCTAGTGAGTTATGCATTGAGCTGCTAACTGCAAGCTGGGCGTTTGCAACCACCAGTTTCTCTGTGAAAGATGAAGCTTTCTACTCTCATAAGGAGTTGCCGTTTCTGAAACCCACAGGGGCAGTTCTGTGCCCCTAAAGGTTTTCCTATGAGTGGGCATTGCCAGGGTGGCAGTGACTGTGGTTCGGTTTTTCAGTGAGTAGTGCTACTCCGCCAGCTTTGGACCGCTAAGGCACCGTCCTTGATTCCGACGCACCCACTGCTCTGAGTGAAACAATCCCACAGAGATGGGCTCAAAAACCCTCTGGGGTTCCTCTGATCAGAATCAACCCAGTGGCAGTGGGTTTACATTACTAATCACCCTCTAAAAAGGATTTTTGATGATACTGTCTTAATATAATTTTTTTGTGTGTATTTTATTTGTTGTGTACTTAAAAAAGCATTCTGGAAAGGAGTAATAGGCTTCACCAGGCTGTCGGGGAGATTCATGCCCCGCAAAAGGGCAAGCCTACTTGAGAGTCTGACCGAAGGCCAGGGAAGATGAGAAGTGGTTTCACTTATTTATTTAGATTCAGTGAACGTTCATTCAACGTTACTGTTCCACCTATCAGTACTGGAGAGGCCAGGGTTACAGCAGAGAAAAGGCCCACGGCCCTGCCTCGGCGGGGCTGATAGGCTGAACTGTGCACCAGCCTCTGGGTTATTAGAGGGTAAGACGAGAACAGCAAAGAGCTACCTTTCCTCTCTCCCCCACAGTGTGAGTCACCTCCTGGGCCCATTCAGTTTGGTCTCCTCCCCACCACCATCGTCCCCCTTCTAGGTAACTTAGCACCAGGACAGTGTTGCGCACACGAGACTGCTTTGTCACTGTGGGTGACGCTGCTGCAGCCTCCTAACTGCCCTGCAGCCCCCAGTCCCCCTTCCGGACTGTTTCTGAAGGGTAAAGAAATCTGTTCGGACTGAGCTCCCTTTTGCCTGCAGGACAAAGCCCAAGCTTGTCTCTCCAGTCACATTTCTAAGTAACTCTCCTCTCATATTTCCGTCCCCGCTCTCTCCTAAATCAGACGCAGTTCCCTTAAGACCACAGGATGTTTCCGAAGGCCATGTGCCCACATAGCTCTTCCTTTTCCTTCAAAGTTCTACTCAGGAGTTACCTCCTCCAAGGACCCTTCTCTCACTCCCCCTTCCCACCCCCCCCCCCCCCCCCCCCCTTATTTACGCCACTCACACCACTGGTCCTGAAGGGATCATC
>NW_022103958.1:35175359-35218205 GCF_000313985.2 Echinops telfairi
CCCCCCCACCCCGCACCCTGAAACCCACTGTGTTCCTTTTAGCCATCTTGTGGCCACCACAAGGCCCCTCTCTGCTGCTGCGCCTTAAACATCTTAAGTAGAATGCAGCTTAAATGATATTTTGTCAGACTAGTCTTTAGGAATTACCGGGTCCAACCAGACCCGGCGTCCGGTTAATCCTCTCTCACAGGCTCCTGAACCGGATCCTATTTGAGATCATTGGGCATCTGTGGTCTCTCTCTTTTGCTTGGCCACAGACTGTTTCGTCTTGGTTTAAGGCTGCCTCCTCAACTCTAGCGCATTGCCTTTCACATAGCAACTGCTCAGTGCGCGATGTTCTTGAAGTTAGAGAATGAATCAGCCCATCAGTTGATGGACTCTGGCCTTTTGAGCCTCCTGTCTTTTTCCGTAGTGGACATGTGTTGGGCTGCTAACCACAATGCTAGCCGTTCGAGCCCACCGGCTGCTCCACGGAGAAAGACAAGCTTTCAGCTCCTGTAAGATTGGAAACCCACAGGGGCGGCTTGCCTCTGTTCCACAGGGTCACTGTGAGTCGGCATCAACTTCAGGGCAGTGCATTTCTAGTTCTCGCTTGGGTTTCTCGGTTCTAGGCTGATGTTGGGGGTTAAGTTGTGAAGATCCTGGGCACCTTAAGCCAGTAATGTATCAAGCACGGGGTAGGAGAGTCACATTTTTTTTCCTGAGACAGTCACATCTTAAGGGCATTATGTTTTTGAAGTAAACTCTTCTTTGCTTCTGTCTTTGTTTCCTGTAGGCAGAACTTAGTTTCTTCTCAGTCACACAAAGTTGTGGGATTGTGGTCGTTGGAAAGGGACAAGCAGAAGGGAAGGGAGTCCTCTCTGAGATGAGACAAGACTAAAAAGGTGAAAAGACTAGTGCGGTGGCAGCTTCCTTGGGCCTGGGTATTTTGGACTTGTGTTACTTGACCAAATGAAGAGCCACCATCCTCCCTCCCTCCCTCCCTCCCTCCCGACTTTAAGTAGGACAGAGCAGTGAGCCCTTAGGGACTGGCTTAGTTCACGGAGTATAATGCTTTCAGGGTTCATCCCTGCTGTAGCACGTGTCAGAACGTCATTGCTCTTGATGGTGGCGAGTAGCAGTCCGTTGTAGGTATGTGCCATACTTTGTTTTTGCACTCACCTGCTTGGGGATATTGTTTCTGCAGTTTGATTATTGCGAATATCGCTGCAGTGAACATGGCTAGATGGTTTCAGCTTTCCGGTCCTCTGAGTGTCTGTCTACCTAGGAGTGGAATTGCTAGGTTGAATAATTCTGTGTTTCACTTTTGAGGAAAAACCACACTATGGCTTTACCATTTTACAACTGCACCAATAAAAAGTAAATGGAGATCCCCCAACCCTGCCTTCTTGCATTCACCATTAAAGGAAAATAGTCAAACTCACTGCCATAGAGTAGACTCTGACTCATACTGTGACACTTTAGGATGGAATAGAACTGCCCCCTCTGAGTTTCCAAGACTTAAACCTTCCCAGGAGTAGATAGCCTCATCTTTGCCCCGTAGAGCAGCTGGTGCGTTCAAACCGTGATTATCAGCTCAGTGTGTACCCGCTAAACCTCCTATTATCTAATATGCCCAAGCACAGGGATAAGGTAATTGAGCACCTGCTCTTCAGAGCCAAGAACAATATGGGCATAGCACACACTGGCAGTTTTATTAGTGAATAAAACTGTGTTTGCTATTGTTTGGGTATAACTGCCAGGGCCCATTTGCAGACAGATGATCAAACGTGTCTGCATGCCTAAAGTGTGTTCCATAGTTTATACAGCAGGGACCTACTCTGTCACATCCTTGAGGGCTCCCTTGGCCTGTGGGTGGCCTTTCATCAAGCAGAGTGAGGACCTGACCCAGACCCTTTGTGGGTGAGGGTATATCAGAGAGCTTCTGGAGTCAACGGGAACTTTTCCAAGTACTTCTGTGGGTTCCAGGAAGGCCTTTCCACATTCCTTCTAAAGCCACATCTCCACTATGCTCCAAGGGGGAATCTTTCCTGAGACCATGGGTGACTGACACCTGAGAAATCGGACTGGCTGCAGGTTGCCTTTGTGCATAAGAAGCGTGGAGGCTACAGCTGACTTCTTGTGGTTCCCCAAGGGAGAAGGAGAATCTGGTGAACCACCAGCCCAAGGCTGATTGCCATGAGGCACAGGTCAGCTCTGCCTTCACCCTCCATCGGCTGACACCAGCAGCTCCTCCTACTTGTCTTCGGCGTTTGATAATTCATTTCAGTGGCCACACAGAACTCAGATAAACTCACAATTTCTAGGGGGCCTATTGGTGAAGTAACCAGGTTACCACAAGGCAGGTCAGCAACCTGTAAGGACACAGTCACAGGTCCATGGCCCTGCCTCTCCTCAGCCACCAACTGAGTCACTTTCTCTCTGGGCCTCAGCCTCTCAGGCATAGAGGCTTCTGCCTCTGTGGGCCAGGAAGTTTGCCTGCAGAGCCAAGAACGATCTGGGCACACGCTCCACCTCACTGTCCCACGGCCTCAGGTCCCTTGGTCTGCTCTGTCTCTCTGTGGCTTCTTTGTTCTGCCCCCAGGGTGCCTGCCACAGCTTCTGGTGCCTGCAGTCTTGGGCACCACTTCAGGCAGGGATTTTGAACATGTCCACTGGGGGCTCTTCTTCCTGGAGGGTCCTGGGTATTCTCTGTCCTAGCTTCTAAGATGACGCATAGCTGGGGGAGTGGTGGCTGAAACTGGCCAATCCCCTCTTAGCGTTTCACATGGCCTACTTACATAGCCCCGCCCAGATGCTTGGCAGGAGTTATGTCGACAGGGCTAGAACATCCATATGATGAGAGTGAAAGAAGAGGCCGCAGATTGAGGAGGGAAAAAAATTAGCAATGATATATCAGATAAAGGGCTAACTTCAGAAATCTATAGAAAACTACTAGACCTTAATGAGAAAAATACAAACAACCCAATCAAGCGATGGGCACAAGACATGAATAGATGGTTTACCAAAGATGACATCCAGGTGGCCAGTACTCATATGAAGGCATGTTCCTGCTCATGAGCCATAAAGAAGTGCAAGTTACAACAATGAGGGACCACCTCACGTGAACACTCTCAGCACAACAAACAAACAGAAGATAACAAGTGCTGGAGAGAATGAGGGGTTGAAGAGCTCCGACATGGCTGATGGCTTGGTGGGGCTGTAGACCTGAACAACCACTATGGAAATCAGTACAGCGCTTCCTTAGCCAAATGCAAATACCTTATGATCCTGTAATCTCTCAACTTAGTCTAGACCTTAAAGAAGTAAAGAACAACACATAAACAGACACATGCACTCCTGTGTTTATTGCAGCAATTTCTATCAAGGCAAAACAGCGGAAGCAATCAAAAACCCTAACTAGAGGATTGGATCGACAAACTCTGGTGCCTTCTTCCAGTGGAACTTTGGGCATCCTTTAACAAGGACGAGAATGTCAGACACCATCACACAGGGGCAAAGTTAGACAGCATCATGCTCAGCAAAATCAGCCATTCTCATAAGGGCCAACATTCTATGTCATCGTTAGGTTTCACCCCAAAGGATGAAGCCGTGGCGAACATACCTGGCTGATAACTAGAGGGTCGGAGGTTGGAGTATCCCCTTGAGATGCCGGGGAGAAGGCCTGGCAAGGTGGTCCTGAAAGCCAGCCTTTGGCAACTGTATGGAGCATGAGTCCCCTTGGACACACGGGTCACCATCAGCTGGGGTCAGCAGGACAGCAACCGTCTGCCAGAGTTGTGGAAGGAGATATGTCGTAGAGTAAAGTAGTGATCTTCGCCTTTCCACCCCTGTGCCAGTTTCCCTTGGAGAGGCGGTTCTCCTGGCAGACCGGAAATGCAGGCCCTCTACCAGAAATGCAAAGAAGGCTGGAAGTTGCCTCTAGCTTAAAAAGCACCCTGGTCATTGGTCAGTGGTGACTCAGTAACCCCTCGCAGGCTCAGTGCAAGGATACGTGTGGAAGCACCTGGAGGCGTCCCAGCACATAGTAGGTGCGCAGGAATGTCTACTCGGGCAGACGTGTGCACATCGCAGTTCACGGTGAGCCTCTGTACCATGCCGCCTGCTGTGGCAGCTGATTTTGACTCTATTCTAGTCTGATTATAGCCCACGAAGGAGCCACGCGTTTCCGAAGAGCCAACCCAGGGTTTCCTGAGAGTCTAGTTCGCTGAAGCAAGTGTAGAACACAAAACAAACCATTTCTCAGATGCGCCTTGTCTGGGTGCTCTTCCCTGTGCGGTGGGACAGAGGTTCAGAGGCAGGGCTTTTGTGGCTGCAAACAGCCACAGCCTGCCCACACTGAGCCAGGGAAGCCGGCCGGCAGTGTGTTCCAGGTGTGGGAACACATGGTGCTGGGGCTGGTCATCTGGAAGCTGGGAGGACATGGCTGGATGTCTTCTTGTTCCTCCAGGGGTCACGTGCAGTAACCGCTCTGTAACCTGGGTCCTGTCTCCCTGTTCCCAGGCCGTGCACACGGGGATGCGGGCGCTCATCTGTCACAGCTCCGCGGCGGGCTCGCAGGCCGAGCCCTCGGGCATGAGGACATACTACTTCAGTGCCGAAACCCTGGAGGACATGAACGCGTGGGTCCGAGCCATGAACCAGGCTGCACAGGTGCTGTCCCGGTCGTCACTGAAGAGGTCAGTCCTGCTTTGGGGGCGGAGGTGGGAGTGTCTCTGCCACAGTGGGCCCTTTTCTAGAAAATGTCTGTTTGAGAGCCTGGAATTCCACCGCTCATTAACCTGAATTCAGCCTTGCCCTGCCTTTGAATTGCTTCTTCGTAATGAGTACACGCCAGAGGGTAAGACAGGAGTGGAGAAGAGAGGATGTCTGTGAGAACCAAGCAAACAACTCCAACCTCCCTGCCATCAAATCAGTCTGACTCCCGGCAGGTGGGTTAGGCTGCGTTGTCCCGAGAAGCAGAGCAGTGACCCTCACACATGTGTAAGGAAGAACCTTATATCCAGAAGGCGGCCTAGTCCAGGCCAACTCAAGTCCATGGGTCTGATGCTAGCGGGAGCCCTCTACTGACTGACATAGCTGCAGGCTGATGACGACCCAGAAAGGTGAATCATGGAGATCACAGGTCAGTGGGTGCAGAGTCGAGTGGATCAAAGTCAGGGAGCATGGCAGGGCGCCATGTTGACCTCCAGGGCCCCTGACCTACACGGGGCCACCCCTAGTGGCAGGCACAGAGTCCTAGCAAGCAGGGGAGGGCGAGGGGGCTGAGAGGGAGAAGCTCCCAGAGTCTCCCTTATAAAATCTCAAGGAGGCATCATCACCAGGCTACCACTTGATTGACAGGTTGGACTCCACCCCAAGCTTCAACAGGTTGAAGTTGACATAAAATAAAACTGTAACAGCCAGGCTGTAGGTCAGAGTAGAACTACCCTCCTTTGAGTTTTCAAGGCTGTAAAGCCTCATCAATTTCCCTTGGAGAGGCTGGTGGGCTCAAACTGCTGACCTGGTGATGAGCAGCCCAGCATGTAACCCTGTCTGTGCCACTCTGTCCTGTCAGGACCAGCAGGTCCTCTTGTCTAATCTCTCCATCACACAGACAGAAACACTAAAGCCTGGAGCAGTGAAATGACTGCCCAGGATACACAGCCATGGATCCTGGTGTGTGTGCTTCTCTGTTGTTCTTGTCTTGTGGGTATTAGAAGGGTCACCTTGGGGCACCAGATTGGGGAACAGGAAGAGAATGGGCAGAGAAAGATCTTGCACATTAAAAATGGACCACAGGCTGTCCACCATGAAAACATCAAGATGCTGTTTGCCACTCTCTAGTATTCTGGCCCCTTTCCCTGTTGTCTTTGATGCCTCCGAGATCACCCAGCAGGTTCCTTCAGCCCACTTCCAAGTTCTCTTTGACCCCCTCCCTCCTCCCCATCTTGGACTTCCGTTGTCTCTTAACCAGGCTTGGCTTTCTTTTCAAGGTGAAGATAGGGCACTAAGTCCCCATATTCAAGAATTCGGCCTCTCTGCTCATGCTGCCTTCCCCAAGCAGTGTCTGTGTCTTACACGCTTTGAACAGCTCTTCTCCTTAGAAAAGGTTTGCTTTTACTGGATCTTCTGTCTTTTCGATCATTCACCTGCACCCCCCCCCCCCTTGTGCTTGGTTGGTGCCCCACCTTCTCTTTTCCCATGTGTCCTTTCTCATTTGAGCTCCAGAAGCTCCCCCTGTTGTTGACACTGGCTTCTTTAGATAGGAAGAGCACATGGATTTCTTCTTGTTCGTCTACTACTTGCTCCATTTATAAGGCTGGCTAGGGTACTGGTAGAGGACAATTTGGGGATGAGGGGAGAGGACAATTTTGGGCTTAATAGGAAAACATTTGATGATTAGTTAGTAGACCCATTTTGAACCCGTGAGCGTTAAATTTGCCAGACAAAACCTGGATGCACTCTAACTTTTTCTACCTGGAGAATTTGTAATTCACTATCAGGTTTGGGATTTTGAAAGACTCCTTCTTTATCCATTGGGCTAAGACCCTGTTTCTCTGAACTTTTTGAAAAAGTACTCTTCTTAAATGCTTAATCAGGAGGCCTGGTGGCATAGTGGTTACTTTAGGGCTGAGATCAAGGTCAGCAGTTCTAAACCACCAGCCGATCTTCAGGAAAAAGAGGGGCTTTCTACTCCGGTAAATAGTTGACTGCCTTGGAAACTAACTCACAGGCTGTTCTACACTGGTTGCTATGAGGTAGCATTGACTAAATGGCAGTGTGATGCTTGTAGTCAACTCTTAAGGCTCGTGATCATGTCTGCCCAAGGTCCTTCCTGTCTGTCTCTTTAAACCAATGATTTCTACCCTGTGAGTCAGAACAAAGACACAATAACTCTTCCCGTTAGCATTCTGAGAGATGAAATTGTCAGCAAAGCAAACGCAGACTTACCGAATGTTCTGTTTTATCAGAATAAGATGTTCAGACATTTGCTTGGTTAGAATTATTCATCAGGCAGGAATAAATCTTGCCTTTCCTCTGGTTTGGTGCTCTACCTGGGAAAACTTCGGTGTCTGTAAATGTGTATGTAGTCTTCTCTCTTGAGTCTCACTCAGCTGCTTCTCGCCCTTTCAAATGCATGTTTTCTTTATGATTGGTGCTATTTTAGTTAGGACTCTCTGGATCACAAATGACAGAAAACAACCAAATTTGCTTAAGGAAATGTGTTAGCCTGGGTGGACTAGAGAAACAAATTCATAGACATTCGTATGTATGTAAGAAGGAGCTTTATATAAAAGAGCAATTATATATTGAGAAAACATCCCAGACCAGTCTAGATTAAGTCCATAAGTCCCTGTGTCTGATACCAGTCTATAAATTCCTCTTCAGATTCAAACGACGTGCAATGACACTAAGTGCAGGAAGATCACAGGCCAGTGGCTGGAAAGTCTTGTGGAACCAGTGGTGGTGGAAGTATCTTAGCGCTGGTAGGGGTCTCCATGTGACTCCTCCAGCTCTGGCTCCGTCATCGTAGCTCCATGTGGCTTGTCAACAGGACTGTCTCACAGGGAGACAAGTAGAGAGTGTATCTGGCCTCCAGTGAGCTATTTAGCTCCTTAACACCTCTAAATGAGGTCTTCAAGCTGTGACCTGATTGACAGGTTAGACTCTACCCCTTCGCAAGTTAACAGGAGATTATGTAGCTGCCATAGGGGTGGGGACTTGTTGGTTCATGTTACTGAAAAGGCCAGGATAGATCTGGCATTAGAAATAGCTAGATTCAAGACTCAATCAATGTCAGTACAAATCCTTTTCCTCAGGCTCTGAACTCTGTCTCCTTCTGAGTTGGACTCATTCTAGAGCTCCATGTGGGGGTCCTAGGGAGCTCTAGAACCTGGTTGCAAGATAGCAGCAATAGCCAGAGACTCATGTCATCTGGGTTAAAGGCCAGCAGGCAAGAGTGAGTCTGTCCTAGACACTCTGAGATTCTTAGATCACATTTATACCCCAAACCATTTACCGTAATCAAAGAATGCAACATGGTGATCGGCACGGGCCTGGGCACAGATGCTTCATTCACTCTGGGAACCTGAGGTAGAGCCTCACCTAGTCCATGGGGACTGAGGGGGGTGGGGGTGATGGTGATGAGCAGATGAGTACCAAGGGCTAAGGCCTTTAGGGCTCAGGGCAGAGAAGGAACCAATGACTGCTTAGGAGGACAAGGGTGGTGCAAACAGCCAATATTCAGGTCAGATGACTTATCCCTCACTTTTTATGATTTATCCGCAAAAAGTTCATGGACATCTTTCCTTATCATTTAATTCCATTTCCCTACAACTTATGGGCTCAAATCCCAAACTCCCTGCCATCAAGTCGATTCCAGCTCACAGTGACTCTCCAGGACAGGGTGGACCTGCCCCTGTGGGTTTCTGAGACGGTGACTCTTCACAGAAGTGGAAAGCCTGGTCTTTCTCCCTCGGAGAGGTGAAGTAGGGGTTTCCAACTGCTGACCTTGTGATTAATCACAATGCCATCTCTTTTGAAGCCTCCTCTTATTATGTCTGTTTCTTTTGCCATGAATCTCTTCCTAGAGCTTCTTAGTCTCTGATGTCAGACAGACCTCCAGATTAAAATCCCAGCTCTTACAGATTTCCAGCTGTGTGGGCTTCTGAGAATGATGTGTGCGTTGTAGACCTCAGTTTGCCTGAGTGCATAGGATTGTTAAAAGGATTAAATGAGTTACGGTCACCTTGGTCTCCAGGCTCGAGGACGTTCTTGTGTTTTGGGACAGGCACTGATAGCAGGTGCTCATGGTGGTAGCACTGACCTGTATAGGAGCGGCAGTCCATCTGGAAACTTCTGGTCCACTTGTAAATGTCAGCACAATGTAGGACCAAGTTCTCTGAGAGGCACCATCATTGCCAGCCCGGGGGAACTTCCTTCTTTCCTGCCCAAGTGCTAAATGGAGCATTGCAGATCTGTTTGGTGACAAGCCTCTTGATTTGAGAAGTCATGTGCTAAATTGAAGGCGAGACAGGGAGAAACTAAACCACGTTTTTGCTTCCAACCCCACAGCTTAGTAAGTTAAATGTTTAAGGCAGGGCAGGGAGCAGGGAACATTATCTTCACCATCCTTTCTTGCCCATGGCCACAATCTGCACATTTTGAGCACAAGGGCATTTTATGTCAACCCCGGCAGTCACAGGAATAAAGAGCTGTGTACAATCCCAACATCTCAGCCCAGGAGAAGACCAGGTGGCAAGCAGGTTACCATACTTGAGCCACAGTCTAAAG
This sequence comes from Echinops telfairi, assembly GCF_000313985.2. Lineage (NCBI taxonomy): Eukaryota > Metazoa > Chordata > Mammalia > Afrosoricida > Tenrecidae > Echinops > Echinops telfairi. Next base: position 35,184,636 of record NW_022103958.1, read on the forward strand.
ATTTGTTGTGCAATCAGTGCTGGCATTGATCTGAAGAAAGAGGGTTTATCATCTTATCAAATTTGCTTTCAGAAAGTGTTGGTATTTTTGGAAGTGTGAATATGCATATGACTACCACCCATCTGTCATCTTGTCATATTGTAGTGGCTTGCACGTTACTTTAATACTGGAAACTGTGCCACCAGTATTTCAAATGCCAGCAGGGTTCCCGTGGTGGACAGGATTCAGCGGAGCTTCCAGATGAAGCAATCTAGGAAGAGAGGCCTGAAGATCTCCTTTCAAAAGTTAGCCAGTGAGAACCCTATGGATCTCCGCAGAATTTTGTCTGAATCCTCCTGGAGGCTGAGTCCCCTAAGTCAGAAGGCACCCCTAACTCACAGAGGCTGCCACAGGGAACTCAACATGCAACCGGAACAGCATTGCCTTCTGTGGTACATGGAGTTATGAATCCACTTAGACTCTACAGAACGAACAACAACGTCCTCATATGAGAGCATACAGTTAAGACTAGGCGTTCAAGCTGTAAAGTTAGCTCCAAGGTTAGAAATGATTAGCCAAGTCTAGAATTTTTTTTTTTTGCTTTGTTTCTTTGGGAAGTGGTGGTGGTGGTGTATGACCAGTATCAAATGTGGCGATCATGATTAAATCGGGCTCTAGAGTCACTTGGCTTTGAAGGCAGAAACTCTCCCCTGCCCTGGCCTGCCTTACTGGGAAACCCATAGGTGCCCACGAAGTAAGTGGTAGTTGCTTAGTAAAGAGACAAGTCCACGTGACAGTGGGTTGGCTGAGACCTTGTATTCACAGTCCTGGGGTCCTTGGATGAAAGAACTCGCTTTCCCGTTCATTTTCATGGCGCCCCTGTAGGTGGCACATTGGTCGCCCTCTCTGGCTTTCATGGCAAGGTGCTGTGTATCTCCGGGCTGTGACTAGCAGGGTGGTCCAGCTGCTCCGGTTTCACCATTGGAGTAATGCCTTGGAAGCATCAGTGCAGATGAAACCCAAAGCAGTGTGCAGCTTATAAAGCACCGGAGAACAGCGAGATCCCTAGTCTTCTGCCTTAGCTCACCCCGAGGGTGGGTTCTGAATTCGAGAAATAGTAAAGATAAGCGCCAGCTGGGCAGCTTGAAAGCCCCAGGTTGGGTTACAGTGATGGGGCTCTAGAGGATTCGAGGAAGAAGGGAAAAGTGAAGACCATAGGTGCGGACATTATGCAGCAGAGTTGGCCCTTTATAAGCTTTATAAGGATTTTTTGTTCCCTAAAGGAGCCCTGGTGGGCACAGTGGTTATGTGTTGTCCTTCAAAGCCCAAGGTCAGCAGTTTAAAACCACCACCTGTGCTGAGGTAGAAAAACGAGGCTTTCTACACCTGTAAAGAGTTACAGCATCAGAAAGACCCACAGGGCAGCTCTGCCCTGTCGTGTAGGGTCGCTGTGCGTGATTTGGAGTCAACTCAGTGCCACTGAGTTAGTTTCTTCGTTTTTTTCCTTTCGTTTTATTTTTGGTTTTATAGTGAGAAAAAAAGGGGGAGGTCCAAAGAACGTTTTCCCCAAAAAACTTCGGATTTTCCTAGAAAAACTATTAATGCATGGGCAGTGAGATCAGGCATTGTTTTTCTCAGCTCTCCATGCCTAGGTTTGTTTTAGGGCACAAAAGAGACGCCCATCTCGGATATTTTTTGAGGAGGACATTCATTGAGTCATAAAAGGGACAGAGACACGGACACTTCACCTGGGTGAGGGAGGCCATTAGCATGAGGTCAAAGTGACCTCCTAGGATTCACAATCAGGACGCTATGTAAATAAAGCATGGAACAAAGGAAACTGCCCCAAATTTATGCTTGGTGGCAGATCAATACATGGGAGTTCCAGGCGGGACTCCAAAAGCGGGAACAGCCCCATGGTTTGGACACATACATCATTATTATCTAGGACAGCTCATCAGATTGGTCCAGGGCCTTCTGGCCAAGGCTCATAACTGTGAGCCTGGTACACACAAGAACGCATCCAGGCAAGCCCCTTAGTTAGACTGCCCTGGAGAGAGGTGAAGGCAGTCTACTTTCCAATGCACTCTACCTGAGGGCAAGACTGTCTACATCCTGGGTGAACGATCAGAAGGAATCCAATGGAGGCTTAATCTACCTAAGGACTCTGTGGATGGGTTTTTGGGCTTTCACTGTCAGCCGTAGCCTTCTGCAAATGGGGATGCTCAGAATTCAAGCTCTAATACAGTTTAAGGCTACCAGTTAGACCTACACGCAATAAGAAGCTGGACCTGTGTTAAGGATTATAGCTTCACTTTATGTTGACTTTGTAGCTATTCCCCAGGCTAGATGGATTCTGGTCTGAGCTTCTACTGATGATTGTCAGCTGATTTAAATTGATTCTATGGCAGTGAGTTTGGGTTTGGGAGAGTGTGAGATTGTTGCAGGGACAGATGGGATCTGACTACATGTAAATGAGGAATCATTTGCATTTTACACTCTCAGTTTACCACGGAAATGCCTCTGGTTTGACCGTTTTCTGGGGTGATGGATCTTAGGGTCCTAATCTTTCTGCCTGGGAGTACCAGCAGGCTGGCTGCCCCAGTCCAAGGATTCCTGGTAAATTTTCTGGTCCATCTGGGCCAGCCTGAAGTCCATTTCCCTGCCTCCCTACTCAGAATTCTGCAAAGTTTATGGAGCCCCTGGTCCCAGGTGACGGATGCAGGCATAACTAGGACTCCGCCCCAGGTGGCAGGGAGAAAGGCCCCTCTCTTTTCTGTCTGGAGCAGGCTAAATGTGCTGATGTCATTGCAGGGACGTGGAGAAGGCGGAGCGGCAGGCAGTCCCCCAGGCCAATCACACACAGTCTTGCCGTGGGTGTGGCCACGTGGGATCTGGACACGCAAGGGATTGTCCTCATCAGGGCCATGATGGCTTCGAAAGGCGGGAGCAGGAGGAAGAGCGATACCGTTCCCAGAGGGACCCACTGGAGGGCAAGTGGGACAGGAGCAAGGCGAGGTCTCCCTACTCGCCAGCGGAGGAGGATGCCTTGTTTGTGGACTTGCCTGGGGGGCCGAGAGGTCAGCAGGCACAGCCCCAGCGCACAGAGAGGAATGGCGTGCTGCCTCCTGCATATGGTCCAGGAGAGCAGAATGGGACTGGCGGCTACCAGCGAGCCTTTCCTCCCAGGACCAACCCTGAAAAACACAGCGAGAAGAAGAGCAGCCTGGCCCAGGTGGAACACTGGGTGAAGGTGCAGAAGGGGGACGGCAGGAGGTCAGTAATAGAGTCGGGATCGCTGCTGATGATGCACATAAGAACATAATCGCAATAGTTACCATTTGCCCAACACTCAGCGTGGCTTTAAACTCTTTACCTCCATTAGCTCTGCAGCCCTGTTAACAGCTCTGCAAGGAGAAGGTGTTATTCCCCACGTCTCAGACCAAAACACGGGGCCCAGGAAGGTGAAGGCACCTGCCCAGGGTGCGTAGACAGTGACTGATAACAGGGTTCAGACCCAGGTCGGTCGGCTTCTGAAACTCGCAGATTGTATCAGAAGGCATCTCATGTCCCCAAGATCGGGCCTTGAGACATTCAGCCTGTAGATAGTAACTGATCTCCTCCTCTTATGCTGCTGATTCTCTGCATCCTAGAAATTATTTGTAGAAAGCAGAGTAACTACGATTCCATTTTTAATTCTAGGAACATGGAGAAGGAAATACATAAGCCCTGTTGACATTGGGCTTTATGGTACTCATTCCTTCAGGAAGCAGCTTTTAATTATTTAGAAGGCTTGAATCTCTTGTTATTTGCAAAGCACTGTCTATATTGTCTCATGAGTTTAGATGAGTTAGGACACATTTATGGCCCTGAAGAATTCACGGTCAACTAACTTCCAGATGATCTTCAGAAGCCACTAAAACAAACCGCAGGTGGGAGAGGAGATGGAAAGCTTTTGTGCATTCAGAGAGCTCCCAGGGGCCTGGAGTGGCCATAGTGCATGTGTCTGAGCAGTGAGCACGGGCCAAGCTGCCACCATCCTGATGAACGTGTTCTCAAATGCCATACTTTACTTCTCCCTGTGTTCCACCTGTGGGCTGTGACGGTCCTGGGGAAATAGTGTTAAGATGTGTAGGCATGGTGTGCACGTGTGGGTTGCTTTAATACCATCCAGACAGTTGTGAGGGTGGGCGGTGGGGAAAGCACACTGGAAATACCCAACGCAACAGGTGGACAGTGTTGCTGGGCAGGCAGACCAGGAAGCGAGAAGGCCTCCTGTGTTGTAGCTGAAGTAGACTGAGCAGGTGTCATTGATGACTGTTCGACTGTGGAGCTGACTTGTTGAGCACAGCAAGCGATTACCCAAGGACTGGGAGGAAGGAAACTCCTAGTCTTGGTGCTGAGCTAGGTGGGTCCCCTGGTGGGTAGCTGTGAGGTGGATTTGAAGGTTGGCAGGGATTGTATGATGTAGGTCCTCACACTTCAAAGTAAGGGATTTAGATTTTATTTGAAGAGCAACAAGGGGGTACTATTGGAAGGTTTTAGACAGGCCAAGGATTGGATCTGATTAATATTTCACAAAGGAGATAGCTCAGTGAGGAGGCTGTGGCCGTAGTCCAGAGTGGTGACGGGAAATAGGAACAAACAGTTGAGGTACATGCTGGAGGTGGAAGCAACGAAGCTTGCCAACGCTTTAGATGTGCAGGATGCAGGGAAGAACCAAGGGTGATCCTGGGATTTGGGCTGGAGCAACTGAGTGATTGCAATAGGACAGAAACCGAAGGCCTACCCCCTATGCTATCGAGTTAGGTTTTTAATCCTGAAGGCCTGGCAAAGTCATTGGTGGCTGTGAAACAGGACAATGGCACGCGAATTTTTAGGGCAGTAGTTTGAAGGGTATTGGCAGAGAGGCAGAATCATGACCACCTGCTACTAATGATCTCAAGAACATAGCCGTAGTGATCCTTTTCCCAGCACCTGCTAAGCACCAACCTTAAACCCTTCGCCCATCACCTCACTAAGATTTCAGAGGCTTTTCTCACCCCATACAGATAGCAGGTGCAGGTATGTTGGAGGACATTGTCCAGGTGACTCCAGTGTACGCCATCCAAAATGAGACAGCTTTAGCTTACCTGTTGCGTCTTTCGGTTTTTATTAAAGTGTTCTATCGCTTAAGAATTTAAATAGTACAGCTGCCACCATCCTGCCCCTGATTCTGCACCTTCGAGGCAACCACTTTTCAGTTCTTTTAGCAGTGTCCCAGTTGCTTTTGTGCGTACGAATAAAAGATGCATTGCTATGTCTTGATTTTTTTCAGTGTTAGTGTCGACTGACGTTTGATTGAGGAGCCTTGGTGGCATAGTAGTGGCGCGTTGGGCGGCTCACGGCAAGTTCGGCAGTTGGAAACTCCCATCCCCTCCAAGGGAGAAAGACAAGTCTGTCTGCTCCCGTGAACAGTTGCAGTCTGGGAGACCCCCGGGGCAGTGCGACCTGTCCTGCAGGGTCTGTTTGAGTTAGATTCGACTTGATGGCAGTGAGGGCTTTGGTTGGTTTGTTCATTGACATTCTGTTCTGGAGATAAGGATTTCGTCTTTTATTCCCACTCTCGCCTTTTCCTGTGCATTCTGTCGGACACACATTTGCTTCATCCCAGCTTCCCTGTACAGTGATAGTGTGCTTTCTGGTTAGAGCACCGGGTGGCATTTCCATTAATTTGATGATGTAAGCATTTATCTTAATACTGAACATATAAATATATGTACATTGACCTTTATCCCTTTCACTATAAATTAATATATTTACCTACATATGCCTATAGCTATATCTCTATAGATAGCTTTTGCCCCCTACTTCTTTCCTCTATTTCCTTTCACCTTCCTCCTGTCCCACTATCATGCTGACCCTCCATTTGGCTCTCAGTAATTCCTCTTGGATACATAGCACCTGATGTAACCCCACCAGGCGTTATACCCTCTCCTCGCCATCAAATTCTGCAGAGTACCTTATTGTATGGACATATAATTCCTTGTTGATGGGAATATTTCCAACTGCCGAGGATACGGTTATGAATGTCCTTGCGCAATTAGTTGTCTTTGCGTGCAAGTACATGTGAAGGACAAATGACAAGTCTGTGGGATGGCCGAGCTGGAGTATAGGCAGTTTCAATTATGGGCAGTTTGACAAGATTGCCCTCCAAAGATGTCAGTGCAGTTTCAACTCCACCGAGAGTGTAAACATGTCTCTGTTCTCACCTGCCTCTCAGCCCTGAGAACGACGAAGCTGGGTTACAGTCCGGAAGACGGTCCAGGGGAGGAAGGGACCTGAACAGAGGAGAGGAGGGGCCTGATTGTGATTTGGATCGGAGGTGAGAGTAGTGAAGAGGGGAAGGAGGGTGGAGGTCGTGAGGAGGGCGTGGGGAGCGCAGGGATGAGTAGCCGCAAGCCTGGGTAGTCTATCGGCCCTGCTGAACTGATGTATCCCTGGGTGGTGGGAGCCGGCACAGATGGGTTTCAGGTCACGGTTCAGGGTTGGCCTGGTTCATAGGTGCAGGTGGTGCCGCGTGCAAGATGCAAGCTGAGGAGAAGGGAGTGGGCTTGGAGAGGCTGTGGGCGTCCAGGTGGGGATGACTTGTAGGTCTTAAGGAATGCGGATGCAAATCAGAGAGAGATTGGGGGCTGACTGATGCCATGCAGTAGCTGTGATGCCAGGGTAGTATCCTTAGAGCAGTGGTTCAACCCTGCTGTGTAATATGCTTGTTTGGGGAAGCGTAAAGATAGTCTGCAGCGTAGGCCCTCCCCCAGGGGATTGCAGCATCCACTCACTGGAGGAACTGATTGTTTGACTGCATCTGGAGAGGTTGAATGTTCACTGAGACTTGGGTCAGACACCCAAAAATGTTGATTCTACTGGTCTGGGCTGGAGCCTGGACATCAGGTTTTAAAAAGCAGTTACCCTCCCCCATCCATGACCAGGCGATTCTAATGTGTGGGGTTGAGGCACATTAATTAATAATAGCCTCGGGAATGTGGACAATAGACCTGGGAAAGCCTGGCCCAAGCGTTAGGCAATAGCCAAGTCTCCACAAGGAAGAGCTGCCAGGAGCAGGACCGAGGGGACAGTCTTGTCTGGAAGGAGGTCAGTTGGCAGTAAGAACCCTGGTAGTGTAGTGGTTACTAGTTGAGCTGCTAACTGCAAGGCCAGCAGTTCAAAACCACCATCTGGCTCTCTGGCAGAAAGACTGGGCTTTCTATTCCTGTGAAGAGTGAGAGCATTGGAAACTTACAGGGACAGTTCCACCCTGTCCTACAGGATCAGAGTCAGCATCGCCTCAGTGGCGGTGAGGTTTTGTTTGTTTTCAATCAGTTCGTGGTGCTGCCAATAATGAGTTCCTCTTCCTCGGACACGGGGGATCACGGAAGGAAGTCCCTCAGGTCTCTGTGGTCAATAGCAGAGGCCACTTGTCAGTCCGGAGCCCCTGGGGTTTACTCTTGGTTGCTAGGGAGAGGTGGTAGCTCGTAGTCCATCCAGAGGCACCTCGGAAAAAATGGGCACCTTTTCAGCCGCTCCAGAGGAGAAAGATGATGCTGTCCACGTCCAGGAAGCTGGGCTCCTCAAAAACCAGCCATGGGAACCGCGTGGAGCACAGTGCTCTTCTGACCAGGGGAACTTGTGTTGAGTCAGAGTCGGCTCCATAGCAAGTCACTTAATTCAGCCATGCTTTTTGGTGGGCAGGCTCAAATTCTCCTAATCAACAGAGCTAGAATTTGGAAGTGAGGCCGGGAAGCAGAGAAATAGGAGGGAAGGAAAAACTCTTGTTGCCATCGCGTCAATGCTGACTCAGAGCGACCAGATAGAGCAGGGTAGAACTGCCCCTGTGAGTTTCCAAGACACTAACTCCTTACAGGAGCAGAAAGCCTCGTCTTTCTTCAGAGGAGCAGCTGGTGGTTTCGAACAGCTGACCTTGAGGTTAGCACTCCAACTTGTAAGCACTACACCATCTGGGCACCAAAGGAGGGAAAGGCAGGAAGAAACTTGTCAATGGCATGGCCAAGGAGGGACCCTTTGTGAGCAGGGATATAAAAAGGGCTTTTTAAAAATGGGGTGACTGACGTGCAATTATAAATCGTTGGTTGTGGAATGTCTCTATGTAACTATTCTGCCAGTTTACAAATCTGCATTTGAAGTTCTACATACAGCAGCCTGTGCTGGGGAGTGTGGGGGTGCGTCAGGGAGCTGACAGATGAGAAGTCAACGGCATGAGATGAGAGGTGGGCGGGAGCATGCTAGACTTCCTCTCGGATGTGGAGTGGGAGTTTGCACTTAATCTAAGGGGCAGGGTGACATCAGGACTATAGCGGAAAACAGTTCCCCCGCGTTGGAGGCATTTCGGGAAGTTCAGCTCCACGGTGGAAGTCCATCTCCATGGGCCCAAAAGGACGTGAAAATGAGGATGTGAAGGGAGCGCTCAGATGGCCCTCTGGAGAAGAAAATGCCGTAACGTCTCTGGGTGAGCGTCCGCCGCAGTGTGATAATCCACTTGTATAGAACGGTCTGCAGCTCTCATTCACACTTATTATTTTTCCCTAAAGCTATGTGTATAAGTTCTTACAGTCAAGCAATAAATATATCTGGCTACTTTCATGAAAAAACCTCATCCATTTAAAAAGGTGATGGATGCAGGCTCTACTTTGTGTGTGACTAAGACTGTGTGCTAATCGCATTAGGAAGGAGCTCTGGGGTTGAACCACTGAATTGTGTGATATGTAAATGATACGTCAACCCAACTGTCAAAATATAAAAACAAAAAAAATTTTTTTTTGAAAAAGGGCTGCTAACGGCAAAGTTGTTGGTTCAAACCCACTGGCTGATTGACGGAGAGAGATGAGGCTACTGCTCGTGTCTGACTTAGTCTTGGGAAATGTATGTAGGGTCCCTCAAAGGAGACTGGGGTTTGCATTGCGGTGCGAGCCTGTGTCTGCAGCTCTAAACCACAGGTAGTGCTTTGTTGCTCTAGTTGGACATACGTGTATTTCACCTCGTTTGGCGGGGACAAGCGGACAAACGAGGGAGTACCAAAAAAAAAACAACGGAATCCCCCCTGCCAAAAGCTATGTATTTAAAATTTTTTTAACAACCCCAAACTTAATATGGCCAATACCAGTCCATTTTAGCTCACTGATGTCTAAGACATTGATTTTCTGGGGTTCCATTTCATTTTTGATGACTTCTAGTCTTCCTAGATTTACCCTTCATCGATTCCACGTTCTAATTATTACTGGATATTTGCAGCTGTCTGTTCTCATTTGAGTTGTGCCCCATTAGCTAATGAGGGTCCAGAAGCTTTACTCCTCCACGTGATTATGGCCAACTCTACTTTGGGGAGACACCCTCAGTGCCAGAAGATGAGCCCCTTAGGTTAGAAGGCCCTCAAAATACGGCTGGGGCAGAGGTGTCTCCCCAGTGGCTAAGCCCTCAGAAATGGACAGCCTACTCCATCTTCGGTACTATATCTGACAATATCACACCACTATTCTTAAGATTTTTGGTGGCTGATCTCTCAGAATTGGACAGTCTAAACCTTGTTTATAGACTTTTTGATCTAGAAGCTATACTGAAGCCTGTTCACCTTGGTTTAAAATAGTGGTGATATACCTCCCAGCATCACAGCAACAGGCAAGCTCCCGTAGTACAACAAACTGTCAGAGCAGTGGTGCGGTTTTGGTTGTGGAAATGAGTAAACTGAAATTCTTGCCAGTATCAATCTTGTTCTCTTTCACATGTCCAGATTAACATCGTCACAGATTTCATTTAACTTCGTTCCATAATCAATACTCGAGTACTTCTCTGTCAGTTTGTCCTACTTGATCCTGTTGTGAGCTTTGTTTTCTTTTCTGCACTGAGGTGTAATCCATACTTATAACTATATTTGTTCTTCATCAATAAGTGCTCCAAGTCCTCTTCACGTTCAGCAAGCAAAGTTGTGGCATCTGCGTATGCAGGGGGTACACCCCCTAAATGGGATTTTTGTCCAAACTATGCAATTAATTTTTTTTTTTTTTACAAAACAACCTTATCACCTTCAAAGTCCTCTCCATCACAATACAGTCATCAAATCTGTGAGTCCATTCTTGGAAACAGTTTTCAAACTCATCTGTTTGGATGGCACCTCCCTCGTTTTTTTCTTCCCCTCTTCTACATCGTCAAATCACTGTCCTCTCAGGTCCCTCTTCATTCAAGGAAACAAAAAGAAGTCAAACAGGGTGAGATGAGGTGAGTAAGGTGTATGGGGCAAGAGAGGCATTCTGTTTTTTTGCCAAAAACTGGCACACTGAGATGACTGCATGAGCAGGTGCATTGTGGTGGTGGCAAAACCAGTCCTCCGTCTGCCACAAATCAGGCCTTTTTTTGTGGCACACTGTTATGCAATCTTTCACAACCTGTAACCGAAAGCTTGACGGACCGTCTGACCTGGTGGAATGAACTCCAAAGGCACGGTGAGTCGACATTTTCATCCACTCGTCCAGTCGGGGAGTTCATGGATGTCTAGAACAAAGTTTGTCACCAGTTGACATTTCACCTTTTTTGAGATGAGAAAACCACTCGTGCACTTGGGTTTTTTCCATAGCACTGTCCTTATAAGCTGTGTTCAACGTCATAACAGTTTCTGCAGCATTTTTCCTGAGCAGGAAACAAAATTTCACAGCTGTATGCTGTTCTCTTAAATCGGCCACCACGGAAAAACAATGTTCAAGCAAAACTGCTTTTGTAGAAAAAAGTCACTGTGACCAGAGAGGCGTCCGAGGCATCACCACTTGGTGCACTAACTCAGAGCGAGTTGCTTGATGCTCGCCTGGTGGGAAGAATGCTTCCTATGAAAGCTCCGCTCTGACTAGCACAATTCTGTTTTAGAATCTCATGTTCTAAGGTGTGGTTTGAAAATTCTAATCATTCAAATTTTCTGGTGTTTATAGAAAGCATAGTTATAAAATAACAAGTGTTAAAAAAAACAAAACAAGTGTGAGGGGTGGGTGAGGGTACTTAAACCTGACAATTAGGAAGAGGAGAAAGTAAGAGGCCTGAACAATTGCTCTGAGGGTCAAGGACGGAGGAGTAGGGCACAGGGATATCTGCTGCATAAATCACTGGTTATTGAAAAGTGCTTTCACATTTTGACACGGCCACTTTGCAGAGACGGTGTCTGTACGTGCTGTCCAGGGCCTTTTGGCACAGGGAGCCCACAGGGCCGCAGAGCAATGTGAGGACAGCAGACCCTGAGCCTCTCTTCTGGCTAAGGCCGGTGCGGCTGGCTAGGGGGCCTACTGTCAGGCTCAGATTGCCCTGGTCCCAGCGGCCCCTGTGGAACTCCTGACCACGCATCGACCTCTGGATTCAGCCTTCACCATCGGACTGGCCTCTTTGGGTTCACCCCCAAATGGCCAGCCCTGTGGGGAGGGGGAGGGGAAGGCAGTGCCCCGAAGCATAGGGCAGTGAGGAGCTGCTCAGTGGGGGACTTTCACCATCCAGACAGATACTGCCCACATGGAGAGTGGGCTGTTGAACCAGATAGAGGGAAGGGGCAAGAGCATAGGAGCACAGTTATGACACCCTTTTGCTTCACATCTTTAGGTTGTTCCCAGGGACACGCCCCCCACACACACACACACACACGCCACACCACACCACACCACACCACACCACGCTACACCACCCGTCTTCTGCCACCAAGAACCCCATCTCCGATGTTGGAGGATTCTCTGGTCCTCAGCTACACATTCACAGCAGCGGCAAACCCTGCCACCTAGTGGCCAGCAGGCGGTCCTACCCAACAAGACAAGCTGTCTGGGTTGATGAAAATGACCTCCTGTGATTGCAATGAAAATGCAAGGGCTTAGCAGAAAGCAAATGTTTTGAGAATGATGATGGCAACAAATTACAAATGTGCTTGACCCAAAGGATGGATGGATGGATTGTGATAAAAGTTGTATGAGCCCCCAATAAAATGATTTAGAAAAAAGAAAATGGGGTGGCAGGGTTGGGGTGGGCGTTACTATTTCTGACAAATATTTCCGAGGCCCCCCCCAATAATCTTATCCCCATTTCATTGTGGAAACATGAGACCCAGAGGGCATATAAATGACATTTGTCTGAGGTCATAGGCGACAGGCAGAAGTGATGAATTAGTTGAGCTTTGCAACAACGCCTCCCAAATTTCAGCCTGTGTCAGTATGCCCCGCAGGGCTTGTTAGCGCACGGCTCTGTGGACCACCACCCCAGAGTTTCTGGTTCCGTTAAGTCTAAGATGAGGCCCGAGAATTTGTATTCTAACAGGTTCCCATGTGGAGCTGGCTGATGGCCGCCGGACCACGTGAGTAGCACAGGTTTAGAGTAATGTCTGGCATGTGTTAAGTGCAATGTAAAAATTTACTAGATGAAATAGAGAGGCAGAGTTAGGATGGCACACCCAGGTCTGACTGACTCCAAAACTTGTTCTCTCTTTACAACATCATACACACACACACACACACACACACACACACACACACACACGCACACACACACACACAATCATTTTATTGGGGGCTTTTACAGCTCTTACTGCAATCCATGCATCAATTGTATCAAGCACATTTGTACATATGCTGCCATCATTTTCAAAACATTTTCTTTCTACTTAGGCCCTTGGTATCAGCTCTTCTTTTTTCCCTCCCTCCCCCACCTTCATGAACCCTTATAAATTATAAATGATTATTTTCATCTTATAATTTCTGCTGTCTCCCTTCACCCAGGTTTCTTGTTTTCAATCCCTGGGGCGGGGCGGGGCAGGATGGTTATATGTTGATCATTGCGATCAGTCCCCCCTTTCATCCCCTTCTCCCCCCCACCTTGCCCCTCCCCTCATTGCTACTCCCATTATTGGTCCTGAGGGGTTTATCTGTCCTGGATTCCATGTGTCAAGAGCTCTTATCTCTAACAGAAGTTGAGAGATACAGAAGTAAAAGATAATGGACTGTACCAGTGTACATGTTCTGGTCTAGCCAGATTTGTAAGACAGAACTGGGGTCATGATAGTGGGGGGGGGGGGGACAGTGGCATTAAAGAACTAGAGGAATGTTGTGTATTTTGTCAGTGCTATAGTGCACCCTGGCGGGCTCGTCCCTTCCTTGTGATCCTTCTGTGAGGGGATGTCTGATTGTTTACAGATGGGCTTTTGGACTCCACTCTGACTCCCCTTGTTTGCATCAATATGATTGTTTTGGGTCCTCTGATACCTGATCCCATGGACACCTCGAGATCACACAGGCTAGTGTGCTTCCTCCATGTGGGCTTTGTTGCTTCTCTGCTAGATGGTCGTTTGTTTAACTTCAGGCCTTCAAGACCCCAGATACTATATCTTTTGATAGCCGGGCACCATCAGCTTTCTTCACCACATTTGCTTATGTACCCATTTGTCTTCAGTGGTGGTGTTGGGAAGGTGAGCATCACAGAAAGTCAGGCTATTAGAACAAAGTGTTCTTGTGTTGAGGGAGAACTTAACATATAAATATTATGCTATGTATCCCTCTCGTTATATATGAATAAATTTACATATATGCATATACATGATTATATTTTATACCTCTATGAATTTCATCTGCTTCCTACTTCTTCCCTCTGTTTTCTTTTCTTTCCTTCCGTCTCACCAGCATGTTCAACCTTCATTCGGCTTTCAATAATTCTTCTCATCTACATTGCACTTGATCATACCCCACTTGCATTCTACGTTCACCTTGCCATCAGTTTTAGATCTCTTGTTGTTCCCTTATCCCTGGGTTTGTTGGCTCCCTCCTCCCTTTCCCCCACCCCCTACTTTCCCATGTTCCTCTGGAACTGTGACTCCCATTTTTTTTCTTGGGATTGTAAACAATCCTGCCTATCTTGTATAGATAGACTGGTGGTGGGGGGCACAAAAACGACCTATAAATAGTTCTAAATCTGTCTGCTGATCTTTATGAATGTTTTCCAATCAAGTCTGATAAGGTGCCAAGCCCTGCCCCCATTAGGAGTCTGTTTTGGGGATTCCTCCAGGACTTTGTTGCTTTGTTCCCCTTGCTTGCTCCCTTCTCTACAACATCTTACAATCTCACAGTGTAGACTTTTAAGGCTAAATAAAACTCCATACTTTGTCCTTTGCTTAATAGTTTCTCAGAAAATTGGTAGTTAGTTGGCTAGCTGATGTAGTTTGGGTTTTTATCAGCTGCGGCCTCTGTGAAGTATGCTGGTCAAGGGTGGGATATGGGCAGGGAGACTTCTCAGACTGATGGTCCTACAGAGAGCAAGGTGTACATCCTGCCCTCTGAAGGCATACAGCTAGCCTGGGGACGAGTTATCTTGCAAGGGTGGAGCGCTTCATCAGCTGGGACCCTGGGCTGGAGATAGGCACCAGGATAAGGAGGAAGGCCCAGGCTGTGAAGATATGGCAGGCTCTCCCTGGGAGGAGGCCTGGGGCAGGGCCTGGAGCCTGAGGGAGGCATCTGGGTCAATCAGGGTGCCTGTGCAGGGGTGGGGATGGGGGTGTGTGATATTTGAGATTGGAGGGCAAGGGGAGCGTTCACTGGCCAGATGTCCCTTTAGTACCAGGCTCGGAAATGGCTTTGCTCTCTGTCTTGTTCACAGTCGAGTGAGGCTTTAAAAAGTTCACAGAAAGGCAGAAGTAAAAGATAATGGAATTTACTCCACAAACATTTGGAAATCCCCTTGTACTGTTCTCAGGTGAGAGGTTAGGAAACAGGCTTAGAGCAGAGTCACCTGGCCATCAAATAGTGGAGCAAGGATTTAAGCGCTCATCCAAGTCTCCCTCTGCACGTTGCCCTAAGTGAGGTTGTCCGAGCGACTGGGGGCAGGGTCGAGGCTTAGATGGAGGTTTCCCAGGCTCCCCCAGGTGCGCAGGCAGGCCGGAGGGGCACTTGGCTCCTCATGCTCGCCCTGGCAGGGAACAAAGCTGGTTCGAGAGAGGAAGGTGCATGTTGGGCAGATGGGAAATGAGGTTGTTTGAGGTCCGGTGGTGAAGAACCACCAGTACCAGACCGACGAGTTCAGGTGTCGGGCCGCGGGCAGCTGTCGAGTTCAGGTGTCGGGCCGCGGGCAGCTGTCGCAGCTGTCGGAGGCTTTGGAGCAAGGGAGCGACTGGAGCAGCTGGTGACCTGGGCAGGGTGGACAGTCATGAGGAGCTCAGTGATGTGTGGACTAGAGTGACAGGAATGATGCCAGCCACGTTAGGAACGTCCACAACCCACTCCCATGGCTCACTTTCAGCCAAACTACAGGCAGGTCAGTGAGGGGGACAGTATCCCTGGGGAGCCTCATGTACCTAGGGATAAGCAACCTCTGGTGGGATCAGGGGGCTCGAGTGCCCAGGGGCCACCTTCTGAGGGTTTGAAAGCGGGGTGGACAGACACAGGAAACCAGGGAGGAGGTGGGAGAAGCGAGGGCACAGGGAGGGGCTTGCAGTGGGTGGATTGTTCAGTGCAGAACAGGTGCTGTGCTCTGGAAATGTGCTCCCCATTGACAATGAACAGCTTAAATTAAAAAAAACCCAAAACCTCCCTGAACTTTAGCGTCTACATAAAGCCAGAGGGTGAATCTGACAAATCGCAGCTTCCTGAGGCTTTTCCTAGACATACGCCCGCCCATCTCCTGGCAGAGCCGACTGCTGGCAGGCAGGAGAGGAGGCAAAGGCAGGTTTCATCACATGGTGTTAGGGTCGCCAGGGCAGGGGGGCGAGGGTGGGGGGCTGGTAGGGAGAAAAATGTGTGTGAAGTCCTCTGGGGAGAGGGAGTTGTTGGAAGTCCTGAACGTCTGTCTGATTGGCAGTTCTTCGGGGAGGTTCTTGCGGGACTCGCCAAAGCCGCATGCCGGCTTTGCTTTCTAAAGGCTGGCAGGCCACTTGCTTGACTGGCTTACCTTTCTCTCCCCTTTTTCCTTAGCCTCCCCTCGGACCAGACGCTTCCTCGCCAGGGCCCTAGCCAGTCCCTGTCCTTCCCAGAAAGCTACCAGACTCTTCCCAAGAGCACCCGATACCCCTCGGGCAGCTCCTCACCCCCGCCCCGCAACCTGCCGAGTGACTACAAGTACGCGCAGGACCGAGCCAGCCACCTGAAGATGTCCAGCGAGGAGCGCCGGGCGCACCGGGACGGCACCGTGTGGCAGCTCTACGAGTGGCAGCAGCGCCAGCAGTTCCGGCACGGGAGCCCCACAGCGCCCATCTCTGCAGGCTCCCCGGAGTTCATGGAGCAGGGTCGGAGCAAGAGCATGCTAGAGGTGCCCCGCTCCATCTCTGTGCCTCCGTCTCCGTCTGACATCCCGCCCCCAGGGCCCCCCAGGGCCTTCCCAGCCCGGCGGCCACACACGCCAGCCGAGAGGGTGACTGTGAAGCCCCCTGACCAGAGGAGGAGTGTGGACATCTCACTGGGCGGTTCTCCCCGGAAGGCTCGGGGACACACCATCAAGGTGAGGCTCAGGAATTTCAGGGTCCCCAAGAACATACGTTTGGGTGATTTGGGAGCATGAGGGCTGGCCTTCATGTGGAACCGGGGTGCTAAAGACTTTGTTTTGCTTCACCCTCATTCTTACCGCAGTGAGGCAGGTGTTCGCGTGACCCTCTCAATGCTGAGGTCCCCAAGGCACACACGGAGAGGCCAAGCAGCCGACATCGGGTCACACAACCAGAACGCTGCTTCTGAGCAGCTTGGGAGGCAGGAAAAGAGCCCAGTGGCTGAGCAGCTCGGTTATTTACCATCGCCCCACTGCGGCGCTGCCTCTCCAGCGTGCTCTCTCCACCTCCCCTTGGTAGAGCCCAGGGAAGCTAGTAGGCGCTCCCATTCTGCAGATGAGGAGCCTGAGGCCCAGAGAGGTGAAAGGCCGTGTGGCATTCTGCCTTGGCAGTGCAGGCACGGCCTCCCAGTGACTTCTTGCTCCCCGCCCTGCAGAACTCCTCTCATGTGGACCGACGCTCCATGCCCTCCCTGGGCTACATGACCCACACTGTCAGCGCCCCCAGTTTACATGGGAAATCGGTAAGATGCTCCCCGCCTCCCTCTCCCCGCCAGGGATCTGATAATGCCTACAGAGCACCTTCTCGCCGGGTTTTCACCCCGCTTCAGAGATGAGAAACTGTGGCCCAGAGCCGTCCAACGACTTGTTCAGGGTCATGGGGGAGGAATGTGCAGGAGGAATTCTCTTTGGGGCTGGCTTTTGTCAGAAGCCCTTTTTCAGCCCCCTGCCCAGCTCAGCCCATCCCCTCTCCCCCCTTCCTGGTCATCACTCTGACTGGCGACCTTTGCTTGGGCGAGATTGCACTGTACCTTGGTGGACTCCCGGGGGAGAAAAGGAAACAAAAACTCCTCCCTACAGCCCCTCCTCTGCCGGCGCCTCTATTTGTCCTAATGACGGAATTAATGCACTGATGACTTAGCGGTGCCACATCAGTGTGGTCCCGCACACGGGATGAAGTGTGTAATTAGCGTGCGGGCTCCCGTGGTGGCGGTGGCGGTGGCGGCTCATTTCCCGCCCTGTGTCTACACACCTGCAGCTGGAGGAGCTCTCGCTGCTGCTTGCCCGCCTGCGGCGGCACCAGGCCAAGCTGGCCAGCGTGCGAAATTTCGCTGTCGGCCAGTTCCTGCAGCACCAGCTGACCTTTCCCACCTGCCAGGTCAGCGCTGGTGGGCTCTCTCTGCCCGGCCACTCCGGAACGGGACGGAAGTGACCTGCGTGCCACGCTCGAGTCTGTATTTGCTGGCTGGCTCTCCATGCCTCCATGCCTGTTTGCTTCTGGTTGTGTCTGCCAGTCACAGGCTGGTGGGGAGGGGGAGCCCAGGCCACTGGGCCTGGGGGTGGGGCACTGCATGTGATGTGAGGGACCTGAACAGCTGCGAGTGGCGACTGCCGATTGCCGGGGCTGGCGTGTGGTCGTATCCAAAGGGCTGTGCTGGCTGTTGTCTTTGCTGCCATCCTGGGAACTCCTCGGGCTGCCAATGAGCGTGGGTCAGACTGGAGGGAGAATGCCTGGTGTCCGCCCCCTGCTGCCGTGCCTGCTGGTTCACAAAGCAATTGCTCATGTCATGCTCTTGGACCTCACAGTGACCTACACACACACACACACACACACACACACACACACACACACACAATGACTTGCCCAGGGTCCCTCAGACAGTCAGGTCCTATCTGGCACCATGTTTTAAAGTTTCTGACACCCACGAGCTGCGCTGTAATGCTCCCCGAAGGGTGGCCTGGGAGTCACTTCCTTGGGCTTCTCAGACAGCCTGAAGAAGCTGACTCCTCCGCAGGCTGTCCCCCGGAGGGGGCTCAGGTGCATGAGGCTGGTCCCTCCGGGCTGCACAGAGGTAGGCAGGGGGCAGATGAGGAAGGGAGGGGACTGTCACCTTCCTTACCTCTTTCGTTTTAGAAATGCATTCAAACAAACCAACCTTACCACTGAGTGGAATATGCAAAAGCCATCCCCTCTGGGTGATTTTAGTAACACGTCTCTGCCCTGCACTTCTTACTCCTATGCACAGTGGACCAACCAATGGGGGAAGTGGGGTTGGGGATGAGACAGTTTAAGAGACAGAGATAAGATCTTGCAAGGGACTAGAGGCCCCCACTAGGGTCCTTTTGGCCCTCCCATGTGCTTAAAAGCACAGCCTCAGCATCTCACATCATCTACAGGAAACAAGGACCACGTGGCCCAAGCCTGGCCTGTCGGGGTCTGGGCTCACTGGGCGACCCTCTTTGCTTGTTGAGAAAGCGGTGACTGAACCGTTTTCTCTTCAACTCTCACAGCCCCTCGGCCTCACATGCCGGTTCCTGGGGCCTGCCCACAGGCGAGCCCAAGGTCTGGGGAAGCAGAGCCTTGTTTCTCCCTGCCTGGCGATCATGCTTGTGGAACTTGGCCACGAGCAGAGAGGGCTGACTGGAGCTCTCGTGATTAGCTCCTGGCCTGGCCACACTGGCTCCGCGCTGAGCAAAAAGAGCAAAAATGTCTGCCTCTCGGGAAATGTCCTGCAGCTGCTGGTGCTTGTTCCTCTGGAACCTGATGTGTTTTGGGATTTCCCTGGGTCACCTAGGTTCTCACCCTGCCTCTTCCAGGCACACATCCACACCAATTGGCCGGTGTGTGTGTGTGTGGGGGGGGTGTCCACTTACCTCATGCATTTGGAGTGACCCATTCCCAACGTGTGATGAGAGAATGGGAAATGCTGGTGACTGGTGACACCCAGACTGCTCGTAAAGATGGGCCCTTGTCTAGGTCGACCTCTCTGGTTTTGTCTTGGGAGCTCACCATCCAGCTTAGCTGCACTGCTGGTAACGTGTTACATTGTCACCCTTCCACGTCGCATCATCTCCACCCCCAAAAGATCCGCCATGCTGCAAGGGCTCTCTGAGCTGCAGCAAGAGCACTCATGCTTCGTCTGTGGCCCTGATGTGCTGGTCTGCTGGAGTACCTTATCCTTCAGGCTGCATCGTGGCAATGACCCACACCAGGAGCCCCCGGTGATCATGACCTTGTTGTTTTCTCCTCTGTGCTTCATTTGAAGGTGGATGATACCTACCTCCAGCTGAAGAAAGACCTGGAGTACCTGGACCTAAAGGTGAGTGTGACAGAGACAGAAAGGGGCATGCCATCCTCAGGACTCCCCTTTCTGAGAGCCCCAGCCTCCTGGGAACCAAGGCCCAAGCCAATTATCATGCAGGTCTTACACATCTGGACCCCAGGTGAAGACGTCCCCTGTCTGAATCAGCGGAGTGTCGTTTCTAACAGCCTTCCACTCTGGGCCCTGCTCATGTTCTCGGGAATTCTGCTGTCTGGTCTCTAGGGAAAGAACGAGAGCACAGATCCTGATCTCGCCCTCTCCTGGCTCAGAGACCACAAGTGCCTCCCACTAACAGTCAGGGTCTCAGAGCCTCTATGGAGTGCGTGCGTAAATCATAGGGTGCCACAGGTGTGTGTGTTTGCAGCCACAGGTGTGTGTTTGCAGCCTCACGGCATTTGACGGGTTGTTTGGTGGTATGGCTGTGGAGAAAGTCAGTGACATGGCTTGGTGGCTCTCCAGCCCTGTCTCCATTTGGAAGAGGAACCTTGGGCCCCTGAAGGTGATGGAGCCACAGGTTTTAAACCGGGCGTCCCAGCACAGAGAGAGTGGAGAAAGCTCCCGGGGCAGTGAGGGGCAGCCTGCCTGAGAGAGCTGCTATTGTTCCCACTGTGGAAAACACTTCTTATGCCTGAGCCAGGAAGTTGGTCACACAAGGAATGTGACCTTCAGTTAACTGTGGGTGGGAGACCGCGGGAGATGGGCTGGCAGAGGAACACCCAGATAATTGCTAGGGGGTACGCCTCCCCACCCCGAGTGCCTAGCTAGAGAGAAGGGTACTTTTATTCAACCTCAGAAAGGTGGAGTAACTTGGCCAAGGCCACGGGCGAGCAGCTGCTGGGGGGCCAGGACACCGGTGGAGATCTGACCCTGAGGCCAGTGTTCTTAATTACCTTGCCACATGCCTACTTTTAGAACTCCGCCTTCCTACTGTACCCCCACAGACACGGAGCTTTTCACAGAGCCAGGCCTAGGCCATCCTGCCCAGAGACGTGCTGGGTGGGATGCAGAGAGGCAAGTGGCCTCCTGGGGGAGTTTTACTAGCCAGGGGGCCGTGACCAGAACATTAACTATTGATCAGGTTTCCTGGCAGCCGCCCGGTTTGTCATGGAAAACAGCTGACTGATGCAGGGCCTGGCAGCTGTTGCTCTGGAGGCTAGCTCCTTTTAGGGCTCCAGGCAGAGTGGGCCAGGCGGGGCTTACAAGCTTTATACAAACCGATGTTAGCGCTGCGTGCGAGTCGTGGTTCTGGGGGGCTGCTGGAGAGGTTGGCACCACCTCAGCGTCCCTCCAAGGGCTGGGGTGCCCTGTCCCACTCAGACCTGAGGTGGGTGTCTGAACAAGGAGAAGTGCTAGGACCTGCAGGAGAGTGGCCGTGGGGTCTGTTGCATGGAATGCTTTGCTTGCAAGTGATCAGACGCCAGTCAACCTGCTGGGGCAGAAAGGGAGCATACCAGTTCACAGAGCCAGGTTGTTGTAGGCACTCAGATCTCATCCTCCCTGCTCTGCCCACTGGTGTGGGCCAGCTGCCTCCACAGGGCCTGGGAAGATGGCCACCTATAAGCGCAGGCTCACCTCTTCGCAGGGTGAAGTCCATGTGAAATGAGGGGGAGTTCCCCAAGGGGAAATGTGTCGGGTATAAAGCAGCAGCCACACAGTAGAGTGCAGAGTGTCTGCAGGTATTTGGGCTCTTTAGGGATAAATTCAAGGGAGACATAACACTGAAGGGTTACAGGTATGTTTTCTGTGGCCCGAAGGAGGAAGTAAGACCTGTTTGTAGAAGCTTCAAGGAGTTGGTGTTGAGCTGCGTGGATGGAAGACTTTTATAAAAGGACCACTTCAGGGGGTAGTGACCCCCATGCCCTTGGAGGTACAGCTGAAACACTCAGTGGCTGGGCATGACCGTCTTTAGGGCCCACTGGTCCTTGAGATTCTGTGACATGCTGATAAATGGGCTGCTGTTGAACACAGCTGGGCTCTCTAAGAAGATGAGGGCCTCTGTGCGCACAGTGGGCTGCACCCCTAAGACCACTGCAGGAATGGGAATCGAGCCAGCACGGACCTCTCTGTGACCAGCTCCTTGTGGGACCCTCCCCTGAGAAGTCCCTCCTGGGACCTGGAGGGGGACTAGTACAGAGATGAATCTCCCTGCCTGACATCTGATCAGCTGACAGACACCCCCATCCCCCATTAGAGTGACCTAGGGTCAATCTCCCCATATCCCTGTCCCAATCCAGAACCTATCTTCCCTCCAATCACACAGCAGACCCTTCTCCTGAAGTGAGGGAGTGTCTGCTGGGTGCTGTTTTGTGGAAGGCACTCTATATATCACTGTTGTGCTTAGAAGTGCTGATGGCCTGCACTTGGACTTGGTAGTGCCTGGGTGAAAGGACCTCCGTGCTGGTTAAGTCCTGGGGCAATATTTTGAGCACGGTGTCTCCATTCACTCCGCAATTTGGAGGAAGAAGGATGACCTCCCATGTTTTACTAACCAGGAGCCCCCAAGTATCAGAGAAGCTAAGGAATAGCTGCAAAGTTACGCTGCTGGGAGCCAGGCCTATCAGCTGACCTCACACCTGCGTTTTCCTTCCAAGCCTTGCCCCTTGCCTGCCCCAAAGCTGGATCACTGCCTTGTATCTCGGGTGTCGGTGTCCTCCACCAGGCTGGTTCTGATGAGTGGGTGTGGGGAACCCTTGGTTATTGACATCTGGGTCTATCCCTAGGCAGTTGGGAAGCACAGCCAGAGTGTCTGCAGGCGGCCCAGGTGGGTGAGGCCTTTGTAGAGGTTCTTGTCCCTGGTGATGGACAGGTGATCTTGACGGTAGGTACCTGACCTCTCCATGCTCCCTGTGTCAACCTAGAATCAGAACTTTGGGGTCTGTTTCAAAAGCCAGTTTCTAGAGCAGTGTCTTAGGTTGTGGCCTGACGGCCTCCCATTTCAGGGTTACCTGGCAGCCTGGGAGGGTTCTGTTGAACTAGAGTTGAGGTGGCACAGCTCTGCTGGATGCCAGAAGGTTGATAGTTCAAATCCAGCAGGCGCTCCGTGGGAGGAAAGAGGTGGTCTACTTCTGTAAGGAGTACACCTTGGAAACCCCGTGGGGCAGTTCTTCTCTGCCCTACAGGCTTGTTGCGAGTCAGAATCTTTGGCAGCAATGAGTTTGGCTTCTTTTTTTTTTTAATTAGATGAGTGCTTGCGTGGTGTGTAGTGGTTACTTGGGCTGCTTAATTACAAGGTCATCAGTTCTAAACCACCAGTTACTCCTTGGGAGAAAGACGGGCTTTCTAGTCCTATAAAGAATTCCCGTGTCAGAAACTCACAGGGGCAGTTCTAATCTGCACGTTAGACTCGCCCTGAGTCGGCATGCCCTAGAATGGCAGTGAGCTTATTTTGGGGTGGTGCAAACAGTTGACACACTCAGCGGCTAATAGGAAGGTTAGCTTTTCAAACTAGCCAGAGGCACTTTGGAAGAAAGATCAAGTGTTCCACTTCCACGACACCAGGCACTCAAAGTCCCACAGAGCACAGTTTGACTGGGGAGTGGGGGTGTCACCATAAGTCGAAAGCAACCCAATGGCCACTTAATTTTTTTAAAAATTAGAACCTCTGGTGATGGCACCCAGAATTTTGCATTTTAAAAATCAATCTCTGGCAGTCTGTGTGCATGCTAACAATCAAGGCTGTTGTTCTAGAATTGAGGTTGTGGCCATCCCCTAAGGTTACCAGGGAAGTTTTATTTTGTTTGGGTTTTTTTCTGTGTTTTTTTTAAATCATATTATTGGGGGCCCATACAACTCTTATCACAATCCATACATACATCCATTGTGTCAAGCACATTTGTACATTCGTTGCCCTCATCATTCTCAAAACATTTGTGTTTTTAAAAAATCATTTTATTGGGGACTCCTACAGTTCTTATCACCATCCATACATCCATCCATTATGTCAAGCATATTTGCACATTTGTTGCCCTCATCATTCTCAAATTATTTGCTTTCTACTTGAGCCCTTGGTATCAGCTCCTCCTTTTCCCCCTCCCTCCCCGTACTGCGGAAGTTTTTAAAGTCTCTTCAGATGTTGCTCTCCTTCTTACAAGCTCCCCAGGTGGCCTTAATGAGCAGCCAGGGTTGTGTGGTCCCCGGCCAGCAGCATCGTGGGCAGTGCCCGAGACTTGGTTAGGAATGCCAAATCTCGGGCCCTAGCTGGCCCAGTGAGCCCCTCTGTGGGTAGAGCCCCCCACGGGTCTGGGGGTGGAGAACCACTGTTTCAGGACCCAAAGCCACTCGAAGGAAGGATCCAGTAGTGCAGAGCAGGACTGGTCTGTAGGGCTCCCAAGACTGCAGACGTCACGGAGGCAGACAGCCAGTCCTTCTCCCAGGAAGGGGCTGGTGAATTTGATCTGCTGAGCCTTGGGAGAGCAGCGAGCGCTCTAACCACGGCACCACCAGGGTCCTTTTTGTTTCAGAACAGTGGATCTCAACCTGGCTGCCCATGAGTAGCACATGAGAACCTTCAGAAATCCTGATGCCCAGCCTTACCCGAGACTGTCAGTCTTTTAAAAAATCCCTTATCCTCCCCACACCCCAACTGATTCCATTGTCCAGTCAGGGTGAAGATCCCCTGCCCTACAGTGGGGGGAGGGTCCTTAAAAGCACCTGTAAGCATTGGGGATAGTTGGTGCAATATCATTATTTAGATGCAAGACAGGTGTGGGGACAAGGGCCTGGGGGACTTCAGATGGAACATGTCGGGGCAGAGGCCGTGGTCATGGTGGTGGAATGAGGAGAGGAACGAATGGTATCACTCGATCAGGGTATAGTCCCCAAAGCCGTCCCCAAAGGGGACGCTGAGAGAGCTGTGAGGGTCCCTCTCACCTTCTGCAGCCAAGCCAGGGCAGAGCGGCAGGCTCACAGAAACCAGCCTGTGCCAAGGCCCAGCAGGCAGAGCTGATCAGCAGAAGTCTTGTGGACAGGACACCCATAGCCTGGAAAGGCTGCTCATCGGGGAAGCAGCACAGCCCAGATTCGGACCGGGACATTTAAGTGGCACAGCACAAACCCTCGTTCGGGGCTCCCCTCGGCCAGTTCCCCAAATTCTGGCATCTTCAAGTGTCTTTGAATGTCTCACCTGTTACGCTTTTGTTGTGTTTGCCTCTTTTTGTTTGTCTGGAACAGATAAAAAATAATGAACCTTTGATCAACGTGCTTTACAAAGTGCTGAAGAAGTCAGCACGGGGCTGTCGGCCCAGGAGAAGCGTAAGGCGATCTGATCTGTGTCTCCAAGCCCGGCATCCCATTGCTTCTGGCCCAGTGCCGACTCCATCACTTGCTTAACCCGGGGCTCTCCTGACAGCCCCCCGGCTTCCTGCAAGTCATCTCGGTTTATTTTCTTTGTATGGAAGCACTCTCCAGCACTGTGGCTGGTGCACGAGCCCGAGCCCTCCCGTCTGTGGTGTGGTGTGACTCCATCCTTCATGCTGCCCAGGGTGGGGCGCTTGCCTGGCTTGCCACCAGCTTGTGTCATGTTTCCATCCTCGCCTGTCTACCTCCATGGTGAAGGCTGACCTAGACAGAGGCCAGCATGAACTGTGGCATTGAGCATGACTGGGGGTGGGGTGGGGGCGGGGTGGTGGTGGCAGGGGGCTGCAGTCACTGGTCTCTTTGGAGGAGCCAGGGTAGCTGCAGGTTCTACGGTGGCTCTGGGGTTGAAGTGACTCTGCCATGGGGCAGGGTGTGACTAGTTTAGAACTGAACTAGAATAAACCTGCCCCATCTCACCCCTTGACTGACACAGAAGTTGTGACTGAGATGTGGCAGCTCTCGGCACATCCAGGAGAGGCAGCAGGTGTGGTGTCCAGCCCTGTGAGCCCTAAGCAGGTGTCTCGGCGTGTGGGGCGGTGAGTCAGGATGGCCTTGGGCTCCTTTCTGAAGCCGAGACTTCTGCAAATGGCCCAGTGCCTCTTTGACCTTTTTTTTTTCTCTCTCTTTTTTTTCGGTCACAGAGATTCTGGGAAGCATAATGGGTATTTTATTATGTGCAATGATACGTACTAGCCTGAAGCTCAAGAGGAGCTCTGCTGGTGTAGGGGGGTGCACGTGGGACTGCTCACCATAAGGTCATCAGTTTGAAACCACAGGTCGGTTGATGACTCGGAGGGAGAAATATGAGATTTTCTGGTTCTGTAAAGATTTACAGTTTCAGAAGCCACAGAGCCAGTTGGACTCTGCCCTGTAAGAATTGTTATGAATCAGAACAGACGTGATAGCATTGGGGGGGTTTGGGTTTTTGTTGTTGTTTTTGGTGCGTCTGTGTGTGTGGTATCACAAAGCTCAATTTTTCAGAGGAAAATTAGACATCATGAACTTCTGGTGAGTAATGTATTTCTGTGTAGCTTTGGCTGTATGGAGCAGAGCTAAATCCAGGAGCTTCAAGGCAGTGTAAACCGCAGTCACAAAGCCACCCTCTGAAGCCCATGGTCTTTTAAATCATTTTATTGGGGGCTCGTACAACTCTTATCACAATCCATCCCTCATTTGATTCAGGCATGTTTGTACGTGGTGCCCTCATTCTTTTCTAGACATTCACTTTCTAGTGAACCCTTGGTATCAGCTCTTCTTCCCCCCTCCCCCCTCGTATCCCCCGATAGATTGTACATTGTTATTATTTCATCTGTCACACAGACCGCTGTCTCCCTTCCCGCTTGTTTTCTGATGTTCTTCCTCCTGTAGAGGGGTGTAGGGTTATGTGTCGATCATTGGGTCTCGGTTCCCCCTTTCTCCCTTCCTCTTCCCCCTCTTCCCCTACCCTTCTGGTCTCACTGTTCCCACTCCTGTTCCTGAATTCTGTGTTTTGTGAGCTCCCATCCTTTCTTTATCTGTGCACATGTTAGGGTCTAGTTTGAATTGGGAAGCAGCACTGGGGTCACGAGCCCATGGTCTTTTGACTCCAAAGAGAGAGGTCTCAAACCCTTAGCAGAGCCACCCCCCTTATTGGTACACTCCCTGAGGAGACATTCCCGAACACCTTCCACACCTCGGTCCCCGGAGCCAGCTCTAATAGGTGCGGTATACAGGCAGGCAGAGTCTGTTCAGCAAATGTGCTAAGTCTCTCACAAGTTTGGCACTAGGTGTGGGAGCAACATCCTCTAAGGGGACCAAACCCAGTTCAAGGGAGGGGACACAGGGAAGGCCACCCGCCTCCTCTGTCGCGTTTTTGATTCTGATGTCCTTAATCCTCTAAGATCTTCACAGCAGCACCTCAAAAGGAGGTGGCAAGAGACAGCTACCCCTTAGGGAGGGTGGGGGTGCTGCTATCTCACGAACAAGCAGAAACAATGTGAGATGGGAGGGCTTCCAAAAGTTCTTGGGGAAATTCCAATGTCTTTTGATTTCATTTTCCTACAAACATTCTGAAACCCCCACATGTATGTTAATCTACAACAAAAGCAGACACGCAGAAATGTGGACTTGATACAAGTTCAAACTGTCCTAAGCATCCCCTTCGAAGAGACTCTAGAGTCCTGAGTTTTATAATGATCAATTCGTTGAGGGAGGAAAAGAGGTAGGTTGCATTTTTATTCTGTGTTTGATGAGGGCTGGGAAAGATAGCGTTTTAGATAGCTTTCCATCAACAAGCTTCATTTAAAAGACACAGCTCTCAAAATGTCCCACGTGCGCGCATGTATGTGGAAAGTACCTCATTCCTTTCCTGAGGATCCTGCGTAAACGAGGCACTGCTCTGTTAGAGCCTCTGCCTTGAATTTAAGTCTCCACAAGATCATCTGTAAAAAAGGTCAAGGATAGAAAGCATGAAGGGTTTTTTTGTTTTTGCTGAGGGGGAAATTCCTCAAAGCATCTTTCCATTTGAAACTGCTTCCTGCCTGGGCAGTGTGTCAAGGGCAACCCCTTTAGAGGCTCGACTAGCTCCTTGGGGCACAAGGAAGACATCCCTGCCTTCATGCCCATTCCCATTTCCCCCAGCTTCCTCGGGGCTTGGAAAGCCCCAGCCCTGCCTGGGAAGTTCAGCTGTTTGTGGTTCCGTAGGAAGACCTGGCTCCCATAGCTGTGGCAGCCTGGAAAACCAGCTGAGGCAGTGGGACTGTGTCACATGGGGTCACTGTGAGTCAGAACCAACTGGCACCCCACACCAGCAGACTTAATTCCACTACCTCCTTTCCCCTCCCGCGTGCGCCCCACCCCTGTGCCCGTCTTGGCACACGGCAGCGCAGTCTGTTTGTTTGTGGGCTGTTACAGTGGTCCTTGTGTTCTATGACTGTGCATATGCATGTCTGCACACACGGTCTGCCCGTTTGGAGAGGAGAATTTGGCTGGAGTTGTGCTGTTTGCAGAAACATGCAGCGTCAGCAGCATATGCGGAATGCCTTCCAAGGTGCCAGGCCTGGGGTTGGGTTTTGTTCTGGCTTTACATAGATGAGTAAGACAGTGTCCCTGTCCCCTGCTGGGGAACATGGCAATCACACGGGGACGGGCCTGCAGCCCGCAAGAGATGCTCTGCCCCAAGCATGGAAAGGTCCTCCTCCCTGTGATCTTGAGCTCCGGATGTGATCGGATTGGACGGGTCTGTCTCGGGAAGAGGCATCTGGAACAGTTGTGTACCATATTGGCTAGGCCTCTGAAGAGACTGCCCATAGGGTTCTGTGCCTGATTCACACACACAAACTTACTGGACTGCTCATGGGAGTGGAGGGGTGAGTGAAGGCCATCTCTCCAGCACTTGTCTGTCCATCTACACTGGGACTCTGCCCAGTACCCACCCCCTACCCCCCTCCCCCCCACCCCTGGTCACATCAGAGGTGCACACTGAAGTTCCCTGAGGCAGCCCTCCTTCATGGTACACTTTAGGCCATCTATAAAAAGTGCCTGCCAACCCGACTTTGGTTAGAACGGTGTTTGGGAGCACATTACAACATGGGCGAGAGATTGAGAGACTCAGGGGTGGGTCTGTTCGAGAGGAGATGGGAAATTCCCTTGGCCAGTAGTTTAGATAAGGAGCCTTGGTGGCATTGTGAATACACTCTTCAAGGTCGGCAGTTCCAACTCACCAGCTGCTCCACGGGGGAAAGATTACAACCTTGACGACTTGACCCTGTCCCTCCTCTTGTCTGTTGTCCCTGTAGTGTCACTGTGAGTCAGCATTGACTGCACGGTGATGGGTGTTTAGGTGGTTTTTGTCTTGGTGAGTCCCTTCCTTGAGAAGACAGAATAACTTGTGATTTATAGGAATGTGGCATGGCCTCACTGACTCAGCAGGCAGTGCAACATCCTGGCCAAGACTGGTCCAAGCTCCATCTTCCTTCGGCCCGATCGTCCCTCCAAAGAGAGGAGACTGAGGAGAGGCCCCCAGTCGACTGGCCTCATTCGTGGGGATGTGGACTGCTCAGGGACTTCCTTAAACCAAGTCTTTACCAGACTCGGGATTTACTTGTTCCTCCTGAGCCAGCCCACCCCCCACCCCCATCAGGCTCTGGTGATAGAATTGTAGTGTTATTTGTCCTTAGGTTCAGTAGCAAAACTCTCCTTAGTAATGGAACATCTCCCAAGATGCTTACTGCCTTATCACACTGATTTTAGGCAAATATATAGCTTCTACAATTGGTTCTAAACTGGAAAGTCTGTATTTGCTTTGAGGAATTTACAAGTGCTACACAATAGCCCTGGTGGTGTAGTGGCTCTGCAGTGGCCGGCTGTCTGAAAGCCCAGCAGTTGGAAACCCCACCCTCTCTCCAGGAGAAAGATGGGCTTTCTCCTCCCATCAGCAGTGGCCGTCTCGGACACCAGAGGGGTGGTCCTGCTCTGTCTCCAGGGCTCACTAGGGGTCGGCATCAACTCGAGGCAGTGAGTATGGTGAGTTTTGGGTACTAGGATCACAGGGAAGTTTTGGTTGTCTCGGAAGATGAGATAGGCATTAAAGGCAAAGTGGGCTTCGCCTGAGTTCTTGCCCTGCGCATGCCATGACTCTACTTGGCACTGCGAGATCTCCATACTCCTCATGGTGGGGCTCATTCCCTTCTCCTCCCAAGTTTGGCCTTGAGCACTGGTTAAATCTCCTTTACATGGTTCATCCCCCCAGATGACAGGCCGGGACCTTCTCAAGGACCGGAGTCTGAAGCCAGTGAAGATCGCAGAGAGCGACATTGACGTGAGTGAACGGGCGGGCAGGCTGGAGCTCCCTTGGCTGCCACCTGCCGCCAGGCCCGGGGTGGGGAGCTGCAGTCAGGCTGGGGTGATCTGTAATGGATCTTACTCCCCAGGCCGGCCCCTTGCTCGTCCTTGCCAGGCCCTACCCAAGCCATTCTTTTTGGCAGGTCAAACTAAGTGTCTTCTGCGAACAAGACAGGATCCTCCAAGACTTGGAAGACAAGATCCGAGCCCTCAAGGAGAACAAAGTATGCGTCACGTTTGTCTAGTCTTGGGGGGCAGTGGGGGGGGGGGCTTGGTCATCCTGTCTTCCCTCAGTCAGAGACTGGACTCTCCTGTCAGTACACCTGGGCTCTGCTTACCTAGAACAGTCTCTTTGGATCTAAAGGGTAATTCTCGGGAGGCTTCCTGGCTGACCCAGAGGAAACTCTATAAGGACACCTCAGCCCACTTGTTGTAGATACCACACCCCCACTTGGTTCTAGCCCCGCTCACACTGGAGGTCCTGAGAGGCCAACCTGAGAGCGAGGGACTCCACTGACTGCTACACGATGAGCCCAGATCCCAGCACCCTCAGGAAAAGGCTGACTTGGAGAAAAAGGACCCACCATCCAAAACAGGCAGAGACCCCTGACTCTGTAAAAGCCTCTTCTCTGCCATCCAGGCCGTAGGAGGAAGCAGGTCTGGCTGGGAGAGCAAGAGGGGCCTGGGACTGCCGGTGAAGTCTGCTGACTGGTAGTGGGAGCCTTAACAAGTTTCTACATCTTTTCCTTTGAAAAAGGCATTCTATGTCTAATATCAAAAGTTCAGGGCTTATGGCACCGTGTGCCCCGGAGCTTAGAGAGTTTCACGGCTATTTGCCAGACTCTGATTTGCTCTCATCGTGCTGACTTTCCTGTTGAGGAAACGGAGGCAAAGAGCTACTCGGGATTTCTGATCAGAACCTGTGACTCAGCCCCCAAGCTCCGCACTGGCCCCTTCAGCCTCAGTTAGATCCGGCCGCTTGGTTTGGTTCTGGACTTGGTTTGGGAAGGCTCCTGGTTGGGTATTCTCTAGCCTGTTGGCTCGTTGCCTGGCACAGGACCAGCTGGAGTCGGTGCTGGAGGTCCTGCACAGACAGATGGAGCAACACCGAGACCAGCCCCAGCACTCGGAGAAGATTGCCTACCAACAGAGGTTGCTGCAAGAAGACCTCGTGCACATCCGGGCAGAGATCTCCAGAGAGGCCACGGTGCGCAGGGCGAGGAGGGCGGCCTGCGGCGGCTTTTCTTCTCCACACTGTGGTTGAGCCGGTGGTGGGAAGCAAGGGTCTCAGTGTAGCTGAACTTCTCCCGAACCCTACTTGTTCCTTGGCCTGCTACCAGACCAGATCGTTCAGAGCAGCCTGCAAAGCTGTTTCTTCCCTGGTTGGAGTGTTAATTTTAACATTCCAGGTTTCCCACTTTTTCCTCCCACCTCCTGATAGGTCCAGGCCCTTCTGACAGGGCCAGGAATCAAAGAGTCCCAAAAGGTGAAGGGGGGGAACTGTACCAGGTGTCACAGTCCCCCTGTCTCTGTCCCCAGCCTTGCCTGAGGCCCACTGGGTACCCCCTTGCCCAGCTGGGGTGGACAGAAGTAGCGCCCGGTGCTTTGAGGCCTGTGCGGGCAGGGACTAACTAAGAACCGGAGCATTCCTTGGCCCACAGGAGATGGAGAATGCCTGGAATGAGTATCTGAAGTTGGAGAGGGACGTGGAGCAGCTGAGGCAGACGCTCCAGGAGCAGCACCGAAGAGCCTTCTTTTTCCAGGTGACCCAGGCCCGCCCTCCCCCCTGGAGCTCTGATGGCCTCTAGAGCCTTCACCTCTCAGTGGAGTGGAGCTGTGTGCACTCCCCAGGTGCCTTCTCCCCTCAGCCTCCATCCACCTCGCTTAAAGAGGCCCCCCAAGCTTTCCCCTGGGGAGCCCTTCCCCGGGCCAGACTGTATTGAGACATATCACCTCCACTGCCCCTGCATCTTGGCCTTCAGTGCAGGCCTTGGGCATGTTTGTGAGGGTTTCACGGCTGACCATTTCAGCAAGACAAGACCAACTGTGTGACCCTCATGGCCTTGAGAATGATCTATGTTCCTTGGTTTCCTGTCCCAGCCTGGCTTCCTCAGTGCCCACTGAGACAGCCAGCAGTGGGTGGACTCCACCCCCTCCCTTCCTCTGCGACCAGGCGATAGATGCCATCAGGCAGCCTCTTCCTGGTAGCAGGAGGTGTCTCTGGTCGCCAGCCTGTCATTTGCATTTCTGAAGACCAGGCTGGATAATGATACCCATCTCGGTGGCCAGGCTCCTTCAGGAAAGGTGTCCTTAGCCCCCTTCCTCCTCTCAAGTCTGCCCTTTCAAAACCAGGCCACATCCCATGGATAGCGGGCTCTGTCTCCCAAGGTGAGAGAGAATGAAAGGCCCTTTGGGGTTTCTCCTTGTACACTGGCTCCCCTAACTGCCTGGTGTTCCCCCATTGTGGGGAAAGTCAACGTAGTTGAATGGAGCCAGCATTGATTCAGGCATCCTTAATCAGCACAGTGCTAGGCCAGTTTTGGCCGCTGTGCTTGCTCTTTGAGGAACAAGATTCCTCTTTCAAGTGAGTTAATGACCAGGCTGACTATTCAGAAATCAGCCTTAACCCAGAAGGGTGAAGAATATTTGGGGCGGAGACGGGGGTGGGGTGGGGGGCAGGAGGCAACTAGGTTTGTAGACCCAGAGGCTTTCCCTAGGGCCCTGCTGTGCCTCCGCTCAGTCACAGACAGTTCCCAGGGAGCTGGGGAGCACAGGGCTGTCCTGTGAGGCGCCTCAGAACCCATCAAGTCCCCATTTTTGTTCCCTTAGCCTGAGCCAAAATCTCCCCTTGCATTTTTGTATCGCCATCCTAGCACAATGGCTTTGAAAGTACTAGGCGGATATTCTTGACAACATCCTTCCAACAATTACTGCTAGTTGTCAATTTTTCAACCCACCTGCCGTTAGACCTGTCTTCTTGGCCTTCAGCAGCCCACGTTCATTTAAAAAATAGTTTCTTTAGTCTTTCTTTATTTCTGTAATGCCACAAAGAACACATGAAGACACCTCTCTGCAAGAGCCAATGCAAAGCACAAGCAAATACCCAAGAAATAAAAGCTCTTCTTCCCCGACCCCTGGCCTTCCTTCTACGTAATCAGGGCTGTGGGCATGCTGGGTGGCCCTGCACACCGTTTCATAGCCTTCTCCACACTACTGCAGGGACATGGGGTCACGTTGCTGTCGGAGGAGGGGGCACAGACAGAAGGGTTATTTCAAGAGGGTGATGCTGAGGGACTTATTGTATGCCATGGAGCCCTGGTGGTACGTTCACACCCATCAGCTATTCCAGGGCAAAAAAAGATGTGGCAGTCTGCTGCAGTGCAGATTCAGGACTTTGGAAACCTAACAGGTCGGTTCTTCTGAGGGTCCCTGTGAGTCAGAACCCCCTCGATAGCAGTGAGCTTTGTTTTCAACAGTGTGGAAATCTTTCCTGGAAAATGCATGTGTCTCCAAGTTCATGCTGTCCGACATGTGGCTACTTACATTTAGATGATCTAAGAGAAAGTAAAATTAAACCTTCATGCTGCCTCAGTGGGAGGAAGAGAATAGTTATTGCTTAGTGGGTACAGAGTTTCTGTTTAGGATGATGGAAAAGCTTTGGAAATGAATTATAGTAATGGTTATACAGTGAACCCTCGTTTATCGCAGTTAATCGGTTCTAGACCCTACCGTGATAAATGAAATTCCGTGAAGTAGGATTCCTTATTTGTAAATCAAATATTTT
>NW_022103958.1:35219587-35234027 GCF_000313985.2 Echinops telfairi
ACGTAGTGATGCAGACAGAAGCGTGTACAGTATGAGCCAATCAGTGGCAGTAATGACAGAGCATGCGCTGTTATGCAAAAACCACGATAGAGTGAAGCCGCGGAAGTCGAAGCGCGAAGTGGCGGGGGTTCACTGTACTACATTATGAATATAATTAGTACCACTGAATTAGGCACTTAAAATGGTTAGAATGGCAAATTCTATATATTTTTTATCACAATTAAAAAACGTTTATGGAGCAAGGGGAGGGGATTAGGAGAAGAAAGTCTAAAAGGGGGACAGGGATGAAAATGGTTGAGAAACAGTGGTCTGGGGCATGTGCTTCCCACCACCATTGCATGCAACCTCTTGAGTTATTTTTTAATCCTTTGAGAACAAATAGAAAATGTAGCTACATTTCATTGATAATAGGGCTCATAATCTGCCTAAATATACTAATTCTGAAATAGCTAGTGTTGCTAGCTTCAATGTATTAATTACGTATTTATCAAATACAGCTCCATTAACTGTTACAATTAAAACTCAGAGTGTATTTCAAGTAACTGGTAAACAGTGCCTTTTTATTTTCAGTATTGAAGTATTTACACATAAAAGCAGCGGAAATGTGTGAGGATTCATTTCTTAAAATATATGCTGAAAGAGAGATGGCATAATTTTTTAAAATAGTTATGCTTCAGAAAATAAAAAAGTTATGCTTCAGTCACATTAGCCACCCCTCAAGTGCTAGCCAGATGATACAAATCGGTGTTCCTCCTTGCGGGAAGTTCTGTTGAGCCATACTTGTCTCAGTAGTTCTCCTTATTGGCTATGTAATATTTCATAACCTGGGTATTCCATGCTTAATTCACCCATCCCTTTTCTGATAGGCACTTATTTCCATTGCTTTTGCTTTTATAGACGGAGCTGCAGTAAATGTCCGTGCAGCTGCCTTTTCAAGCCTATTTCCAAGCCCTCATCTAAGGTGGTGGGGTAGTGGAAATGAGCTTGCTGGGTTGAAGGGAGCACACACATTGAATGTGGATGGGTACTGCCAAATTGCCCTCTAAAGAACTGCCCATTTACCTTCCGCCAGCAGCAAATGAGAGTACTGAGCCTGCTTATCCTTGTCCTCACCAGCGCTCGATACTGCCGATCCTTTGAGTCGTTTTCCTCCAGTCTGCTGAGTGAAAGATGACTTCTTTTACATAGAGCAGGCCTGAGATGTTTTCCCCTCCCATAAATCAAATCAATACAATACCGCAGGCTGGTGGGGAGCCTGGGCCCTGGGTCTTAATTTCCACATGCTGTCTCTGCGTGCCAGGGTGACTGGGGATGCTCCCAAGCCTTCCTTGGAGCAGGCTGTCTGGTGTAATCCTAGACCAGGCAAGCTCTCGGTAAATTATTAACACTGCAAATGTGCTTGCAGCCCTATCTGCAGAGTCTCAGTCATGGGCCATAGAAGGCAGGTTTGTAGGCGTGTTTGGCTGTGAGAATATTTAGAACCTTTTTGGTAAAACAAGGTGACCCTATTTACACGGTGATGGGTGAGGCTACCTGTAGCCATGTTCATCCATCTTTCCAGTTTATGAATTTAGAAGGCATAGGAGTACATAGGAGCTCTCCTCCCCAACGTGGTGTGAGGCTACAGGACTGAAGCCCTACCTCCCCTGCTCCCCTAAAGCTCCCCCTGGTCATTAAAGTCTGACTTTCTGTTATCCTTGGGAAAATAGAGGTCCTTGGGTGGTACGCGGACTCTGCCTCCAACTCCTAGCCTAAAGATTAGTCATGTGACCCACCCAGCAGCACCGTGGAAGAAAGGCCTGGTGATGGATGCTTAGAAAGCCCCGCTGAGCAGCTCTGCTCAGTAATGCCTGGGGTCGCCATACTTCAGAACTGACCCAATGACATGGGGCTGGCTGACTTCCGTGCTGGTGGGAAAAGATAGGGACCTGGCTTCTCTTACACAGGGGGCTGATGGGAAGGTAGAATGGGAGCAGGAATGGAGCCAGACAGGAAGGCCTTGCCAAAGCATGGTGGAGAAGAGAGGGAGGGAGCTGGCTTTTATCCCATGCTGCTCCTCCACCTCCCAACAAGGAGCCTGGGGACCCCAGATGTAGTCACGGTCCTCTGCTCACTTACTTAAAGGAACACACCTGCCTGTGGTAGCACGCTCACTCTTTAGCGAGAAACCCCGCCTCACACCTGTTATTCCCTGTCTCTGAGTGTGTGCTTTGATGTCGGGAATGTGGAGAGAATGGGCGTGGGCACCCGCCTGGTGGGATGGGAGGCTTCGAGTCTTGTCATAGCTGGTCTGGTGGTGAGGGGGTCCTTTGCTCATCTCCCACGTTAGTGGTTGTGAAGACGGTTCTGACTGGTGGTAGCCTGTGCGTGTCAGAGGAGATCTGGGACCTATAGGGTTTTAAAAGCGATGACCTTTTGTAATAAGCACACTGCCCAACCTGCCTCCCGAGACACTGCTGAGTGGCGTTTCATAGTGTGTAGTTGAGCGCTGGGCTCTTTCTGCCACACGTGGACTCCAGACCCCCGTGGGGAGTGCCAGGACACCTAGCTGACCGGCATAAGCCTGTGGATCTGTAAGTGAGTGCCACGTGGTACAAGAACTCTTCCCACTGAGGTGGCTTGAGAGTAGAGAAAGGGGTGAGGCCCTTCCAGGGCAGGGACCCAGGTTATCTCCCCATTGAAAAATCAAAGGGAAATGGCTCCTGTGGTTTAAACAACCCCCTTAAAAGACATCTGCAGCCCCCTGATTCCAGCAGGCCCCCTTTGGCCTTCTGTGGGGTCTTGAGGATAACCTGTGGAACGGGGACTCATCATGTGGGCTTGCTCCTTGCCTGCTGTGCTCCGTTGTCCAATCATCCCTTTATGGAGACGTAACTTCATCCTGTAAAACGGACCTTATTCAAAGGCACAAGTCAGTGCTTTGTTGTCGTTTTAGTCTACCAGCGTTGTGCAACCACCTCCAATTCTTACAACGTTCTCCCCACCCCACAGAAGAAATTCCTGTCCCCATTAACAGCCCCCACCCCCACCCCTGGCAGCCTCTGATGGGTTGCGTGTCTTCAGGGGGTTGCCTCTCCTCACATCTCCTTTCAATGGGAATTGATGCTGCATCCTTTAGGACCTTTTGTGATTGGCTCCCTTCACGCAGCGTGCTTTTTCGAGGCTTGTCCCTGGTACAGCATGGATCAGGACATGGTCTCTTTTCACTGCTGAGTAATCGTCCAAGGATCACCACTCCATCTTTATATTCTGGAGCAGGAGAGCCTGCCTATGTTCTTGCTCTGCCTTCTCTTTCCCGTGGTTGCAGGAGACAGCTGAGTTTCACACTGGGCGGGAAATAGACAAGCTAGACTGGTAAGCCCTACTCTGAAATGTCTCCCCTGAACTGGGGGCCGCCCCACTCTGCTTCTCCCAGGAAGCTGGGAACAGTCTCAGTGCTGGCCCTGGCAAGGTCCAAAGGAGATGTTGCCTCCACTCCCCACCTGGGGCTCACATGGGGCTCGGTGAGAAACTGCTGGATAGATACAGTGAGTCTTCAGAAGGACTTCCTGATGAGCGGCTGGGAAGTGAACCACCATTGTCTTGGTCCCCAGGAGAAATCTCAGATCCAGAGGGATCTCTGGCGGATTGAAGATGTCATTGCAGGCCTGAGTGCGAATAAGGAGAACTTCAAAATCCTGGTGGAATCGGTCAAAAACCCAGGTAAGGGGGCTATCTTCCTGGGTGTGGCTGCGGGACCTTTGCCGGGAGGTGGGGAAGTTTGGGGACCAGGGCTTGGGTGCGTGGGGTGGCCTTGTGAGGGTCAGCTTTGTGAGGCTGGCCCTTCCTGGCACTGAATTGGCCCACATGGAAGGTCTTTGTTCTGACTATGCCCTCTTGCCCTGGACCCCTTAGAGAGAAAAACAGTGCCTTTGCTTCCTCCTCCGCCTGTGCCTTCTCTCTCAACTTCCGAGAGCAAGTTGTCCCTGCAGCCCAGCCCTCCCACCAGCCCGGTGCGGACCCCTCTGGAGGTTCGACTCTTCCCCCAGCTGCAAACCTATGTGCCGTACCGACCTCACCCACCCCAGCTGAGGAAAGTGATGTCCCCCCTCCAGTCGCCAACCAAGACGAAGGCCAAAGCTGTAAGTGTTGGTGCCCAGGAGCAGAACAGCGGGGCCTTTCCTTTCTGGCAGGTGCTTGCCCCTTCTGCCCCTAACTAACTGCTCGTGAGGGAAAAAAGCTTGGGGATCTAGAAGCAGCTGGGGTCCTCAGGGAGCCCTGAGCCCTGAGCAGCTAATGGGCAGTGCTGACTCTGCCACTTGCCTCTGACTCTCAGAGGTGGTGGAACCTTAGACGTGACCAAGCCCAAGCCCTCCCATTCTGCAGCTGGGAACACTGAGGCTCAACAGGAGGAAGTCGCGTGCTGACGGTACTTTGTGATTGGCACCAGGCAGAGAGGTGTGTGGTGGTTGGCGGCTGGACCCATGCAGTGAGCGGGCTTTCCCTGCAGGTGCACAGCCTGGGTGACAAGCTCACCCCGGCCAAAGACCATCCGTATCTGCAGTGGATCACTGCCTGGCTGTAAGGATGTGTACAATTATCCCAATAACCTCCTAGATTATAGAGAGGAAAAGCAGTAGCCTCATCCTACAGAGAAGAAAACTAAGGTCTCAGGATGTTGACATCTGCTTCAGGTCTCCATGCTAGTTCGTGAGGCTGACCCTGCTCTTTATTCTGGGCCTTCTGCCGCCTCACTGGATAGTCACGCCGTCAGGTCCTGGCTCACAGTGTTGACCGTGTGAATGCCTTGACCTGTTTGAGGTAGAGAGAGCCCAAGCACAGAACATGGCTATGAAAAGCGAGAGCGTTTACCCTCAGAATCAGGCCAGGGTTTGGGGAGCAGGGCTGGTCCACATGTAAGGGAGGTTATAGCAGATGGGACCTTGGAATGGGGACCTCAGGTTTTTTGCCAACAAAGGGTTCCTTGGGTTACCCAGACTGTGTGCCTAGGTTCTCCCATGGGACCAGTGCACAGAGGTGGGAAACCGCAGGGGTTCCTGTACTGGGAGCCTCCACTGTCCCACTTCCAGCAGGGCCCTGGGCTGCCAGACCCTTGCCATCACCCTGGCTGTGGTCCACGACCCAGTCAGAGTCACTGTGAATCTCATCATCTTAAGGTATCCTTTCCAACCCCGGGTCCAGGAGGTGGGCTGCATCCACCCCTAGGACAGAGGAAGAAAAGAAAACAAATGGCGTGGCTGTCGGACTCAGGAGGACGATGACATAAAACAGGCTGCCCGCTGGCTGGGCCAGGAGCAGAGAGAGGTGCTAGGCAGGAGCTGGGATCCTGGATGCCCCGGCCTTGTTCTCGGGCAAGTCCATCCCTCTCTGGGCTGTCCCGGTTTTCCATGGTGCAGAATGAGCTGCCTGGACTGGGTGACCAGAGGTGCTGCCTCGAGACTGGCTCCTCTGTGGCTCCAGGGCAGGGCCTGTCAACTTGGCTGATCATGGCGAGGGTGGGGGTGAAACAGCCTCCATCCTGAAAATGGTATAAAATGAGTTTATTATTTGACAAGTCATTTGAAAGAGGCGGTGGTTACATGTTGGGCTGCTAACTGCAAGGACAGCTGTTCAAAACCAGCAGCCATCTCACAGGAGAAAGACAAGGCTCTTTACGCCTGTTTCTACTCCCGTAAAGAATTACAGTCTTGGAAACTCACAGGGGCAGTTCTTCCTAAGCCTATAGGGTAGGGTTCTCAACCTGTGGGTCGTGACCCCTTTGGGGGTCAAACAACCCTTTCACAGGGGTCACCCGATTCATGACAGTAGCAAAATGACAGTGATAAAGTAGCAACGAAAATAATTTCATGGTTGGGGGGTCACCACCACATGAACTGTAGTAAAGGGCCGCAGCATTATGAAGGTTGAGAACCACTGCTATAGGGTCTCTGTGAGTCAGAATTGACTTGATGGCAGGGAATTTAGTTTCTCCAGTTTGAGCCCTGTTATATATCCCACCCCCCTTTTCCCCTGCAGCCCTCATGCCTGGGGCCCCTCCCCAGTCTAAGCCACTCCCTCTCCATCGGAGGGAGCCTCCACCTTGACTTTTTGAGTCACAATTCCCTCGCTTGTCCTTGTGATCAAGCACATTTATTTTGCCTTCGTGCGACGTGGTATTTGTACTGGATGCTCTGCATTCCCCGCACTACTCGGTGTGTCCCCATTGTTGCATGTCGCTGTCGCACTTTCCTTTCTGTTGGGCTTGTTGTCTTGCATTCAATGTTTTTAATGTTTTTAATTTTTGACAAGTAACACTTTTGAAGGGTACAAAAATGAAAGTTATGAAAGATACTGAAAGGCCTGCCTCCTGCCCTCATTCTCCAGAGACCCTGCCCTCCTGCATCAGGGACAGTAAGAGCTTCAGGTTTACCTCTCTGGGAGGCTTTGAGAAATCAATCGGGACTGGAACCCTGGTCCCCGGAGAAGCTGTGGATATCTTGGGCCGTCGGCTTAGCCCTCACATGTTACAGTGATGTGTTGCTCTGAAAGAATGTGTGGGGTGCCCTCTCTTGAGCTCTGCAGTGTTCTGGAAAACAAAGCAAATTAGACTCAGAAAGGGGCCATTTAGGAAGAGGCAGGCTGCTATGGTCCCTAGGCCGCAGGAGTGGGTGTTCCTGGCAGGCAAGGGCCAGTGTGTTGTTGCTCTTCAGAGGAGCCCAAGCCTTCAGAAAGCACCATAGACTGGAGGGGGCTGGGCGGTCCAGGAAAGGAGAGACATTCATCCCGGCCCGAGAGTGGGCTGCTGTGGTGGGCAGTGAATCACTCCCACTGCCAGGTCAGTCGCCGAGCCAAATACTTAGCAACTCTGTCCAGTTTCAGTAGAAAGGGCAGGGACAGAAACGTGGTCCTTCCTCAGACCCCTGTGCTGTTGAAGGAGGGTTCCTGAGTTTGTGCAGCACCAGGAGCCGGCTGGGTCTAGCGCTGTGGAGAGTGGCTGTCATTCTCCAGTGGGAGTGTTGTTGCCGGCTGCCGCCAAGGCGGGGGCTGCGGCATTGCAGCCCTGGGCCTGGGAGCCCTGAGGCATGGAGCATTGGGACTCAATATGTGCAGGTGATGCTGAAAGTAGAAACATGAGACTCTCAAAATCCAGCCCGGAGACACGGCCATTGCTGTGCCCTGTGATCCCCCTCTCATCAGCCCTTTTTCCGAGCAGGAGGACGAGGCACCCCCGAGGCCCCCTCTCCCTGAACTCTACAGCCCTGAGGACCAGCCCCCGGCTGTGCCCCCTTTGCCCAAGGAGGCCACCATCATCCGACACACTTCCGTGAGGGGCCTTAAGCGGCAGTCGGACGAGAGGAAGCGAGACCGGGAGCTGGGCCAGTGTGTGAATGGGGACTCCAGGGTGAGCAACGAGGGTCCCCGGGCTTGCCCACTGTGTGTTGGGGGAGGAGCAGACGTAGCAGCTACATCACATCTACCCCTGGGAAGGCTTGACGGGCTCCGGCTCTGCCCACAGGTGGAACTCCGCTCATACGTCAGTGAGCCCGAGCTGGCGACCCTCACTGGGGACACTGCCCAGCCCTCCCTCGGACTGGTGGGTCATGACAGCAGGTACCAGACGCTGCCAGGTAGAGGTAAGGCGAGCCCCTCCACCCTTGACCATCTTCAAGACCTGGTTCCTACCTGCAGCTCTGGGCCTGGACATCGGCTGCAGCTGCCTGGACACCTGAGCCTGTGGCCCCATCCTTGAGCTCAAATCCCGACTCCCCCGCTTTCCCTGAATCTG
Organism: Echinops telfairi; assembly: GCF_000313985.2. NCBI lineage: Eukaryota > Metazoa > Chordata > Mammalia > Afrosoricida > Tenrecidae > Echinops > Echinops telfairi. Next base: position 35,227,353 of record NW_022103958.1, read on the forward strand.
TGTTGCGAACCACAGCACCAGTAAATACTACATAACGGCAGAGTGGTGATGCGTTGGACTGCTAAGTGCAAGCCAGCAGTTCAAACCCACCAGCGGCTCCAAAGGAGAAAGACGGGGCTCTCCACTCCCATACAGTTACAGTCTCCCAAACCCACGGGGCAGTTCTGCCCTGCCCTGTGGGGCCGCTGTGTGTCGGAGTGGACCTGATGCGTTTGTTTCCTTATGGAAGCAGGCACTGTGCGACCCCACTGCTCCTAACAGCGCTCTGAGGCGAAAGCTGCTTTGGTCCCAGTGTAGGGGTAAGGGCGGGAAGGCTAAGAGAGAACCAGTTTGCTAAGTGGTGGTGCCCAGTGTTGGGGCTCCAGCGTGGGTTCTGGAAACCACTGTCCGTGTGGGCTGAGATGCTGGGTGGCTGCCATCAGCTTGGCCCTCTGGGGCCTTTCAGGGGCCGTCCTTCCCTCTTCGTATTCTTCTAGGACTGGGGCGGACTTTTCTTTAAAAAAGCTCTCTCTGCAGTTGGGCCTCTTTCTCACTGCCTTTCCCTAGCCCTGCAAGACAGGGATGAAAACAGATTTAGACTCCTGGGCTCTGCTCAGCAGCCATCCCCTTCCAGGGAGCCTCCTGACCTCTCTGCACCCGGGCCAATTGGGATCCCTGAGCAGGTCGGCAGCTGGCCCTGCCTTGCTCCTCGCTTTATCTTCCTGTCAGCTCTCAGAGGTGGAAGGTCGAGGAGAAGGGCCCACAGACCTGGTGCTGGTACCTGTGGAATCCGTGCCTTCCAGCCCAGCATGCTGTCTTGGTGGCTTCTGGTCTGAGCTGGCCCCTGGGACAGAGTGGGCCCATAGCTTTTGCTGAGTTGGGGCACAGCAGCTCTTGGCATTGGGCTCTAGGCCCAGTTCCTGTCATTTGCTACAGCCCAGTGGTGTTTATCAATGGGAATTTGGCGTTGGGAAGGGCCAGTCCTGGTTGGCCAGGATTCCCTGGGCATTCAGGCCTCTCCTTTCGCTCGCGCGTTCTAAAATTATCAGCCAGTGTGATGCCTGTTTCCACTCCAGTAAGGCTCATACACTGTGGGGTGTAGGGGTGAGCTGACTCTGCTTGGGGCATCGGGAAGGCGTCCTCACTCAGGTGAAACTCCCGAGGCGGCTTGTGAAGGGTGTATGAGTTCATGAGGAAGGAGCAGGACAAAGGACATCCCTTCCCCCTCTCTTCTGAGTGTCAAGGAGCCCTGGTCTTCTGCAGGTGAAGGGAACCTAGCATAGCCCAAAGATCTACTGGGACACGGTCTCCCACCCGGGGCAGGTGGCACTCCTGGGCAAGTCCCCCAGCCCACACACTGGGGAGGCATAGGGGACAGAGGAGTGGGTTCTTAGCTGGACCTTGGTGGTGATTTGGATGGGCGGAGCCTGGCCGCCGCGCCAAGCACAGCCCAGCACGTCTCTCCTTGGCAGGGCTATCGGGATCCACATCCAGGCTGCAGCAGCCCTCCTGCATCGCCCCCTACGCCACGCTCCGCAGGGCTCTGCCTGCCGAAAGCATCAAGGCGCCCTTCCCCGTGAGTGGCCCGGGAAGTTTGTGAATTTCTCGTTGCTCTCTCATCTGCAGAGAGCGGGTGGTAATTGGTGAGCCTGTGCGCGCAGGGACACCTTCTCAGTGCTCACCAAGAAGGGCTATGCCTGCTGGAGCAGCGTCACCCTGACACCCTCCACCCTGCATTCCCCAGGGACCCCACTTTGTGCCAACTTGTCAGGGTCAGAGGGGAGCCCCCGGGCTCTGCCCCCTCCCCCAAAGACTGTATGTCTCTGCAGGAAGGGGTGCTTCCCAGAGTGAAGGGTACAGCCCAGTGAAGGCTGTGGGCATCTTGTGCCCATGTGTGTGCTCAGAGGTGGTGGTTTTCGATGGCCGGGAGGAGCTTAGCTAGAATGCATGCTTCCCTGCATGTGTACGTACGTGAGAGGTGAGAGGTGGCAGGGCGGTGCCCCAGCTCCAGCTCAGCGGCCCTGTCTCGCCCCCCGCCCCCCTCTCTGCAGAGACCCAAGAGTGCGCTGGAGCGCCTGTACTCCGGGGACCAGCAGCGGGGCAAGATGAGCGCCGAGGAGCAGCTGGAGCGCATGAAGCGGCACCAGAAGGCCCTGGTCCGGGAGCGCCAGAGGACGCTCAGCCAGGGGGAGAGGCCAGGCCTGCCTTCCTCCCGCTACCTCAGCCAGCCTTTCCCTGGAGACCTCGGCTCAGTATGTTAGGAGGGGCCAGGCAGGCGGGGTGGGGAGGGGAAGCAGCTCCTCAAGCTGGGCAGAGCTTCCCCCTGCTCGGGAACAAACCACATCCCATCCGCACCCCCAAGAGTGGCTGGGGCCCTAGATGGTCCCAAAGGGAATGTAGGCCTGACTGTGTCCCTGGCCGAGTGTGTCACTTGGTCAGGGTGACCCAGAACCAGAGCAGGCATGAGGAGGTCACAGCTGGTGTTGAGGAGCCTGAGAATGTGTCCAAAGGCAGTCTCTCAGGACTGAGTTTGAGAGGGGCCTGAGCCGGCGGCGTTCGGAATCTCAGCCGGCTCGAGGACGGGGAGTGAGTGCAGAGTTCAAGGAGGAGGAAGGGGAGATAATCTGATGAGGGAGAACACAAGCTCACCAGCCAGCCTTCCAAGTAGGTGCCCAGTGGGGCTTGCTGGCTACTGCTGGCATCCCACAACCCCAAGAGCTGGTAGCCTCCCACAGCTTGTGGTGCTAAGAAGCTTCCTGGTGCCCCCGCCCGAGAGCTGGGGAAACGGTGCTGCCCCCAGCGGCACTGCCCAGCACGGCACCCTGCCTTCAGCCCCTTTTGGAAACACCATTTGGCTTTTCCTTGTTTGAAGCCTTGCGTTTCCCTAGCTTTCTAACCTGACTTTACTTTCCCTGATTCATCGCACAAGCTCTCTTGCTTTCAGCGTGACCATCAATTGCCCCTCTAATCCTGCCTGATTGTGTTTACAGACGCTTCTCCTTTGCATCCAACCGGTCTCTGACTGGCCAGTGCTTTTTGTCCCCAGGCTTGTCTGGGGTAGCAGCTCCTGCCTTACAGCCTAGTGAGCAATCCCCTCGTGACTCACCTTTCTGCTGCCCTCATCCATGTCCACGCAGGCCCAAAATCCACCCGTCCCCGTGCCGTCCCCTAGGCTGAGTCACCCGCACCAGCCCTACTGGCCCTCCCTGAGGTTTGGACATTTCTGATCGACCCAAGTCCATGGCCTGTGCCTGGGCAGGAGCCGAGGACCCGGGAGGGGCCACACAGGAATACGTTCTGCCAAGTCTGAGGTTGGTTTGGTTCCAGTTCCCCGGTCCCATCTCAGAGTTCCGCATGGAAGACCTTTGCGTTTCTTGGGCTTATTGACTTGCGTGAACAGCACATTCTTCTGTGCTCTGTGCGGCTGTCAGCTCAGACACCGAAGGGGTAAGACCCAAAGCACCTAGACCCTAAAAGCTGCAAACCTGTCACCTTTCGAGCTTTAGAAGAAGGTGCTGTAGAGACTAACAACTGACCTTTCACAACACGTTGTCTCAAAAGTAGGAAGACACCCTAAGACCGGTAACTTCAATACCTTGTAATTTTCCCTCTGCATCAGCGCCAATAAACGTGTTACTTGATGAGAATGGATTGGCGTGGTTCTTCCCCAGGATGCATCAGAGAGTCTGTGAGCCTCCGCTGTTTGTGTAAACAATCAGGCAGGGGTAACAGGAGACCGTGTCCTGAGCAGGGGCGCTTGTGAGCGTGTAAGACGATGTTTGTTTCCTTTGTGAATCATTAAATTCATTTTCCACCCCTGGACCTTCAGTTGCCTAATCCTTTCAAACTGGAATTGGAAACCATCACCTGAGAGCGACTGCTTTGGTCTGGAGTCTGTACTGAGAGCTTGTGCTTGAATGGGTGAAATGTGCCTCTATGGCCGTGGGCCGGGGACTTGGGGGAAACGTGAGAGGGACCTCAAAAACAACTGTGACTGGGGTCCCATGAGGTGGACAGGAAGCAGCTGCTGGGATAAAAAAGCAGCCCTGCTTCTGCCCCGCAGAAGGGGCCTCTGAGCCTGCTCCCCATCCTTAGCACGCCGTCCCAGTGGAGGCCTCTTGGGTTTCAGGTCACGGAGCAGACCGAAGGAAGGTCTCCGGGAAGCAAGGCCAGCCCATGTGAACCGTAAAGCCGTGGGCAGAGTGTTCCTCCTGGGAAGAGAGCCTTGTTACAACGTCGGGGCTCCTGAGTAGCCCTGGAAAAGTTGTATTTAGCTTACCATCGCCATTATTTTTTTATGAGGTCGTCTCAGGTAGCACCGTACCTGCCTCGCCGGCCCCATGACACTCCTGCTTCCCCAGCTGTGCTCTGGGTGTGCACAGTGCCCTGCCTACCCGTGTCCTCTAGCGAGAGCCACGCTACTCCCACATAGTTGTCACCAGGGCCTCCAGGGACTGGTTTTCTCCATTCTGAGTCTGGTCCCTGTGGCTCTTGCACCAGGAAGCGTTCCCCGAGCCGTGGGCAGCAGACAGGGCAACTCCTTCCTCGGGAGCACTGTGCTGGATTCTGTTTGGGGGGGTTACCTTCTCAGACCCTAGAGCCTTCTATGTCCTGAGGAACCACCGTGAGCCTGGAGCCCTGGGCCTCAGACCTGTGCCCTAGGGTACCTGTTGGGACTCGGGGCCAGATCTGTGGGGAAGCAGCAGCCTAAAGAGGCCACACAAAGGAGACGGAGGCCTGTCGCCCGTCCTCCAGCACAGAGTACAGCTCACGGGGGGCGGGGAGGGGGGGGCTTCCTTCCCAGCGTCCCAGAACAGCTGTTTACAGGCAAATGCACGAGCCCCGCGGTCCCCTAGCTTTGCCCTCTGCATCACGGGGTTGTGCGGGCAGCTGTCAGCCTGACCGAGCTCTCAGCAGCCGGGGTGACCGCCCTTAACCCTCTCGTTCTGTTGCCAGTGGAAACGCGAGCAGGACTTTGACCTACAGTTGCTGGAATGGGCCGTGCGAGGGGAAAGGAAGGCCAAGGAGGAGAATGGCTGGTTGAAGGTGCAGGCCGTACCTGTCACCGAGTCGGACCTGGAGCCTCAAGACTATGATTTGGACATCAGCAGAGAGGTGAGAGCAGGCGCTCACTTCTTGCCACCCCAGGGGGCACGGCCTTTGGGCTCCCAGCCTAGCCAGCCCTGGCACGGGCACTCCTGTGTCCTCTTGGGTGGAGGGATGGCGGACGAAGCTGCTGGTGTGGTCCAGGAAGATGGTAGCTAGCAGCTTGGCGCAATGAAAGGAACGCAGGCTTCTCTGATACTGTTTCAAATCTTTATATATGGGAGGCAAGTCATTTCACCCCTCTGTGCCTCTGTTCTCTCAACATTAACGTGGGTTGTGGGTGAGCATTCAGTGAGTCAGGAGCAAGCGGTACCACAGGAGGATTAGCAGCATCTACAAAATTATGAGCGTGTGCCTATGTGCATGATAGGCGCGTCATGTGTCGTTCTGAGGGAATGTTCTCTGGAAAACCAGAGGTTGGTTTTGTGACTGGCCACTCCAGGACAACTAGGGACAATCAGACGTGAGGTAGTGATGGGCAGGTTTGAAAACGCGCACAGGAAATCGCCAACCTTGGTCGGGACTAGTTGATCTGAGTTCTTCTAGTGCCCTCTGGTGGCGAGCATCCATCATGACAAGCTGTTAGCCCTTAACTCTTCGACGTGGGGTGGGCTGCTGTGGGCTGCCTGGTGCCATTTGAAAGTTCTGAGGGGCAGTGTTGTCATGGCTGTTGGGTTCATCTTGGTACCCGTAGCCTTTCTCACCACCTGCCTCCTGTTTTTAAGGGGCAGGGCAGCCCCTAACCCTGTCCTGGCATATTTTGCCGCTGCTGCCTACCTGAGTCACATGTTCGGGGCTCGTGTTGTTTGGAGGCAAAGGGACCGTGTATGGGCAGAGAATGCTGAGGAGCTGCCCACTGCTGGTTCAGCTAGGACTTGAGGGGTTAGTGAGGCCCAACCCTGCCCTCGGACCTTCGCCCTTTGGCACCTGGAACAGCCCAAGGTCTGTGCTGTCTCAGATCCACAAAAGCTGCTTCCTCACCTGGCCTTGGCACTGCACCTGTATCCTTTACTGCCCTGATTGGCCTGCCAGCCAGGGAGAAAGTCCTTCCTTATCTCTAACCTGAATCCCTTCTGCTACAATGTAATCTGCATCCTTCCTCTGGATCTGCCCTCCTTGCAAAGAATAGAGCAGAGTTTATTTCCTACCATCCCTCAGCAGAGGGCAAGCCAGGGCCGCCTGGGTTTAAGCCCGGGTCCAGGTTTTCCCTGAGACTGGATTGGGCTTGCTTTTAGGAACTTCAGCCACCTGTGTTTAACTGGGCTTTTAAACATCTCCAGCCTGTGCAAAGGACATGGGCGTGATTCTTTGCCACCGGAGAAGTGGTGCCAGCTGAACTTGCCCTGGGGCCGCACGAAGTAGGGGCCCCACTGCTTTGTCACGGGAAACCTAGAGACACGGCAGGCTGCCTCCTGTACAGACCACGGGTGCTTTGTAGGGATAGACTGCATGACCCTTTTCCCATGCATCCGTCTTTGCCCCAGTCACTAATGAAGTGCCCGCAGAGGGCTGTGGAGGGCCAGGCCTTTGGGGAGACACAGGTAGACCGTGATGAGTGCAAAGCAAGAGAGTACTGGGAGAAGAGTGTGA
>NW_022103958.1:35234127-35246636 GCF_000313985.2 Echinops telfairi
GGGCAGGAAGCTTTGTCGCAGCCCCTGTAGAGCATGGGGGTTCGTGGAGCTGGTGAGTGCTGTCCGTGGGGGGACTCAGGAGATGGCCTCATTAAAGGTTGTCTTCTGCCTGGAAGCTTCTCGTCTGGCTGTCTTTGCCTCATGCCTTCCATTCCTTCTGTCTGCAGAAGACAGACAGGATGGCTGGTGATGGGAAAACATCTGGCTTTGGGGCCAGACCTGACTTTAAATCGCCACCCCCACAGTGGACCGACTCGCTTCGTGGTCCTCGTGGGTGGGCTGGGGAGAAGCAGGGGCTGTGCCTCTGAACCGCCCCCTCTTGCACACGCTGCCCGTCTCCTCAGCTGTCCAAACCGGAGAAGGTCTCCATCCCTGAGCGGTACGTGGAGCTGGATCCCGAAGAGCCGCCCAGCCTGGAGGAGCTGCAGGCACGCTACCGCAAAGCCGAGAAGATCCGCAGCATCCTCACCCGGTCCAGGTCAGCACCCAGCCCTGGCCCCTTGCCTGCCCCGCAGCGACCCAGCAGGGACACCAAGAGGAGGCTTCATGGTGGTGAAGTACACAGGGTTGGAGATCAGCTCTGAGCGTGACGCTACCACATCAGCCACTTGTCCCCTCTGCGGGAGCCTCCTCATCCCCTCAGGGTGAAAGCCTTTGCTGGCAAGGGGCCCCTCCCCTCTCCCCCCACCGAGCTAAGCCTCCCACTTCTTGCCTGCATTTCACAGGCCTTTCCTTTCGGGTGCTTCGTGTCCTGTGACACCCCTCCCCCTCAAAGGAGGGGTGTTTAGGGGGAAGCATGTGCACCTCTGATGAGGGAGAAAGTCTCATTTTCATCTGATGCCCCAGCCTAAGGTTGAGACCCTGCAAGCCAGGGAGACCCCGCCGGGCCTTGGGCCTGCCCTCCTGAGGCTGGTGCCCAGGCCTGGCAAGCGCCCATAGTCCCTTTCCTGGACCCCCTGGCAGCATGTGCAACCTGCAGCCGGCAGCAAGCCAGGACCGGGACAGCGTGGCCGACCTGGACTCGCAGCTGCAGGAGCAGGAGCGCATCATCACCATCTCCTACGCCCTGGCCTCCGAGGCTTCCCAGCGCAGCAAGCAGGTGGCAGGTAAGACCGTGGAGGCCACCCCAGGCCTGAGGTCAGGGACTGCACCCTGGGGCTTGGGGGCAGCATAGTCTAGCCCTGAGCCCTGTGGAAGCCAGGTGCTGGGCTTGGTAGTGAGGGCCACTCTCCAGAGGTGGTCATGAAAGTCAGTCACCGGTGCTTGAATTTCTTGCTGGGACAAGATAGAATGGGGCCCCTCTAGCCTTCCTTGGGACCCCTGCTGAAAACCAAAGCCCCTGTCCACCTAAGCAGTCTGTCGTGTCAGGAAGAGGACTTGGGAAGGTGGGACTTTGCTCTCCAGTGGGGGAGCGTAGCACCATGGGGGTGGGGGTGGGGTGGCACTTGTGCGCTTGTGTACTTGTGCTTGAGTGTGTGTGCTCACACATTTGTGTGCGTGTGTTCCCATGAATGTGTGTATATGTTCCTGTGTATACGTATGGATGTGTGCAAACCAGTGTGTGTCGGTTTATGGATGCATGGGTAAACCTGTGCTTGTGTGTGTGCATACACACATTAGTTTGTGCACTTAACCTTGAATTTGTGTGCATGTTGGTATGTGTATATTTGTGTATGCATGTGTATATTTGTGTATGCATGTGTATATGGCTACATGTTTTTGTGTGTTTCTGAGTGTGTGCCTGTGTACACACAAGTGTATCTGTGTATGAGTGTTTGAGTCTACATGTATATGTATGCACGTGCATGTGCACATGTGTACACACGTGTGTGTATATCCACACGTCTGTGCGTCTGAGTGCACGTGCACACATTGGTAAATGCCTGTGTGACCAGACAGGAAATGAACCCCTGGCTTCGTCTGCACACCCATCATACCCTGTGTGCCCACAGAGTCCCCTCGGGCTAGCTCTCTGGGTATAAGGACCCTGATGCCTCTGAGCAGGGGTGCACTGGCCCTCCTGGGGAAGGGGCATGCATGGAGCCTGAAGTGATAGCATACATCCCACCGGGTCCCGCAACCCTGCCCAAAGGGTGTAGAAATGTCTAAGGGGTGCTGCAAGCCCTGGTGTCCAGCCCTGGGGAGTCTGGTATGGGGGCGCAGGCATAGCCTCAGGCAGCCATGGAAGTGGCTGAGGACAGGGAGGGGCAGGGCCTCCACCAAAGCCAGTCTCAGGACACAGCGGGCAGAGAGGCATTCTGCAGAGGTGGAGCTGGGCGGTGGCTGGTCCAGCCCCTCCTCCTGATGGTTGTGAGGCTCCCTGGCCCCTCAACGGCCCAGCCCGAGAGCTCTGCAGGCCCAGAGTTCCAGCAGGGCTGCTCCCTGCACACAGAGTGCCCTCCTCTCAGCTCTGCTTGCTCGGACTCCGCGGGTCTCTCACCCTCAGCTTCCTACCCCAGCCCTGAGCACACCCCACGAGGGAACAGCCCACAGCCTCACCTCACTCTCACTCCCTCTGTCCATCTCGGAGTCCTGGGGAGCAGGGGGCCTTGTCACACAGGCCTGCCACTGGGGGGGCCTGGTGCTCCAAGGAGGGATGCAGAGGCTAACGCTCCACTTAACTCCTGTGTGCCCATCTAGCGCAGCAGCTGGCCCTCCTCCCGCCTAAAGCCCCTCTGTCCTCCAGGGCGGTACCACCTTACCCCCCCTTAAGCAACGGACTCCACTACACCTTTGTCTAACACTTCCAAGTAAGAGCTTCTGCCTGCATGCCCTCCCCCCACCCCATGCTGCTCACTGCCCTGCGTTAGTGCTGAGCATGCCTCGCCCCTGCTGAGAGGAGTACAGTGCTGATCCTCCTGCCCCTGGCAAAGTGGCCGCTGGGGAGACTGGGAGGGCAGGGAGGCAGGCAGGGGAAAGCCGGAACTTTAGAGACATTCCCTCCTCAGTGGCTCCTGTACAATCCTGTGTGAGACCCCAGCCTCTGGCCTCCCTGAAGACCCCAGGACCAGGGCTGCACCTCTGCCCCATCCTCTCTCTTCCCCTAGGGACAGGGACAAGATGCCAGCCCTGGGGGTGTGGCCTCTCAGGGCTTTATCAAAGAACTCCAGGAAGCAGAAGCCTGGCAAAGGCATCCAGTCTTCCAGACAGGGACACTGAAACCTGCTATGGGCGGAGCTTGCCCTTGGTCCCTCCTGGAACTGGTGTCCGAGTAAGCACCGGGCCTGCCCTTTTAGTGGCCTGTGCACCTTAGAAGAGGGAGAAGAGGGAAGCTTCAGGGAATGTCTGCCCTTAGCCCGTCAGAATGTTCTAGCACACCACCCCTGACAAGTCCCCAGCTGGCCGTGAGCATTTAGCCATGATCCGGTGGGGGTGGCTAGGAGGGCGTACTGGACAGGGAGTTACGAGACCTGGGTCTGGCACCATTGTAAGGCCTGTCCTGGGCCTGGATCCTGGACTTCTGTCCAGGTGGGAAAGGGGCTGGAGTGGAGATTCCACAGCCTCCCATCTCCTATCAGTTTGTGGGGTGCCCTCCTCTCCTCCCTTTGTCCGTGCTGAGGACTAGCATCTGTCCGACTGTCTTAATGGGGTGGAGGTGGGGGTATGGAATGCGGGGAGCAACGCCATTGGATACTGGTATCCAAATATCAGGTGGACAGGTTTCCATGGAGCTTTCAGACTGAGAGAGACTGGGAAGAAAGGCCCGGCATTCTCCTGAGAACTGGCTGATGGATCACAACCGATTGTTGTCCTACAGAGTGCTGAGGGCACTCAGAATACACAGTCACACCAGGTGGGCTCAAACGGTGACGGCGGCCCCAGGACAGGCCACCTTTCCTTCCTTCCGTGACACAAAGGCTCCCTTTGATTGGGAGCTCCCTTGTTGGGGACAAACCACATCACTGAGGGCCTGCTGCGTGTGCGGAGTGTCTCCCTCGATACACATGGCAGCCCTGGGAAGCCAGCACCTGAGGGAGCTGAGCAAGCTCAGCGACTGCCCCGGCAGTTGGAGTTTCTCAGTGCCTGGGGCGGGACTTGAACCCTTTGCCTTGAATCTCCACTCGTGAGAGCCGTCCGGGTGTGGAGCCAAGAGTCGCGGGCGTTTGGAGAAGAGTGTGGAATGAGGGCTTGAGAGTGTGGGAGGCATGAGCCTCAGCAGCCGGGAGCAGAGTCCACAGGCCCAGCCAGTGAGGTTGGGAGGGAGGATGTCGGCCTGCTTGGGGCGTCCTGGCAGGAGGTGTGGGCCGAAGAACTACAGGAGAAATGCTCCCCAGGGACCTGGTGAAGGCTGTCAGGAACCTGCTGGGACCACAGCTCGGGTTTTCTCCTGGAGACCTGAGCCTGGTGGCACCCCACATCCCTCCCCAGTCCCAACCCATTCCTCCTGCCTTTTGCTGCTGTTTCTCAGGACACGTCCACGTTTGCTCTTAGACTTCCAACATATTCAGTTGGTGGCGGACAGAATCCCCTGTAGATTAAAGAGCCAGGCCTTGAAGGCCGAGAGGCTATTCTGTGCGTGCGAAGGGCAGGGCCGGAACGGGGCCCAGAGCCCTCTCTGCTCAGGCCCGTGGCCCCAGCAGGGTAGGGAGCACTCCCTAGCCTGGAAGTGGGGCCTTGGGTGGAGGGAGTGTGGGTTAAGCAGCCATGAATCCTAGAAGCCAGGCTCCCCCAAAGCGGCCACATTGCCCGAGTCCCTGCTCCGCTGCTCTGTCTGTCAGCCCGTCTGCTGTTCCCTGTCGTGTGTGCACAGACACGCCCACTGCCGGCTCCCTGGATGTGGGTAGGGGGCCTGCCAGCCTCTCATTGTCTTCTGTGCTTCTTGCCAGCTCAGGCAGTGACGGACCCGTGACGCACCGTGCGGAGGAGAAGCCGGGAGCTGGGCCATAGAGCCAGCTTCCTCCAAGAAGACCGAATGCGTGTTCACCTGCAGGGCCCTGACGGGAGGAACCCGAGACTGGGGGGCGTTTACCAGAGGGCTAGGTCCTACCACACCCTCCCCACACTTGTGTTACTTCAGACTCTTTTTTACAGATGACAAAGGCACTTTTGATAGACACTTAACTACTGACACTATTTTAGAATCAGAGTGTATTTGATAACTTTCGGCTGAAAGGGCTGATGGCCGGTGTCCGAGGCCGTAGCTGCACAGACAGAATCAGGTATCACCTGGGTGGGAGGTGGGGACGGGGTCGGAGCAGAGGCCAGTCCAACATAGGATGAACTCAGGTAAAAGTTGGTTTTGAGAATGTGCTTCCAGTGGATTCCAGCAGCAGGCTCTCGGGCGTGCGGTCCAGAGAAAGAGGCCTCTTGGGCTGAGCCGACTGGGGGACCAGCTCTGCTGATGGACAGCATGGGGTGGCCCCAGGGCCTGGGCTGCGGGCAATGATGCCCTCAAAAGCCTTGGGCTCCCTGTGGCCCACGCGGTTCCCCTGGCACCGGGCTTTCTGATGAAGGAAAAGATTCCACTTTGATTTGGAAAACAAAGAAAACCAAATTTCAAAATACAGGAAAGGTAACAGGAAGCAAATTTTATTGTATCACAAGCAATAAACTTCACAGCAGACGGCATCTCATGGATGGCTGAATGCCTTCCCTCCACATCAGGCTGCCGTGAACATCCTGGGCCCTTGGCTGCCTGCCCTGGAGACAGTGGGCGGCTGGGCGGCCAAGACCTGGTCCTGGTGGCAAGAGGGCTGGCCGTGTGACTGCGACCATCCTGATGGCACACGGAGGACGGTGACCTCCAGCCCAGGACACAGAGGGTTGCTAAGCCAGTTACAGTGTTCCTGCCCCTCGAATTAAGTGGTGGTCTCCGATAGTCCACGTTCAGAGAATGTTTTAGAGGGCGCGCGCACACACACCACCCTTGGGTGGAGCCACACATCAATTAAAAACTTTGACTATGCTCAGAAAAAAAGAAAAGACATCTTGAATATATTTAGAAGTTGCTGTCTATTTTTAACTAACTCCATATGCTGCCAGTATCAACTTCATGACATTTGCCAAAATAAAATTTTATTTTTGCCTTTATAAGATTTTGTTGGAAAAATAAAATGAATATTTTACAAGAAATTAATTTAAATAAAAGCATAAAGGTTTGGAAAAAACAAAACAAAAAAGGTGATGTACGGATGACAATGTTCAGTGGGTGGGCTTTTGCTGCCACTGCTTGTTGGGTCTGCGCTCGGGGTCTCTGGCGAGTGGCCTGGTCCGGGTTTTTTCTCCCCTCTACTCCTGTGGAAAATTCCCAGCATCTGCCCTCCGGCACCCATGAGAGCTGCGCCTGGTCCCAGCTCTTGACACTGGGTTGGCTTTAGGGGTATGTTTGGGGAAGAGGGAATGTGCGCTGTACCCTTTAGGCTGGGCATCTGCAGCTGACCAGGGTGGCCCCCAGCCAGGCCTCGTGGGGAGCCCCAGGGCTGTGGGCTGTCTGCTGTGGGCCTGGCTTGGCAGACAGCCTGTCATCCCAGCCAGCACTGGGGGGCGCCATGGCCCTCTTCCTAGCTGCAGGCCTCCTGCTCACTCCAGTGAGGCCGATGAGTGACAGACCACGGCAAACTGGATTTGTGTTTAATTCATTTTGACTTGTGCTTTTATGCTTAGAACAGGAGGCAGGAGGCCAGTTCCGTTCAGGGGTGAGTATATTTCCAAGTCTGTTGTTAGGGCGCTATTCCTTCATTGCCAAGATGAGCACTGAGGTTTAGAATGCCTTGCCAACTATTTAAAGGCCGGGACGTAGTTCCCAAGGCATTCAAAGTGGGACCTGGCTGCTCTTTTAGCAACTGTTGTCATTTTGGATTTTCAAATACAGTGTACTCTGGTTCTGAGCATCGTTTGGAGACGAGTCTCCATAACTGTTGAAGTAAGAGGGGAAAAGGATTCTATAACGGCACACACACATGCACATGCACACGAAGCAGAACCCCACACGCAGGGTGGCTATCAGCAGACTGTGTTTTTTTTGGTCTCTCAGAACGTCAGTCAGTGATTTTCTTACTGTTGGTCTCAGGTTTGGGTTTTCGTGTTAATTATCCTTGTGCAGGTAGTATGTGGCAAACCTGTCTGAACTAACTGCTGCTTCCAAGAGCGCTCGATCACGTAGGTAGCAGGAGACTGTTCTGTAAGAATCACGGCCCCACCGTTGACGACCAAGAGCTCCACGGGGAGCTCCCGGGTGTGGGAAAGGCACGTTCCAGCCACAGCACACGTGCGCAGCCCCTGGGAAAACAAACCTGTGTGTTCTTAGGTAAGACTGGCCCATCTGGCCTACTGGCTGGCCAGGGACCCTCCTGGATAGGGAACTGAGGCTCAGCCATTCCAGCTTTACTTCCTTACAGGAGGCTGCAGGGCCTGAGCAGAGCTTTAAGCAGCAGGGTTGCCATTGACCAAGGGGACCTGCACCTGCTTCTGTATCCATTGGCTGATGTGACCCGCGCCTGTACTCAGCCACACGGTACCCAGGATGCTCACCTGATTGTAACGAGAGCCAACAGCTTTGTGAGATCTGGTGTCAAATGGGAGTTGTAGCTGAAACAGTCTCCTGACCAACACTTGGCCCTCCTAAAGGGCTGAGGGCCTTGGCATGCGGAGGGCAGTGGTGGGGTGAAGGAGACGTGCCCGTCGTTTCCGTCTGCCGTGCTTTTGTCCTGCTTGCCTCGATACCCGGCTGTCTAACCGTCTGTCTGTCTGTCCCCGCCTTTGAACTCATCTGGAACTTTCACTGCCTTCAGGCTCCAGAAGGGTCTTGCCAATTGCAGGTGGCGCCCGAGTCTCAGAAAGCCTCAGCCTGCCCCCAGGCGACTCTCTCTCGTTGCCTACTTGGCCTTGGGGGTGGCAGATGGACCCCCGATTCAGCTAGACCAGAGTCTGTTGTAGGCGCTGGAAGCCTCTCAGCTGCAGCAGAGGGCGACTCTGGGGCAACATCTTTTGTGTTCTCACCAAGAGTGGGAAAAGGGAAGCAAATTATTGGTCTAACCCACAAATCACATTTCTGAGACGCTGGGAGCCCTCCGCTTCTGGTTCAGCAGGAGATGCTGCTGGGTGGGACTGTGCCCGTGTGAGTTGTGCCCCATTATGAAAAGAACAAAGATGGGGGGCTGGGAAAGATATGAGAAATGTCCGCCCCGCCCGGCAAACATGTTGCTGCTCTGCCGCCTCTGCTCCAAAGGCGGCCACGTGCGTTCATTGCTTTCCTGGCAAAGAAACCTTTCTTCAGAGCGAGTGGTGGGTACAAAGGCAGAGTACAAAACGCATGCACATCACAGTCCCTGCCATTCTGTTTGAACAAGGGTATTGATTGGGTCTGACCCTGTTGCATTTTTCCCTATTATTTGAAAAGGTGCATCTAAGTGTCGTGAATTGAGCTGGCGGAGCTGAACTTTCCATGAAAACTTAGCGAGGTCTTTCTTCAGTTCAAAGCGTTTGGATTTTAAAGGGCATTTTTAATATGAGTCTGGCGAGTGTTCTCCGCCACAGCCCAACAGGGATGTTCGCCCGGGATGGGGGTGGACAGGACAGGCCCTGTGGGGGAGGTGCAGGTGGATTTCACCAGGCGAAGTCTGGAGTTTGGGGAGGGAGGCTGAGCCCAGGCTTTGGAGCAGTGACGCAGGCCCCAAGGGGCAATGTGCTGAGCACGCTGGGCAGAGAGTGCAGGTCGGGCGAGGCAGCGGCTGGGCAGCTGACCTGCTGTGCGAGCTTGGTGCTCATGGGGGCTTTGGGTGTGGGCCGAGCACTGGCCTGCTGAACTGCTCACTGGCTCTCGCACTTTCTTAAGACTGAGAGGGCAGGAGAGAGGCACCGTTGCTCGGCTGAGGTCAGAAGGGAAGCTGCTGTCACTGTCCTCTGCCACCACCCTCTAGTGCCTGGGTTGACATCACTCGTTCTCCCTGGGCCTCCTTGACCGAGCCGAGGCCTTTCTCTTGTTTGGTAGGCCGTGGTCCCAACAGTGGGTCCTCTTGCCATCATGGCCCAGGGCCCTGGAAGCACCCCCCAAAGCCTCCCTTTCCCCACACAGGAGGTCTCCCAATTCCTGCAGCCTCCCGGGCTTCTGTGCTATTGTTGCCCCAAGACTCTGTCTTTGGGACCCTCTTAGATCTAGGAAGCGCCTTCTTCTTAGACCCAGAATCTGGATTCAAAGGCAGAACTAACCCTGGGAGAAGCTGGAAGCCCGGGTGCCCTGTCAAAAGAACACAGGACGTGGGCATCTCGGCAAAGTCCCTTGCCCCAGTGTCCAGCCTTGAGGTGGTGGAGCATTACCATGGGTTCAGAATCACAGTAGCAAAACAGTAGTTCTCTGGGGCCATCTCTGCCCACAATTGTGGACACCCCAGCCTCCAGATTCCTCCCTCCCTGTTCCAGGAGCCCCAGGGGTGCTCCCTGAAGCCTCTCACACAGTAAACATGGTCTCGTTCACTGTACGGTCCCGGGCTCAGATGCTGCTCTATGTAGTGTGCTACGAAGGAGTTCACTGAACGGGTGGATGCAGTCAGTCTGTTGGCTCCGGACCCATCTGCTCCAGCTGGTTTTGCCCATCCCTGCTGTGGTCCGTGATGTGCTTCTGCTCCCCCCAGAGAGCATCCCTGTTCTCTAAGGTCTTGAGCAGTGGGGAGGAGCAGGCATTGCGGGACTCACATCCGCCCTATGGAATTGTGTAACCTTGAGGGTGGCACTTAACCTCCCTAAAGTTTAGGTCCCTCAAGGGACAAATGGGGATGACACTTGTACCTTCCGTAACACAGGCTGCTGTGTGGATTAAAGAAACCCCAGGAATGCAGTCCCTGGCATCAGAGCATGAGGCCGATTCTGCCCTCCTGTTTCACCCTCCGGTGGCTGCTTCGCGTTCCCCCCTGGCGCAGCAGGTGTGGAGCCATCTGCTGTGCCTTTTCTGTGCTGCTGCTCCACCCGCCATCCTCTGCCAGCCAGCCGGGTGGGTAGTGCATTGGCCCTGGGCTTTTGAAGTTGGGGTTTGCCAGGCCCCCGAGGCTGGTTTCCCGAGCCCAGGGCTGAGGACAGGCAGATCCGCTGTGGCCCCCTCCTGCAGCCCTGCGGCTGTCCACCCTGACATCAGATCAACCCGGGAGCAGCCCTTTGATGTCAGCCTCAAATTGGAGGCTTGTGCCCTGCTCTGAGGTCTCGGGCTTTGAAGTGGGCCTATAGACTGAGCGTCCGGGAATAAAGTTGTCTGTTGTGCTCAGAGCTCGGCCAGGCCCTGTAAAGGCACAAGGAGTGCCGCAAACACCTGATAAATAATTCTTTCTGGGCCTAGGGAAGATTCCTTCTATTTAAAGGGGAGGAAAATTCCCTTGACCTTTTCATTGAAGTCCTGGGGTGGGGGTGGGTTAGAGAAGTGCGTCTTGTCTCCTCACTGAAGCCACATGGGGCAGCCGGGTTGTCTCTGAGCCAGGCCTCAGTGACTGCGCCAACAGAGCCCCCCCACCCCCCCCACCCCCCACTCTCGGCCCTGCTGCTTCTTGACCAGCCCCACCGCTCCTCATGTTCCCTGCCTCCTGCCGTGTGGCCATGCAGAAGGGCCACACCCCGCCCTGGCAGGGCTCTGCTGCCCTCTCTGCAGCATCTTCACCACCAGAGGCGAGGCAGGCAGGACTGACCTGGATTCCCCTGGCCCTGACAGAGCTCCGGAAGTGGATGCTGGCTGACCTGCACGGAGCACTTGCCACCCACCAGACCCCCTGGTAAGGCTCGTGTGTGTGGCAGGATAATTTGGTGTGAACTTACATGCAGTTTTGTGCAAACTTTCTTCATGGGGAAATATACTTAGAGAAGGCAGCTCAGCGAATGACCAGCAAACACACCCATGTAACTCAGTCCAGTCAAGAAATAGAAATATGGGGGACCTGCTCATGTCCCACCCACTCAGGAGCCCATTCCTCTCCCTCAAAGGATAGCCATCCTCCTGACTTTGGTGGTAGCCACTTACCTGCTTTTCTTAATACTTCTACTATGCAAATATGTTAATAAATGCAGTAGCTTCATTCTATTTGTTTTCTGAAATGTGTACAATAATAGCTTTCTTAATGTCTGGCTTTTTCAAAACTATACATGTTTAATGTAAACAAGGGTTTTCCCAGGGCGTGTTCATCTGTTTCATGTAACTATATATCATGCATTTTCACTGCTGTATCATGTTCCACCAATTGGCCATCGGGTAACTCTTTAGTCATTCCACTGGATATAAGTCTACCTACCTTAGCCTGGCTTAAGGATCCTGGATGGGGCAGTGGTTAAAGTGCTCAGCTCCTACCTAAATGATGGATGGTCTAAACCAGTGGTTCTCAACCTTTCTAATCCTGCAACCCTTTCATACAGTTCGTGTTGTGGTGACCCCCCCCCAACCATAAAATTATTTTTGTTGCTACTTCATAACTGTCATTTTGCTATTGTTATGAATCAGGTGACCCCTGTGAAAGGGTCATTCGACCCCCAAAGGGGTTGCCACCCACAGGTTGAGAACTGCTGGTTCTCCCTGGGAGAAAGAAGAGGCTGTCTGTTTCCAGCCTCCACAAACCCTTTGGTGCAGTTCTGCTGCCCTACAGGGTCACTGTGGAGTCAAGTAGCAGCAGTAGATGGGTGGGCATCTGGGTTTCTCACAGAAAGCAGAGCCCGAGACAAGAGATTGCAAGCAGATACCTGGGAAGCGTCCCAAGGAAGAAGAGTGGAGAAGTCAGCAGAAAGGCCCCGTCCTAAGTTAGTCATTTGGGTCCATACTCATTGGGCCTTCTTTAGGGGTTGTGTAAAATTGTCCACTTGAAGTATGAAAGAGGGGAGCATTTATCCTGCAGCTCAGGGTCTAAGGGTCCTCCCAGGGGAAGTTAACTGTCACCCTTCCCATAGGACTCCTCACAGCAGCAGCTGAGAGGCCCCTGGGACAGAAAGAGGTGCAGCTACAGTGAGATTGTGCAGCAGCAGTAAGTAGGTGGAGTGAGATGGCCCGGAGCATGAGAAAGAAGTGTGTGACACAGAGCCGAGGCAGTGGCTTGCAGTGCAAATACACCGTGTACTGGCTTCTCATTTCTGTGCATCTTTTGATGAACAGACAGTACATAATTGAGTTTCTCAATCTTTTCCTTTGTGGTTTTGTTTTTGTTTGTTGTACTTAAGTCATAAAGATGGTCTCTGATATTTTTAGGCGCTTGATTGCTTTGCCTTTCAGTTAGATCTACCAGCTAGCAAAACTGATTGTCAGATAAGGTGTGAAATAGACATCAGGTTTCATTTTCCCCATGTAGATATCCAACCTACTGAAGACCACATCATCTCCTGCTGTCAATGCTGACTCATGGCAGTGCTGTGTGTATATACATACACACTTTTCTTTTTTCTCTCTTCCCTGCCTACCCCCCATCTTCTATATTTGGTTCACAGCACTTTTGTTATGATATGCATAGGTGTAATTCTGTTCTTATCCTGTTTTGGATTTATAGAGATTCTTAAATCTGTGGTTGAATGAAGATTCTCACCGATTCTCTTTCAGAATGGAGCAAGCCCCCCCC
>NW_022103958.1:35246736-35260572 GCF_000313985.2 Echinops telfairi
CCCCGATTTTCCTTCAGGACTTCAATTACATTTCTATTCTCTTTCTCACTCCTAGGAAATATTATTGCATGATGCAATAACTCATTGCATCCAAGCTGGAATTTCACAAATCAGCTAGTGAGTCTCATAGGGAAGTTTCTTCAACCCTCCTGTACTCTGAAGCAGTGGGGCTATTTTTGACACCAGCAATGACAAAACCCACAAACTTTCATTGGACTGGGGCAGTCGCCTTTACTTCAAGTGTAGGGCAGACCATGCGGAAATGTCTCCTAGTCATCAATCACATGCTTAAGGTCTGCATGATGCCAGTGCTCAGTGCCAGATCTGAGGCCGCCCAAGGCTGGCATCTCGGAAGGAAACCTTATGTGCGTGTGCTAAGCAGTGCTCTCTAAAGCATGGAGACTGGGCAGGCACCCCTCTTAGCTGGATCTAAGGTCAGGTTTTCTGATTTTCATTTTTGGCCATTCTGGGCCAAATCATTCCTTGTGGAGGTCCGTCCTGTGCAAAGCAAGCTGTTTTGTAGCAATCTGGACCTCTGCCTAAGATGCATCCCCTTCTCAGTTGTGATAACTGTCCCGATTGAAAACACCATGTCCAGGGACCAGGTATCAAAGAAAAAAATCAAATCATTGTGAATGACGGGGGGAGTGCAGATTGGGGACCCAAGACCCATCTGTAGGCAACTGGACAAGGGTCTAGTTACAGAAGAGTCACGGGGTGCAATCTAGCAACGATGAAACATACAACTTCCCTCTAGTTCTTAAATGCTTCCTCCCCACTACCATCATGATCCCAATTCTACCTTACAAACCTGGCTAGACCAAAGGATGCACACTGGTACAGCTAGGAACTGGAAACATGGGGAATCCAGGACAGATGATCCCTTCAGGACCAGTGTTGGGAGTGGCGATACCGGGAGGGTGGGGTAGAAAGGGGGAACCGATTACAAGGATCTACATATAACCTCCTTCCTGGGGAATGGACAACAGAAAAGTGGGTGAAGGGAGACGTCAGTGTGAGATATGACTAAATAATTTATAAATTATCAAGGGTTCATGAGGGAGGGGAAAAATGAGCTGACACCAGTGGCTCCAGTGGAGGGCAAATGTTTTGAGGATGGCAACAAATTACAAATGTGCTTGACATAATGGATGGATGTATGGATTGTGATGAGTTGTACAAGCCCCCAATAAAATGATTAAAAATAAAAAAGCAAAGAAAACCATCTGCCCAAGGACAACCCTATAGATAAGGCTTATATGACGTTCCATTTGGAATTTAATACCAGTAAGCAGTCTGCTTAATAACAAAGCACAGTTTAACTTGAGGTATAAGTTAAAGTGGGTTCTTTTCCTTTGGCTGTTTCGTAATTCAATGCTGATTCATGCTTAGTATGTTAACTTCAGGAGTCTGTTTCCGACTCACTTTATAAGCTTTAAAAGCCATTCTGGAAATGGCTTCATGTGATTTGAAACTTGGCAGGCAATGGTTCCAGATGGAAATCAATCTGAGGAGGCAACGTATTGCTCCTGGTAACCGTAAGACGCACCATCTCCCGTGGTGGGAGTCTGACCGTTCCGGCGGCTTTGAGGACAGTGAACAGTAATGGGAGTTGAGGGACAGGGAAGACAGTGGAAGTGTGGTGGGCATACCTTGTGCGACGAGCACTGGACATATATTCCTTTGGTTTTTCTCATGCCAGAAATAATTGTGGGATGTTTTCAAAGAGAGGGGTGGAGAACTGAAGTTCAGACATGTACCCAATAGAGTTCGAGCCACAGTAATTTGGGCATCAGAGCTAATGCGTACTTCCAGTTTAGAGTAAAATCTCTCCTGTCTTTTCTTGGAATTCACCCGAAAGCAACAAGAAGTAGAAAATGAAGTACAGCCTCTTACTTCAGCGCAGTGAGACATCTGACAATCTTAACTGAAATTAAGTTTGGGAGAGTTGCCAAAGCAGTGACTAGCCCATGGGCACATGCAGAAGGGTTACAGCGAGGGAGCGAGAGCGTCTCCTTGGACCACAGTGAAGACACTCGGAAGCTTGCCAGCATGCAGAGCCGAGAAGAGACTACGCTGTGACCTCGTGTGGTCCGATAGCACCTGCTCTCCAATGGCAGGGCCGTAGATTCAGTCTTGGATCTTGGGAGAGATTTGTTAACTGACCTCTCCCGACATGAAACGCCTGCAAACTCCCATAAGGGCCTCACTGAAGTGTCTTAGCAGCTTTCCCCATCTAGACAAATGACAATTCTTTCGGGTGTTCCTTCATGACTATCTCTCCGTCTGTTGGCTCTACTCTCAGAATCCGTCTCACGGCTTCGGCCACGACCACGACCACGCTAGTAGTGCCGGCTCCAGTGCTCGGTGTCCCAGCAGTCTCTAAGCGGGGTGCTCCATTTGTGTCAGTGCTCATTTCAAACACAGCTGCTTAAGTGTAACACTCAGATCAGGCGGGGTTTCCAAGGCAAGGCTTGACCTCAATCTTGGTTTGTTTTTGTTTATGAAAACTCCAAGAAACTGTTGATATGGGGAATAACTTCTTTTAGAACCTTCACTTGGCCTCTGAGCTGTTTTGGAATGATAAGCCTCAAACCAGTGATCTTTCAAGATTCTTAATAAACTTACTAGCTGACAACTCGGGCACATCAACTGGCCACCAGCTGGCTCACAAAAGGAAACCATTCAGGTCTCAATTTCAACGTGTTTCAGATTGTTCCTGTTTGGGAGCCTTGGAAGTTTTCATTTGCTGGACAATTAACCACAGTGATACCTGCGAATGCTTAAAAGTTACTGCCTTTTTCCAATAGGGGAACGGCTGCAGTGAATATTGCTTTAGTACTAAGTACAAGGAGTGGCCAAGACCTCAGATTTCCTACAGCTCCCCTTTATGCACTTCCTAGAACCCCAAACCAAACTCACTGCCATCAAGTTGACTGCCTCTTGTGGTTCCCAAGATTTGTCTTTACTGGAGTAAATTTCTTTCTCCTGGGAAGTAGCTGGTTGGTTCAAATCACTAACCTTGTGGTTAGCAGCTCAGAGTAGAACCCACTATGGCACCAGCTCCCTTTTGCACAAGAGTTGTGTAAATTGAGTTGAGGATTTCTGGTTAACAATGGTAAGTAAACGCCACCAAGCCAGGCATGGGAAGCACTGAAAAGCACGTTTTGGCAACCTAACATCCACTGGTTTGATTAAAGTTATGCTCTGTGCAGTTGTCAAGGGTAGACAGAAGCCACTGGAAGGAGAAGCCCTATATCCACTTAGGTTGTAACTCATAGCGACCCTATAGGGCAGAGTAGAATAGAACTGCCCCATTTTCCAACTCAGTTTTTACAGGTGCAGACAGCCTCATCTGTCTTCCCCAGAGCAGCTGGTGGGTTTGAACCGGAGCTTGTGGTTAGCAGTCTTAACACTTAACCCACGGCACCACCAGGGCTCCATGAACTGAGATAGGAGGGGATGAAAACAAAGTGGGCAGGAATAGAAACGAGTTATTAAAATTGGACTTGGAAAGCATGGCGACAGGATCGGAAAGATGGCATCTAGCAACGATTCTTTTTTTAAAGATGTAAAATACTCAGACAAATGCTAACATAAAAGGGCCAATAGATGTCAGAGGTTGAAGATTCAAGAGTCAAAAGCACTAGTTTCACAACATACAAAGCATTCAAAACAGACTCGCTACCCAGTGAGTTGATGCTAGCTCACAGCAAGCCTGTAGGACAGGTTAAAACTGCCAGTTAATTTCCGAGGCTGTAGGTTGGAACTGCTGACTCTACAGATAGCAGCCCAACAAGTAACCACTGCACAGGGACTCAAGAGTCGCTACAGTTTGGGCACTCAAGTTTTCTGGTTTTATTTCTCAAAAGCAGCATGAGGTGATCACTACTGTTCTCATTTTACAGATAAAAGGAAAGCCAGAGCTCAAGTTATGCCCAGGGCCACTCGGTTCACTGCTCTGCAGGGCTGCAGGGCCTGGAGCAGAGAACAGCGTAGATCCAGGACACGGTGAGGAACATGCGGCCCGTGGGCCAGCTAAGGCCTGAGGAATTGATAGCAGCATCACGTGCTTCGCCAACAGAGAAGCAGTTCGATCCATTGCTTTAGGGGTGAATCAAACGTTTGAGAGTATGGCC
The DNA here is from genome assembly GCF_000313985.2 of Echinops telfairi. Lineage (NCBI taxonomy): Eukaryota > Metazoa > Chordata > Mammalia > Afrosoricida > Tenrecidae > Echinops > Echinops telfairi. Next base: position 35,250,876 of record NW_022103958.1, read on the forward strand.
CTCAAATGCTGTTATATCCAAATGGCCTGGGGCAGAAAAAAGGTTCCCCACCTGGGTTAGTAGGTGGAATTTCAAGTAATTTCTGTCTGAAGTACTCTTACAACATTAAGGTAACAAGTCAGAGTTACCTTACTCGAAGATGAGGGGGCGGCCACAAAATTAAGGCACTTTTGTCCCAGAGAAGAGGCTAAGTTAACTAGGGTAGGAAATACAGAATCATAGGCAGCATTGTGCTTGGTTAACATTCATTTTTAGTAATAGCTTTCTTCCAGAATACTTTGTGGGGGACTGCACATACATAGGGTTGGGATTTTTTAACATTTGGGAAAGTTATTTGGGACGCTGACTGGTCATCAATTAAAACCGAGGCAGGACTATGACGGTGCAATCCACAGTAGCAGGAGCAAAGGGAAAGGAGGCGTATGCTCAGAGGCAGGATTTCAAAATGAGCACCGTCTGTCTGAGGTGAGCCCGTTTCCGAACACTGATGTGGTTGTGGTGGAGAAAAATTAGAAATGGTCAGTGAAGCCAATCAGAGTTGAAATCTTTTATTTCCCCAAAATTCACTCAAAGCATATAACCTATATTTCTGCTCTCAGCCTATGGCTTAATCAGAAGTACAATCACTCGAGATTTTTCTCTCTGCCTTTCACTTCTCCCAGGTTTGAAAGATGATACATCTCAGGACTTCTCCTGTGATGGTGAATGTCACAAACAGGAGACGTGCAGAAGCTGCACATTTCAGTTATGAGATTGATATAGAGAAGTTGCCGTTAAATTTAATTTTTTCACCAAACGGTGTTATTTCACTGCATGAAAAGAACTTAACATTTTCCACCAGGCCCCTTTTCAGCAGGATATAGAGATGGTATAGCATCCATCTTCTGTGACTGTTTTCTGATTTAGTATGGGAAAAAAAAAAAAAAATCAAAGCCTCATTGTTCGTGCTTGAAAGACAGCCAGCAAGTTTAATGTGGTGCTGGGAATCCAGGCCGCATGGCCCAGCAGATCCAAATTTACTCCTGCTTGAATTACGTTAATGTCCAACACATAAAGTAACTGAAATATGAATTTCTCGATTTGGACAGGAAGAAAAAAGCTCTCTCAGCTACTTCTTATTTGAGAAGGCGCTTCTTACACACCAGCAACGAAAACTTAATAACCCAGCATATTTTAACAATGAAATGAAAATACTTTTTAAAACAATACTGTTTTCTCCCTCTTCAATTTTTAAACATAATCAGTCCTTTTCTCTCAAACTAGTTAATTCCACAGACTAGATATTCAAAAATCAGTTGCCAATATAGATTTTGTTGAGTGAAGTCAAACTTGACCAAATCATTTTTGTTAAATGCCCTGTTATTGTCTACTATTCACTGACAACAGCTTACTGTAAGGGGTAGCATCAACCTTAAAACAATTTGAACAACATGGAGGGGGTGGGAGGGGAAACCATAGGCCAAGAAACCCAAAAACCTCTGAGGGTGGAATACACGAAGACTGCTTCACATGGACTCCATAGACCAGAAATCTCACCTGTTCGACCTGCTACTTTCCTAACACATTCTAAATAATAATAATAATAATAATAAAAGGAATAATTGAAAATTCAGCACATTTACATCTAAATATCTAAACATTTAGCAGTTAGGTTCACAGACAGGTTTGACTCAAGCCTTTTAATGTCAGAAATATAATTTCAGACCCAACTGTTCAAAGATCACTTACTAACCCACAATTTATGTTAATCGGCTCCAGAACTCAACCCTCCAACAGCAGCCAGCCCATTCCAACCTGACTCCAACAGAAAGCAATACATGGTTTTTCTAATTAGATGTTACTGTTCTTATCAACATAGGAGCATTGGGAGAAAATGGTAGGAATTTCTTCTTCAATAAACCTACTCTTCCCTTGTAGATAATAAATGATGATAAAGGTATCACAACCAGATGTGTAGGGAACTGCTTTCCCTTATTAAGCCTTAGGGAAAAAAGTAACTCTGAGCACTTGTTATCTTAAAAAAAAAACAACAAAGCAGGTAGGCGGGTAGTGGGGTGTGTGTGTAAGTAATTTAAGTAATCCTAAGTAGACAGGAGCAAATGGTCGCAAAAATAATGCAGTCCTCTGTAAAAATTGGCCAAATTTTATGTGTAAAACAAAACACAGTAGTATGCACGACTGCTTATGGTCATAAATTTCAAATTTATGAGAATTGGAAGTCCATTCTCACAAGTATAAAAGCACTTGTTCTTATGTTGCTTTGGTCCAAGAGAGTACAGCCAAATCAATGAGAGTCAACTAAGTATTTAATCTTTAGCCAACATTAATTTAGATTGTTACTGGAAGGAGAAATATCTATGATGAACAACTCTACGTAGAACAAAGTATAATAAGCAAAGAATATCTTTCAGAAACATCACAGTATCAAATAAATGTTCTATAAGAGAAAAAGACGAAGGAATAACAACAAAAGATTAAAAACAGCTATCACCAAAAAGAAAAAAAAAAAACCACAGAACATTACCTGTTTCAGAAATATCTCCCTTAGCACTGCATCAGAGGGGTAAGAAGGTAAAGTTAGCGGGCTGATGATGCTAACAGGAAAAGAAGCCGAGTACTGTATTTATTTCTTATTTTATACAACTCTTACTCTTTACAAAAATGGTTATAGTCATGCCCATAAAAGTGTAACCCATGGCATCTGAAAGCAAACACTCTTTGTAATTATTTAAAAGGGCCTTTTTAAAAATTATAATACAAAGGTCTGTGCTCTATAAGCAGTCCTCCACTGTGCATTATAACAATAAGGCTTACTTTTAATACAAAGACTGAGTGTTTGGGAGTTATGAACCACTGGATTTAACAAACATCATCTTGTAATTGCTTTTTGCATCTTTTTTGGTTTTGGGGTCCTCCACCTCATCGGGGTGCTCGGCAGCTTGCAGTTCTTCAGCAGACTCCTCCTTCTCTGACTCCGAGTCACTTTCGGAGTCGTCTGGGCTCTCAGGGTCAGGTGAGTCGTCCTCGTCCTCTCCAGCCACATCACCTTCTCCATCATGATCTTCAACCTAAAAACACCAACAGGCTCTTCACTTCCTTACGACAATCACCTCGTACAAAACTTGGAAAAGACCCTAATTTTTGCCAAAGTTGTAAAAACAACCCACTTAAAATTAAATCAGTGGTTTAAAAACTAGATCTGATTAGAGGAAGGTTGATGGAGACACCTGCACATCCATCCACTGTTTACAGAATGAACTCTGGGCAGGATTTCATGTAAGAAAAGCCTCTGAAGACAATTCACTAATCTCCCGCCCCTAGTATGAAACTGTCTTACACCTTCCTGAAAGAAACAATCATTTTAAAATACATCAGGCAAGTTTCCATTATTTTGCAGATGTTACTACTTTGGAGTAATTAACCAGTAGTTAAACATTAATTCATAAAATGAAGAGCCATCATTTAGGAAATAAATGGGAAGAAAGTCTCCTACAGCACTGTCTTAAACTGCCACACACTCTTGCACCTAACTTGGGGGCAACAGTAAGGACGAGCCTTAATAATTAGCTATGCCAAATTTATTTCTAAAACCCTAAAAATATCTCTTCAGATTATTTACAGAGAACCTAATGGACACATACAATTATTTTTAAATAATTGAAGAAAGAAAGTATTCTATATAGGATTCGCACTTGTTAGGGCAAACTGACAGTCAAGTGATACTAAATGATACCAAATTGTAAAAACTGATCATCTGACCAATCAATTAATATGTTAGTTACTACCTCACTGAAGCCAAGTCCACAATGCCGTCGATATCTTCCTGATAATTTACTGTCCATACTTTGCTGATATTGAGACTCCAGTTCTTCATTAATTTTCTTGTCTTCTTCCCCTGCATGTCCAGTGTACTTTGGTTATGTTTTAGTCAAATTAATAAAAACATTTGATTACACAAAAAAACCCATAATACAGATACTATTATATTCAGGGTTGATTTTTCTAGTTGCAACTAATTGTACAATAAATTTTGTGAACAAGTTTCTATATCCCAGGTGGTTACCTAATTAGACAATAAAATAAATGGAGCATGCATTGATGAATACTTCTTTGGTAAATAACATTCTGAACCATGTGTTTATATAAGATGAACTTATATTTTTCTTTTTGACAAGCTAAGCCAAACATACAAGTCTCAGAAAGAGCTGCTGAAGTTCACATTAAATAACAATTTAACCAAGTAATTAATCATTAATTACTAAGAGTTTGGGCTATTAAATATATATTTCAGCTTGTTTATAGTGTAATAAAGGATTCATTTCCTAAGTGTGAATGTTTTATCCTGGATAATCTAAAAAATTAAAACCCCTCCAATAAACAAAAACTTGTGTGAAAAGAAATTAATCAATGGAAGCCACTTCTGTTCAGAAAAAGCTAAATAAAATGACTGTGTAATAGCTCTCCTTTAAGCAGTTCTTTGCTTACCAGTGTATCAAAGCAATATAAATTTGCTTAAGAATTTTTATTATTGCTATGCTTTGAATTTTATGTATATTCTGGTGTAAATTATAGGCTAGAATGCGAACCAAATCCCCACAAATCATAAGAACAAACGAACTCGAACATTACCAGTTCCATAGAAGTTTCCTATGTAAGACAATTTGTAAATATGAAAGGGTTTTAAAAATTTACAGACAAATGGAACTGAAAAATAATGAAAATTTACCACAAACGTTTGGACGTTCCCTCGTATGTCTTAGAATTTCACACTTTAAAAGTATATTTAAATAAGAGTTTTATTCACTATCATTTGGTCATTACACCACACCCTGTTGTTAACAGTGCCCACAGTTACCGTCAATTCTAAATTGGAGAAAATTTTACTTTACAGCAGACTGAATTCATACCCAAGTTCACTGTTTTTATTTTAAAAATTCCTCTTACATTCTACAACTAACCTTATGTTTCACAAAAATTTCAGAACAATGAATTACTAAAATCCCGTCCTAATATGCCAACTACAACAATTTTAGCAACAATATATAAGTAACTTAAAAAATTTGCAACGTAAGCTACACATGGCATAGTTGGCAAGATGAGGCACAAAACATTACAATTAAAGTACATGTTCTGAGTCAGAAAAATGCAGACCAAAAGAGCTTAGTTTCTTGGTTGGAATATCATATTAATAGATATTTTCCAATCTTTTTAATACTAGTCTTAACATGATACATATAACATGCTTACATGACATATACCTTTCCAATTCTAATGTTTATCATTAGCACAATTAATTACAGAAGTGAGACGATCTCAAGATAAGCACGAAGAGTTCATTTCCAATTTAGCACCTCAACTCTAATTATATTTTAGTTCCTCACCTGTTCGGAAGTGAGATGTTGATTTGTGATCTCCTATAACAAGACGACCGGTATGTTCTTTCTGTAATGAAGTAGAAAGTGTGCTAGTTTGAAACCATTAACATAGTTATTGAGTATCTATATCTACTAAGAGCCTGACTATTCCAGGTCTTTGGTACAAGTGAAGAAAAAGATGAAATGACAAAGACTACATTGAAGCGCCCAGTCTTTATAGAGGAAGGGTTGGGAAGGAACACAATAAAGGCCCTCAAGCATGTGTACTAACAGTGTGTCCGTGTGTTATGAGGTATTAGGTGCCATTTAAAAAGAAACAGAGCAGGAAGGGAGGATTAGAAAATATAAATCAGGTTAGGGATCAAGTCAGCATGTTAAATGGGATGGGCAGGCAGGGTAGGATGTGCTAGAAATACGCCAAGTATCCCTTGCTTTTTGAAAGTTTGTGTTACACCATACTTCACACGTTTACACAAGGCCTACATTTGTTTCCAGCTGAAAGAAATTTGAAGGGCTGTCACCTTTGATGAAAAAAGGTGACAAGGAAAACTGGCATTCAGTGTGTATTTTGCAGTGAGCCACGATAAAGGCAGTGCCAGATTGGCATTGCCATCCTCCCGCCTCGGGAACTACACTCAGCACCAAGCATCCACAGCCTTGACCTGTGTATTTGAACACTACATGCTACTGTTATTCTAGGTTTTGTGTGTTACGTGGTTTGACTGGATAGGTTATTTTTCAGGTTGGACTCTGTTTAAGGACATAGGACTTAGTCATACACATACTGAGTAGAGAATAGGGCATTCCAGACACAGGAATAGCATTGTTCGAAAGCATGGTTTTTCAAGTGTAGTCCCATAGCCAGCATTACCATCAATCACTTGGAAATATGTTCATAATGCAACTTCTCTACGGCCAACATCTCCTACCCATCTACTAAATCCCCAAGAAACTTGGGGATGGAGCCCACTCTTTTAACAGCCCTCCAGACAAGTCTAATGCACGCTAACGTTTGAGAGGCAATGCCCACACCTGAGTTATCAGGGAGTGTTCAAGAGAAAGGAAGCCAGCATGCGAGATGCAGTAAGTCCATGTGTGTGCATATACATACGGCGCAACTCTAGCCATACTTATCACTCATACTTCAGTTATTTTGTGGGGCTATAGTCTTCTGCTTTGGTCTCGGGTATTATAAAATCTGTATTTTAAGGTTTCAAATATAAAAGCTTGGCTAACCAGAATTCTAAAATACTAGTCATGACTGCAGAAGCTACAAAAATTAGGGAAGTTTAACTCACGTCCCTCAAACTCAGATCTACCTATACCTAAAATCTAGATCAAATATAATAAGGTTTTTTCTTTATCTGAAAGATGAAGACACAAATATTTTGTTTACTGATTACACACACACTTACAAATCAAATGCTTAAAAAAAAATACATTGTTACTATAACAGGGGGGTGGGGAATAAAAATCTAAAAGTAGAAAACTTCCAAGATCAGGTCAATTTGACCACCTAAAAATAGTTGTATAGGACTGAAGGAAAAACGTATTCAACATCCTGCTTTCATTTGCTAACTACACAGCACCTCGTACAACAGAACGAACACTGTCCAGTCCTGCACCATCCTCAAATCGTGACATCTGAGCAAGCTGTTGCAGCCACTTTGTCAGTCCATCTTGCCGAGGCTCCTCCTTTCTTGCCGGCCCTCTACAAAGCACAAAGTTCTTCTCCAGGCACTGCTACCTCTTTGTAACGTGTCCTAAGTGTGTGAAATGAAGTCTCACCATCCTAGTTTTAAGGAGCATTCTGGCTGTACTGGCAGCCCATGGTACCTAAACAATCTTTGTCAAAATCACAACTCAAAGGCATAGATTCTCTGCAGTCTTCCTGACTCACTGTCCGGCTCTCACATACATATTAGGCGACTGAATACCTTGGCGTGGGTCAAGGGCCTCTTAGTCCTTTAAATGCTTCCCTTGCTCCTTATGAAGATGCCGTGGGCAGTAGAACTGACAAATAAAACTTGTGCTTTGATCTCCTGGCTACTTTTATGAGTGTTGATTGTGGATATAAGCAAAACGAATCATTGACAACTTCAATTTGTCTCTCCTTTACCTTGATGTTGTGTATTGGTGCAGCTAAGAAGAGCTTTGTTTTCTTTACCTCGAGGTGAAATCCATACTGAAAGCTGCAGTCTTTGATTTTCATCATCAAGTACTTTTAAGTCTTCCTGGCTCTAAGCAAGCAAAGTTGGGTCATCTGCAGATCGAAGGTTAATAAGCCTTCCTCCTATCCTGAACTCATACGGTGCAGCTTCTAAGATTACTTGCTCAGCATACAGACTAAGCATGGTGATTTTAAAACAGGTAGTAATTTTTGTTCTGTTTGAACTACTTCTTTGTTTACAGATTCCAAAGCACAATGAACTGTTCTGGAATATCCCATTCTTTGCAATGTTATCCATAGTTTGCCACGATCCACATAAATGCCTTTGCGTAGTCAATATACTTACATATATTCTGGCCACAAACCCGAACAGTCTCACCTAAGGATCCAAGCTACAACCCTAGCATCACTAGCACATTTACAGTTGATGAACACCTTACTGGTCAGCAAAGCCCTACATTCTAAATTAGACGCTCTCCTAGGTAGCACCCTGCTTTGTTGGAAGAGTGCTATCCTAGTGGTTGAACATATTCCTCAACTGTTCATGTTCTGTATCTTTAGCAAATTTTTATCTGCATAGAATTAAGAGAAAATTAAGACTTTCTATCACAAATTTCAGGTTGTAAGTCGAGAAATCTAAAACAGCTTCCCATTTCAACCAAACTTGGTTCACAGGAAACACTGTTGGAACAATGTTAGAAAACATACTTTACTTGCTTATCAGATCACAAATGTTTAGATACCATCATATGTGCATTTAAAAATGAACTGCTAGGAGAAAAGAATTTTTTAATGGGCAATGTTTTCCTGATATCTATTATTTTATGCCTATTATATGAACATACCAAACAAGCTGAGAGGCCTTTAAAAATATATTAGCTATATTTTAATATAGGTATATTTTTAATAATGGATATTCCCTTAGCAACTAGTTCAGGGACTATGGGGAGCTGTAAAACATAACAGATCCATCAATTGCTTTTGGACAGAGATCTCTGTCCCTACAGAGTGACTGTGTGGAAATATTAGACAATGTCAAAAAGTATTACACCACAAAACTTTTATTAAACAAAAATATCAAGATGCGAAGACACTGCTTCTCAACAGAGCCTCCACCTAGATCTATAAGCTTTATTATTACCAACAAATAATCTATTTATTGTTAGAAATTTTAAGGGTTTTATTTCCTTAGTACAGGCAGCTTTAAGGTGCTGAGCATCTGCTGCTACCACCTGAGGGGTGATGGTGTAAGTAATCAACTTATTAAAATAAATTGATTTAAGCATCTGTAATGGTGACTTCAACCTTTACTCCAGGTTCAATACTGATGGATGTGATCTGCTAAACTATCTCAGAAGACTGTGCAAGTCAATGAGGTGCTTGTGTAGTCTCATTTGGAAACAATCCCAGGTCTTAGATCTTTGGCCACAAGTTTTCCTCATAGTGTTTCTCAAGAACACTATGGTAGGCCACCTAACTGGTCCCCTCCCTTTGAGGTTCCCCTCCTTTGCTCCTCTAATCAAGCCAGCAGCTTTTGTCTCCAGGGATGTTACATTGTGGCTGGTTGCAATCACTCTTTTCTGGCAAATGGGCCCTCTGGCCCTACAGGTGTTTTTGTGGGGTGCTTGAAAGCCATGGTGGCTATGTGACTAGAAGCAGGCAAACGAAGCACCTTGCATCTGAAATCGAGCTCTATACACTTCTGAAGGTGACGATGTTTCCATTTCTCTCAGTGTTCTACAAAGGACTCTGCCCTCCTTCATTTATACCACACCCAAGCGAGTCCTCGTCTTGGCATCTTCAAGGGACTCAAATCGCGATCCTGTGAAATGTTCCTTGAGTTTGGGGTACAAAAAGGACATCTGAAGGGGCAAGTCAGGATTGTAAGGCTAATGGAGTAAGGTTTCCCGAGAAAATTCTCAGAGGACAATCGCCACTATCCTTAAAAAAACCAAAAAGGTACATTGTCGTGAGGAAAAAAATTCCTTGGCACAATTTTCCTGGCCTTTTCCCCCCACCATTCAGTTCTCAATTTTCTTAAGACTTTCCCCCAGTGATCGTTTACTGCCTCTTCTGAAAAGATCACTTAAGATTAACCCTTTGTAATTTACAAAGACAGTCACCACAACCACCTTCTGAACTGACCCCCCCC
>NW_022103958.1:35260672-35276842 GCF_000313985.2 Echinops telfairi
CGCTTTGATTTAACTGCCTCAGTAGCTCAGTGTGGAAGCCACGGTTTTGACTACTCTCTTTTGGAAGGTTCTCTTATGAGACTCTGACAAGTGTATTGCCAAGAGCGCTTGTCTGCAGCCACCTGCTGACTGCAGAGCAGGTTCATTTGGAATAAATCCACGGGCATAGTGGAACCCCAGTAGCAATCTTTTTTTAAGTGACCCAATCTTTGGCTGGTGTTTTGGAAACACTGACCTTCTGGTTAACAGCTCAACCCTGTAACCACGATGCCACGAGGGCCCTCTCACCTTCTGTCAGCAGTAGTATATATTTTAAGAACGAGGTCAGGCTTGCTACATTTCACAAAGTTAAAAGTAATTATGCAGAACAGGAAAACAGATCCAAGCGAATTCAGTCTTCAAGTAACACACATAAAAATGGACACATTTTCACAGAAAATATTAAGATGCACATTATCTGATGCTTACCTTTCCTGCTCCCATTAGTCTCAAGAACTTTTGTTTTCTCTCTTCGTTACCTAAGTCTGCTGCTTCCCAATTGCTAGAGCCAAGCTGAAAAAGAAATCAGCCAGGTTAGTTTTTCTCCATAATAATTTGTTCAATAACTTAAAGTATACCCTGTAACTCTTTAGCTTGTTTTCTTTTCTGGCAATCTTTAACTTGGAATAGTATTGTTCTTGCTTGGGAAATTAAACAAATGCATTATATTCAGATTAAAATATACTATTTTTTTATTATCTCAAACATCTGGATGCCTTGTTAAAAATCATTACTGGGATCCATCCCTTGGGTTTCTGATTCACTTGAGTTTTCACTTCCAAAATTCTGTGGTACAGCTGCTGATGTGGGGACCCTGCTTTGAGAACCTCTGCCCTGGAGCTTGCAGGAGTCTCTAGCACTTGGCATTATGAACTCTAAAGCCAGCAGAATTAGAGCTGAAGTTAAAACTTCTGGCTTTAGTGCTGTTCTATACAGTTGCCCTTCTCCCAGGAGTGTCAATGCAGGACTGTGGGCCATAGTGTTTCCAATGGCCATTTTCCAGAAACAGATTACTATGCCTTTCCTCTGAGGGGCCTTTGGGTGAACTAGAACCTCCAAACTTTTGGGCAGCAGCTTAACACATGAGTTGTTTGCACCACCTAAAAAACAAAACAAAACAAAACCAATTTCACTGCCATTGAGTCAATTCCAACTCACAGGGAGCCTGTAGGACAAGGCAGAACTGCTCCTGTGGGTCTCTGAGACTAACTATGGGAGCAGAAAGCCTAGGGACTCCAGTAATGTTCTGAGCGCATATACCATAAGGTATATTACTGTTCGAATTTTTGGGTTTTTTTTTTTGAGCAGCTCTAATTATTTGTAAAAACTGGTATGTCATGAATTGTATTTTCTTAGAGATCTTCTAAAATACAAAGAAAATTTACTTTTAAAAAAGTACCTAGTAAACCTTATCATAGTTATCAAATAGGCCCACTGGACCCTTTTATAAATCTTACATTACGTAATCTTAGGAATTTTCCTATACATGTTGAACCAAATTAAAGAATTTTAGTTCATCAATTAAGCAGCCATCAAATCCAATGACACACCGACTGAAGCTGTATTTTCAATCCCCTTGCAGGCATGTAAACGCTGGACGATGAAATAAGAACACCACCAAAGGATCGATGCCTTTGAATTATGGTGTTGGCCCAGAATACGGAGTGCAATGGACTATTAGAACAACAAATACATCGATCTTGGACGAGAAAGCTGCTCAGGAGAAAGGATGGCAAGTCTTTGCCTTAAGTAACATGTTCAATGTCACCAAGAGGGACAAGCCTCTGAAGGAGGACGTCAAGCTTGGTAAAGCCCAGGGTCACCTAAAAAGGAACACCGTTGACCAGCTGGACTGACACCGGGGCTGCCCACCATCAGCTCAGACAACAGAAAGATAGGGAGGTGGTCTAGGACCGGGCAAAGTTCTATTGTGTTTAACATGAATCAGAACTGACGAGACGGCACCTAACAATGATCATGATGCTAAAAATGACTAAAAATTACACACAAATACTAATGTTCACCCAATTCACAATAAAAAGTCAACTAAAGAAAAATAAAAGAGCAGAGTACTATTAAATTGTCCGAAGTATTTAGTCATCAACTTTCAAAAAGACACAAACCGTTCCTCTATTGTCTGTTTTCAGCTTTCCATAAATTTGAAAATTCAAATTATTCCTTTTCTGCTAATAGAAAAAAAGGAACGGACAAAAGGCGTTTCACAATCATCAGATAAATCAGACAACAAAAGCAAAATAATAGTTATACTCCACACCAATGATGATGGCACAATTAACTGTATCTGCAAAAAAAATCTCAGACTATGAGTCCATGAATGATGAAGTACTAGATGGCCTTTTCTCTAAAGCATTGAATAGGGTCTTTTGTTTGGCGGGGTGTGTGTGTGTGTTGGTGTTGGTTGGTGGTAAAAGGGAGACGATGTCAAGGAGTCCAGGAAGAAAAAGAATGTTTGGAAACTGATTGTGGTAGCAACTGTACAATTCTGCTTGACGTGATTGAACTATGGAATGATATATGTATTACTCTCAATTAAAAATAAATTAAAACAAAAACAAAAAAAACCTGAAGACCACAAAAATGGTCAAAAAGAAATGAAACCCATAAGCAGCAAGTCATTCAATAGAAGGATTTCCTCTTCAATCATTCTTGCAACATATGCCTGGACCACCTTTTTTTTTTAAAAAAAAGACTACGGTTATATTTCATCACTTGTGATTTTTGTACCACAAAATTTGATATGGTTTATAAAAGGATAAATGCTAAGAGCAGGTAACTAACTAGAAGGACATAGGTGATGTAATGAAACATGAAATGAAAATCACTGGATTGATCATTCTCACTGAGATCAAAATCTAAAAATGAAAATGTTTTGCAATTATGATGCAAAGATGACAACACTCTCTTTGACACAAAATTATGAAAAATTATAGGTTTTTAAAAAATCTTAGTGTGCTTTAATGATACAAATGGAGGAACTAGAAGTGATGATAAAGCTCAAACTTAGTAGAAATGAATTTGGAATCTGGAATTTATATTCTAGGTTAACACAAGGCAGCTGATTGATTAGCATTTAGTTTTATTTAGACAGTAGTGCCCATTTTGGGTATACATATATTCTATCAAAATCCAGAAAATGTGGGAATAGAAATATGGAGTTACTATGTCATAAAATTCTGATAAAGTTGTTTCTTGCCATCCTTTTCTTTCTTCTAAAAATTAGGTGTAAAAGACAAAACAAAAAGAGACTATTTTTCCAGGTTAAGAGTCCCTGAATGGTGCACATGGGTTAAGTGCTAAACTTTTAACCAAAAGGCTGGTGGGCCAAACTCACTCTGACACACTTTAGAAGTAAAGCTTAACATCAGCCTTGAAAATTCCATTGAACACCTCTGGGGTCATCATGTGTTGGAATCAGCTAATGGCAATTAACAATTTCCCTGAGCACACGAGTTACAGCATTTGACCATCCTGGACCCACTTATAGTTCTTCTAAAGTCCTTGGGGAGGGCAGCACTCACGTATCTTCATGATCTGGACACCAAATCTCTACCTCTTTTTATCTAACTGGTCATCTTATTTTTAAATTGTTAACTTTTTTTGTGCTTGTAGTTGAGAATTCACATAAAAAATTAGTTTTCCAATCCATAGTTTTTATACACACTATTCTGTGACAATGGCTGCAGTCCTTGCAATGTGACAACACTTTCCGTTTCCTCTCTGGGTTCCCAGTTTCAATCCATCTGGTTTCCTGATCCCTACTGGTCTTCTCATCTTTGGTTTTGGGCAAATGTTGCCCTTTAGGTTTTGTATAGTTGACTAAGGAGTACTCATTACATTTTACAGATCATTTAGTTCTTAACTATTTCTGGCTCAATGAACTCGGAACCAGCACTTAATATCTTAAGTTTTAATTCCTTCCCTAGAGGATTCTTTAAAAGCCTGCCTTGAAATAATAGAAACTATCAGTTGCATAAGGATTCCTGGTAGCATATGGTTTAAGAATCTGGCTGCAAATCAAAAGGTTGACAGCTCAAACCTTCTTTAAGAGAAAAGGCCTACTACTGAGATTAGAGTTTAGGAGTTCTACAGGGCAGTTCTAGCTACTCTGTCCTATAGGGTCACGGTTAACTTGGAATCAATCACTTTCACTTACATTCATTCCTTCAAGCGTTCCTATTTCCTAAGGGCACCGTGGGGCAGAAAAGTGAAATGACAGATCCTTTGCTCTTTTCAAAACATATTGTATTCGTACATGAGCAAACAAGATAAAACAAGTGAAAGTATCTATGAACTGAATTAAAAATGTATACAATTGATAAAATCCTAAACTTTCCCTAAATTCTCTAATTACTATATGAGCGCAAACATTGTCAATATTTTTAAACAACCCTATTATCAATAACTTCGAATCTTAATGTATCCTTCAATTTAAGTCCTTCTATCCCTGATGGTATAGTGGGTTACTCACTGAGTGGTTAACAACAGCAAGGCCAGCAATTCAAATTTACCAGGGACAAAGATGAGGCTGTCTTCTGTGAAGATTTAAAGTCACAGAATCCCAAAAGGGGAGTTCTAATCTATCCTATAATATAGGTTGCTATGAATAGGAACAGATTCAGTGGCATTTTGTTGTTGTTGTTAGTCCTTCCTTTTAAAAACCTTAGAGTACTATAGCAAGTATCTTGCCCAAGTGCTGCATTCTGAAAAGCACACAGGTACCTGGTAATTTCTTAGGAGGGCTCTCCAAAGTAATGAACCCCACCTTTCCTCAAAATGAAAGAGGGGAGAAAGCTTTCACTTCACCACTCTAGTCAGACCAACCAACAATTGTAAGGGGACAGTGGTTCAGTGGTGGAATTTTCGCCTTCCACGCAGGAGACCCAGGCTCGATTTGAAGGTCATGTCTATCCTGCACAGCCACCACCTGGATGTCAGGGGTGGCTTGAGTGCTATGACGTTGAGCGGGTTTCAATGGAGCTCCCAGACTAAGCTGGATGACAAAGGCTTGGCATTCTGATAGAAAAATCGGTCATTCTGATCTAAAAAAGCCCTAGGGAGCACAACAGAGCAGCAAGAGATCCTGGGGATGGCTCAACACCGGGCAGCAGCATTGTTCCATTGTGCATGGAGTCACCACAAGTTGGGGCCAACGCAGTGGCAGCTAGCAACACCCTTAATAACCCCTTTTCTTGAAACATGCTCTATAGTAGCTTGTATTCAGTTAATTATACATTTTAGTGTTCTATTCTGTGATTTAATGTCTATTTTAATTTAACATAAAATAGCTCTTAAGACTTTATCTCCAATTACCATATAAAGTAAACAATGAAAACTTTGATTACCTTTGACACGAAGGAGATACCCACTAGAAACTGTTAACTAGCTACATACTATAATTAGTTGTTTGTTTTTTTACAATTTGGATTTATATATTAAGAATACATCAAAAATATTTTTATACAGCAAATACTTTTTGAAATATATATATTTTTAAGATCAAGTATTTACAGACAGCCCAAATTGCCAGTAAAACTGGTAAAACTTCATAACAGAAGAACCAAAAGCAAAAAGAAAGGGCATTACCAAGGGTCAAGTTACTGCACTGCACTATAACATTAGCCAACAGTCAGTTTTAGATAATGCATGAAGGTCTTAGGCCTTTATTGTTCAATGAAACCATCCCATTTGAAGTTGTAGAGACTTTAAAGCCTTAATCGCAAACTTTGTTAAATTGCATAATATCCCTTGACATTTTTCGTCCGCATGATTTTTTCTCTGTGTCTAGCAAAAAGGTGTCTGACATCTTAGCAATCAAGTCACAGTAAGCCAGTACCAGGAGGCAAACAATGTAACAGCATAAAATGGCAGCCAGGTTTACTCAAAAGCCTCAACTCCTACCAAGAACTAAATTTCCTAAAAAGGTCTCAAAGGCTGTTAACCAGCAGCAAGGAGAAA
The DNA here is from genome assembly GCF_000313985.2 of Echinops telfairi. Classification (NCBI taxonomy): domain Eukaryota; kingdom Metazoa; phylum Chordata; class Mammalia; order Afrosoricida; family Tenrecidae; genus Echinops; species Echinops telfairi. The sequence continues at coordinate 35,266,688 of NW_022103958.1, forward strand.
CAGGGCTCACGAATTAAACCTCATTGGATGACCCCTGATCTTTAAGGCTGGCTAATCTTCCAGAGGAGCCTGAAGGGTCCTTTAAAGACCCTTACAGTCCCGGCCCTCACCCGGCCCCAGCGCCATCTCCTTGGAGACACTGGACGCACACCAGTTAAGGAATTATAAGCACTGAACTGCAATACAGAAAACAAGGATACATCCAGATACCGGTGGTGCTGCAACAAGACCTAGACGTCACCCCTTCAGCGGCCCAGCCTTTCCGGTGAAGCAGTCCCCAGCAGCACTTCCTCTCCCCGCCCCCCCACCCCCCCACATATGACCCTAGGCCATTTTTCTGTCCTTTTACATTTATTGGTGCCCTGCAGTCTCTATGACACTGCGCCTGGCGCTAGCACAAATATGCACACACACAAAAAGAACCTACTTAACCTTTGAATTTTCAACACCTGGCATAGCAGTAAACACTTAATAGGCTACTTAAAGGGATGAATGGGGTGCTATTTAAACCGACAGTGGGGAGGGGTGGCGAGCAAAGGAAGGAGGTGGTGTCTGACATCAAGGGGGACTTCTAGGTCTCACCGCCTTACACCTCACTGAATTAATCCTCAATTTTTGGTTTAATATGATTCTGTTTACTCATAACAGTACGGTTAACAACACACAGCAAAAAAAAAAAAAAAAAATCGTGACCGGAAGATGAATTCCAAATTGCACGTACATCTTGACACTGTCAAAGGGGCATTTTAAACATAAAAGGCGGAGGCCCTTGCCTTATCTATCTTAAGTACAAAGCCCTGCGAACGAAGTTGTTTTTTAATCAGCGCTCATAAACGCAAACACCGGTATCCCTTGACTAAGCCCTTTTAATTCGCAGGATTCTTCAAACTCCCGTCCTACGCAGCTCTCTCGTGACGCTAAGCGAGTGAACCTCTTCAAAGCTTCCGACTCTTAATTACAGAAGGGAGACACTACACTGCCCTTCGTCTGGGTCCATCCTCTCACCACTCCGCCGTCGGGCCACCTCGGCCCTTCCTCCTCCATCCACCCTTCCTGGCCTACCCCAGCCTTCGGTAGGCCTCAACCCTCATTCACTCCGCCATTGTTATTTACATCGTCGTCTGGGGAGGCTGAGCGCTTCACCCCGTGTGGGTGGGAGTCTCTGGCTGCACTCATCGTTGTGGAGATCCGAACGGCAGAGAGAGATCCCACTCGCGGTTTCCAGCAATCGCGCCAGCAGCCAGCAGTCTACCACCGGCCCAAGTAGCGCCTCTCCAGAACGCCGAGCTACTCCGGGCCTCCTTGGCCTCCGACGTCACTGCCGCGGCCGCTCGCCACCCCGGTGCACCCTGGGACTTGTAGTTTTCCAGTTAACTCCACACTCGCCTGAACAAAGAGGAGGAAGGAGTAACTAAAACTACAACTCCCAGGAAGCTCAGCGGTGCTGGTCGCGCAGCGTGGCGGGAGCGCCCCTGAAGCTCCGCCTCCTCCGACTGGCGGAGAGCGTTTTCCCGTGGCTAAGTATGGAGGTGTACGTTGTTGGGCAGCTTCGTCGCCAAAGGAAGAGACTTAGACTTGGTTTTCACAGTTCACCGTGAGGAGCAATTTCATTGGCAAATGCATCCGTCGTAGTTAAACACTAGTTGTAAACGTAATGTTATACGAGGCTTATTGAATCCTCAGTGTGCCCTTCCCGCAGGACAAAAAGCTTTAAAAAAAAAGATGGCTTCCACCGTTCCTACCCTGGTCATTAGTCCCGGGGATTTCTAGGTGATGGTGCCGCTTTTTACTAGATCCTGACGAATATCCTACTGCATTTTTCACCCTTACCTAGGCCAGCGTCCACCTGGGGGGATTCTGTATGCTTTCCATGCGGCTTTCTGTGAGGGAAGGTGAAACTTGGACCGCCCTGTGTAGGCTACAGAGCTGGGCCTTCACCAAGTAAAGCACATGCCTACCAGGAAAGCACCATCTCTTTTACGTTTTCTTTTAAAGAAACTAGCATACAATACACGTAGCATAAAAATAACCGTTTAAAAGTGTTCAATCCATAAGCAGTTAATAGAGGTAGTTCCTAATACTCTCTCATTTTACCTCAAGTCCAAAGACATTCTCATTCCCCACAAAAGGAAAGAATCCAAACGTAGTGCCTTTCCTTTACCCCTTCCCAGTCTAGCCCCTGGAAACCACTAGTGTAATTCAGAAAGCCCTGAAGTATCAAGGTGTGTGAATACCTAACCAGGCATGAACCCACCTACCCTCATTCTGTGAGTTTTTTGGGTAATCTCTTTCTCTCACTGCTCCAAGTCCCTATAATAGAAATTGTAAATCTAATGAGAGGATAAAACACCTGTTATCAGAAAAGCACTTTGTGGAAGTGATTGCTCTGTGTTATGAATTAAGATAATTTGCTTAATAATACACGATTTAAAGTTCTGTAAATTTAATTATAGTGATGTATCAAAATTAAAACATTTTCTAGGGTGGATTACAGTTAACCTCCAATGAGTCTGACAAATTGTAATGTATACAATTTGGAACTCAGACATATTACCAATAACCAAATGGGATGACAGGAAAGGTCATTCAGGTTGTTAACTGAATTCTGAAATAAAAAGATCTATGAATAGGATTGGATAATAGCAAAATAGTTATAATTGTACTAACTAGTGAAAATCTAGAAAAGTTTAATGAGTTAGCAACATGTCTCATTTCTTCACCAGAGTTGTTGGCACCTGGATGACCAAATCTTCAAACTATCTTAAAACAAGATCACAAGCCAGAAAGTAACATAAGAAATAATAAAGACTGGATCATTTTATCAAATTTCACTCAGTTTCATATACAGAAGCCTATAGGTAAGGATGAAATTATACAATATAATAAAATGGTAATATATATGTTATAGAAACTCAGTAATACTCCTCTTCTTGTACTATAAAACAAGATAACCAATTACAAGTGAAACTTTGAAATATTTCATCTCTTTTTTTTCTTTCTTTAGGTTCTAGCATAGTGCCTGACACAGTAGTCAGTATGTGTTTTTGAATTAAGAGGAGGGGATTTCAGTTTGAGTTAATAGGTCTTTTTGACGGTCTCTTAAACAAAAAAGAGAAGTTTTATAATGTAACAGTAGCATTTCTTATGGGTCCTAATAACAATATCCTTATTTTGGTCTTGTCACCAATAGAATTTTTAAATGCTTTCCTAAGATTAAACCATCTCATCTTAATTTTTTATATACCCTATATTTAGCACATAGTAAGCAATAAAAAAGGTTTGTTCAATATCCTATTAATATTTCATGGAACTCAGAGCATAGTTATAGGACAATCACAACTGAGCATAATTAACAAACGGGAAATTTAAAACCAGCAGAATATATTCTGTACAGAAAATCTGTTTAGTATGAGACAAAAAAATTCCTAGACTAATAATCATAACTAATATTTATTAAATAACCACAGGACACCATATGCTTTGCTAGACACTTATAAAAATTGATCTCAGTCTCACGACAATTTGTAAGAAGTACTAGGTGAGTATATTGATAATAAAACTTTTAAAAGTTTAAATAATTTGCATAGTTCTTGAGTGACTAAACTGGGATTTAATACTTTAGTCTAACTTCAAAAGCCAGTACATGTTCCACTGTGCCCAAATAGCAACATTTATATAGGTTACTCCCTGTCAGAAAGTGATTTTATAATGCTTATAGTTTTATATATTTAAAGTTTGTCCCTATATTTTTTCTTATTTCATATGATAAGCTTAAATATGTCATTATTTGCTGATGTTCCATAATTTATTAATGTTCCATCATTTAAATTGGCTCAAATTTCTAATGTTTTTCTTACCTCAACTAGTCTTGATCCTTTAATTATACACTTTAAGTATCTTAATCATATATATATTAAGCAGACTTTACTAAAATTCTGTAAGATACATAAACAAGAGACTATATTTTCTTTCCTTTGAGGAATTTAAAATGACAACAATTTTAATTCAATTTACTAATGTAAAACTTATTTATTAATTAGTAAATATATCAGAAAAAGTTGTGAAATATTTGGGAATGGGCAAAGGTGATTGATAAGTGGGTTTCTTTTCAATGAACTGCTGAATATATCTGTCAGGCTAAACGAGTGCATTTTTGACTGTCATTGATTGACTGGGTTATCTTACTAACAATGTAGGAATACAACTTAGGTTGTAGGAACTGGAAACCAATTCATATGTTTTCTACCCATAACAATAACTCCTGTAATTGATAATTTAACTGGAGTTTGTTCAGTAAAGAATATAAAACTCTCAATGTCAAATTCTTTTCTTTTTTAAAAGTTATTTTATTGGGGGCTCATACAACTCATCACAATCCATACATACATCAATTCTATAAAGCACATTTGTACATTGGTTACCCTCATTATTCTTTTAAAAAATTATTTTATTGAGTGCTCGTACAATTCTTATCACAGTCCATACATACATCCATTGAGTCAAGCACATATGTACACCTGTTGCCCTCATCAATCTCAAAACATTTGCCCTCTACTTTAGCCCTCAATATCATTTGTTCATTTTTCCCCCTCCCCCGCCCCTTCCCCTCCCTCCTGAACCCTTCATAATTAATAAATTATTATAGTTTTGTCATAAGTTACACTGTCCGACATCTCCCTCCGCCCTCTTCTCTGCTGCCCATCCCCCAGGGAGGAGGCTATACTTAGATTCTTGTAATTGGTTCCCTCCTTCTACCCCACATTCCCTTCACCCTCCAGGCCTCGCCCCTCTCACCCCTGGTCCTGAAGGAGTCATCTATCCTGGATTCCCTGTGTTTCAAGTTGCTATCTGTACCAATGAACATCCTCTGGTCTAGCCAGATTTGAAAGGCAGAATTGGGATCATGATATTGTGGGGGAGGAAGCATTAAAGAACTAGAGGAAAGTTATATGTTTCATCGTTGCTACCCTGCACCCTGATTAGCTCGTCTCCTCCCCTCTAAGTCAAATTCTATTATGAATTAGTTTTAACTTCTGGCTGGTTTTTCTCATTAAATAAGTTAAATAAAATCACTGACATTTGACACTTTGTCTTTTGTTCTTCATATTTATATGAGAGTCATAATTTTACTATTTTGGAAATTAAACTCCAGCTTTTTTCCTATTTACATGATACATATGGAACTTTTAAAAGTACATCTATAATATAATAGCACTTATTTTGAAACTAAGAGTAATATTTTTCCTTATCACAATGTATATACACCCAAGACAAAATAAACAAGAAGTTTTAAAGACAGTATATAATTTCACTATCCTGAAAAATTAATCACATTGTAAAAAAATCCAGTGCCACTGAGTTGATTCCAACTCCTATTGACCCTGTAGGACAGAATAGAACTACTCCTTAGGGTTTGCAAGACTGTGAATCTTTAGAAAGCAGGTACCCTCATCTTTTCCCTCAGTGTGGCTCATGGGTTTGAACCACTTACCTTGCAGACCCTTAAGGATTTCAACCTGAAATCCATTTTGAACTTATGTGTCTTAATTTTTTTCTAAAATAGGATGATACTGTACATTTCATTTTAAACTTATTTTTTTTAAATCAAGACTTCAGAGTATATAGCATTTTTTAAATGTTGGTATTCTGGGAGTTGAATTTTAGCATTTCTAAGAAGAGGGACCGGTAAAGCTTGTTAGCTACTTTAGTTCTGATAACTTTGCAGGTGATGTGTCATTATTTCAGAAATGAGAGCATGTTAAATAGGCATATGGAATCATCAAATATAGAAGAAATTAAGGCAAACTATTTTAGTTCTCTGATTTGCAATAAATACCACTCTGTTTTGTATTTTTGAACTCAAACTATACACATCATGAAGTATCAATTCTCTCCCCACCCCCTATTGTTTGCTGTTTGCTTGTTTTGAAAAAGAAGTTGGCATAGAAGTTGTTGGGAAGTCGAGGGTTGGAAAGACCCCCAAGAGTACAAAGCTGGGAATAACAGTATAGGAAAGCAGTCCTAGCTGTTAACATTTAAAACGCCCTTTCAAGGACTAAAGAAATGAAGACTACAAATGTCTGGAGATTGAAATGACTTTTCTACTATTGAACCTGTTACAAAAGCTTTTCACTGAGCTCTCCTCCCTCCCCCTCATGCTAAACAAGATAGTAGCCAGAAGAAAAGCATTTCCCCTCTCCAAATAGGAGAAATAAGAGATTTCTTTATTTTAAAGCGTGAAGGAAACAAAGAATAAGTGGTTATGTCTGAGTTATAATATTTTTTTTTGGCTCTTTTCAGTTTATTGCATGAAGGAGTTACACTAGTCCAAGTTAAATGTGGACCCCAAATGGTTACATCATATAAGCTGTGAGGTTTTAAACTTGTGACAAGGGACAGAGGGAATTTTACTACTCATTGCAAGGAAATCCTCACTTAAGCTTCCGTGAGCCACAAGCACTTAAAACCCATGAACCTTCAGCTGGCCGTCTTTAGCCAATCCAGTCTCTACAAGGAACGGGCATATGTTCTTGCGCTGGTCACCCTGGCGCTGAATCACTTCTCCATATTCTGGATGCTCAATCACAGCACCATTGCAGACAAATGTCTTCTTAAAGGCCTTCACTAGTTTCTGTTTGTCGTAGTCATCAGCAATCCCTTGGACAGTGGTAAGGGTCTTCCTGCCGTTGCGCTGTTGAATTCTTATATGGATATAATCGCCTGTCCCCGCAGGCAGCAGGTCATCACCCTTACTTGCATCAGCACAGCGGTCGAAAGAGTGGAGGTTCTGGATAGCGGACATACCTTAAGACTCCTTTTCCTCGGTGGAAACGCCTGCTGAAGGCGGCGCTGGAGAAGGCGGGCAGGGGGGACGGAGCATCGGGAAGCGAGGGGGCTCGAGGGGGCTGAGTCCTGGGAGGCGGCTCAGTGACTGAGGCCTATAATAAGTTAATATGGCCTTTCCAGCCTTAATTCCTTGTGGTGTGATTCTGGACGCTATGCCTATGGCTACGATCCCATTTTAGAGGGAGTTCTGTGTTGTTACAGGATTAAAGTGGGGCTAACTCCTGACCTTAGCTGAGGGGGTGAAACAAGCCACACTTTGTTCCCTTGGTGGCATCTTTACTCTCTGTCTGCTAAAAGACAACCATATCACCATCAAAGCCATTCCTTGTTGTAAACGGGTCATCTGGGACACAGAAAGTACAGGACCGTTTGGAAGAGCACATCCAAGATCTCTGTCTAAGGTCTCGGAGGCCAAGACCAGATGCACCTGAGACTGAAGAATGGAGACTCAGAGTCGTGCTGAGACTGCCGAGTATGAACTTCTCACCTGGTCTGAAACCATAGAACTGTGAGACATGTTAACAGGCAGACTGGCTTCCTGGCCCATGGAGCAAAAGGCCAAGGGACCACGTGGCTGAGAGACTGAAGCTCTAATCTAAAAAGACTTGGTTACTGGCTGAAGAGTGATGTTACTGTGGGCCAATGTTTGGTGATCCTGACACTTGTGGTAACCATTAACTTCCCTAGTAAAACCCATTAATTATGAATATTGCCTGTGAGTTCTATGTGGTCATCAAAATGAATGATCAAACCCAGCATAGAAATAAGAGTGTCGTAGGAGGAACCAAGCTAAACCAGACTCGCTACCATGAAGTTGATGCTGACTCATCGGTGAGTTTCCCAGACCAACAGTTTACTGCAGTAGAAAGCTCCATCTTTCTCCCCTAGGAAGACCAGTTGCCATCAAAATAGGTAAGGAAGAATAGGGTGTGGAGGTATGTCTACCTCCTGCCTTGTGGCCATAGGGAAGTCAGAGGAGGTCAGATACGTTCACCTCCTCCATTGCTGCGTACCTCAACATCCTTGAATTTTGTGAATTGCTAATAGCTCAACTATAGATACATTTCCAGTAGGATTCAACACCTCTGGATTCTGTGGCTCCTAAACTTGTTTACCCACAAATTGCAAAAAAGTAAAAGACTTAGAAGACTGTGAATTGAGACAATTCAGGTCTTTTTTCTTTTTTTGGTGGTAAAATATAATATCGACTTGCCATTTTAATGATTTTTAAGTGTACAATTCCGTGGAATTAACAACATTCACATTTACAACCATCCAAAGAGAAACTGTACTTATAAATAATTGTACTTGATGTGATTGAATATGAAATGTTATATGTATAAATCCCAATTAATAACTTTCTTTCTCTATGAATGTCCTATGATAGCTATTTCATGGGGGCCCTGCATGGTGCAAATCATGAATAGGCTTAGTTTCTAACTGAAAGGTGGGATATTTGAATTCAAAGTGTAAATCTACCAGAAGTGCTTCCGAAGAAAGACTTAGCAAACTATTGCAAATTCACCCATTTGAGAACCCTATAGAGTACAGTTCTATTGTGACATACATGGGGTTGTCATGAGTTGGAATCAATTTAATGGTAACTATTTTTTATTTTGTTTTGTTTTTTATTACAAGATCATTTTTAGGGGCTCTTACAAGTCTTATAACAATCCATACATTGATTGTATCAAGTACATCTGTACATATGTTGCCATCATTAACGTTTACTTTCTATTTGAGCCCTTGGTATCAGCTCTTCTCCCCACTCCCTTGTGACCCCTTGATAAATTATACATTATTATTATTTTCATATCTTACGCATACCGCTGTCTCCCTTCCTCCATAGTTTCTGTTGTTCATCCTCCTGGAGGGTGTGTGTGGTTGTGTTGATCATTGCAGTCGGTTCCCTCTTCCTCCCCTCTGCTCAGCACCTTTCCTCACCTTTCTGGTATCACTACTCCCATTCCTGTTCCTGGATTCCGTGTGTCAGGAGCTCTTATCTTTTATCTGTAGCTGTACACATGCTCCAGTCTAGCCCACAGTGAAAGGTAGGACTGGGGTTATGATAATGGGCGGTCAGGAAGCCTCAAGGAACCAGGAGAATATTGTGTGCTTCATCGGTGCTATACTGTGCCTTGGTTGATTCATCCCTTCCTTGAGACTCTTCTGTGAGGTGATGTCCCATTGTCTACAGATAGGTTTTGGGTCTTTGTTCAGAACCCCCTCATTCTCAACAATATGTTGATTGTTTGTTTGTTTTGGGTCTTCGATGCCTATGGGCCAGGATGATGGCAGCTACTTTTTAAGAGAAATTTTATATAAGTATTTGCATTACTTCACTTAGTAATGCTTTCAAGATTCATCGTGTTATAGGATTTATCAAAATTTATTCTTTTTTATGGTGAAGTAATGTTCCATTGGGTATATACACCACATTTTGTTCATTCATCTATTGAATTCTTGTTTCTGTCTTTTGGCTATTTTTGAATAATGCTGCTGTGAACATTGGTGTACGAATATCTGTCAGATGCCCCATTTTCAATTGTTTTGGATATATGTCTAGGGGTAGAATTGTGAGTTATATGGTAGTTCTATGTTTAATCTTTTGGGTAACTGTCAATTTATTTTCATAGCAGCAACACTACTTTTCATTCCCACCAGAATAATATGATGATTCCAATTTCTCTATATCTGACACATAATTGTATTGTTGGGTGTCAACTCTATGTCAGAGTAGAATTTCATAGGATTTTCTTGGCTGTAATATTTACTGAACCAGATTGTCAGATCTTTTTCTCAGTAGTTTCAATTGCCAATCTTTTTATTGGTAGCCAAGGGAGCCTTTAACTTGTCCATTTTCATATATTTTATGTAAATATTCATGCATTTTTGTTGGTTATATGATTTTTTAAAAATTCCTAAACTTGTGCCACCAATATTTCAAATACCAGCAGTGTTCCCCATGGTGAACAGGTTTCAGTAGAGTTTCCAGACTTGGATTGTTAAATTAAGTCTGACTCATAGTGACCCTGTGTATAACAGAACAAAATGAGTGATAAATTTAAACCTAACTACATCTGCAACAATCCACTCTCCAATGCACTCTGCATGATAGCAAGGCTGTTCACATCCCTGGTCCATGGCCAAAGGCTTAATCCATATGTGTTTGCTCTTCACTTTTTTTAGTGGAAACGGTTTTAAAATAGGTCTAGAGCCCGGCTATCAAAAGATATAGTGTCTGGGGTCTTAAAAGCTTGAAGGTAAACAAGCGGCCATCTAGCTCAGAAGCAACAAAGCCCACATGGA
>NW_022103958.1:35277690-35292415 GCF_000313985.2 Echinops telfairi
AAATACGCTTTACACAATTGATGTGTGTATGGATTGGGATAACAGTTGTATGAGCCCCTAATAAAATGTTAAAAAAAAAATAGGTCTAGAGGGATGTCTGATTTCTTGACTGCTACTTCTACGAGCCTGGATTGTGGTCAAGTAAAATAAAATCTTTGACAACCCCCCCCTTTATTATGCTGTTATCTATTGGTGAAGTTGTGAGGATTTTTGTTTTCCTGACACTGAATTGCAATCCATACTGAAGACTGCTGTCTTTGTCTTCCTTTTAGCAAGCAAAGTTGTGCAATCTGTATATCACAGGTGGTTAATGAGCCTTCCTTAAATCCTGATGCTGTGTTCTTCTTACTATAGTCCAACTTCTTAGCTTATTAGCTCAGTATACAGATTGGTAAATAAATATGGTGAAAGGATACAATCCTGAACACATCTTTCCTGATTTTAAACCATGCAGTATTCCTTTGTTCTTTCAAACAATTGCCTCTTGGTCCATGTACAAGTTCTGTATGAGCACAATGAAATGTTAAGCAATTTCCATTCTTTACAATGTTTTTCTTAGTTTATTCTGATCCAGATAGTTAAATGCCTGTGGATAGTAAAACAAGCAAACAGCGTTCTGGTATTCTATCCTTTTAGCCAAGGTCCAGCTGACATCAACAAAGAACAGACTAGGTAGAAGGAATAGGCTGCCACTTCAGATCGATTAACCACTGAAACATTTATGAATAGCATGGAAATATTGCCAGATATAGTGCCAGAAGATGAGCCCCCTCAAGTTGGAAGGCTCTCAAAATACGCTTGAAAAAGAGCTGCTGCCTCAAAGTAGAGTTCAAGTCAATGACTTGAATGGAGTAAAGCTTTCAGGACCTTCATTTGCTGATGGAGCATGACTCAAAATAAGAAACAATGGCACACATCCACTAACAATTAGAATGTTGACTATCCCAAATATGAATCTAGGAAAATCCGAAGTTGTCAAAAATGAAATGACATGCATAAAGATTTCTATCTAGATATTAGTGAACTGAGATAGACTGGTATTGGCCATTTAAAATCAGACAACTATATGGCTTAGTATGCCAGGAATTACAAATTTAAGAAAATAGCAACACATTCATAGTAAAAAAATTTAAAAATCAAGATTTTCCTTGAAGTACAACACTGTCTGTGATAGGATAATATCTACATGCCATTTTGGGGTATAAAAGAGACCCCAATCTCAAATATAAATTTCAGGAGAACATGTATGAAGTCTTAAAAGAGACAAAGACACAAACATCCAGACATCATCTGGATGAAGGAAGCCATTAGACAAGGTCAAAATGACATCTGAAGATTCTCAGTTGGGACGCTAGTTCAATAGGCATGGAACAAAGGAACTTTCACAAATTCATAATTGGTGGCAGATCAATACATCTATTATAGATGGGCCTACAAGAGCAGGAATAGGTCCATCATAGGACATGGACATTATGTTAGATAGAAAGTCTTACAAAATTGGTCAGGGCCTTCCAACCAAAGCAGTCAGGATACAGCTGGATATGTCATGATTCATGACGGTCCCCAGTATGGAGCCTTCCATTAAGGACACACCCAGGCGAGCCCCTAAGACACTGCTCCTCCCTGGGGTGGCTGCAGAAGAGTGGAGGTAATGTACTTTACAAGGCACTGTGCCTGAAGGCAAGATTATGTACACCCTTGGTTAATAATCAGAAGGAATTAAATGGAGGCTTAATCAATGTGGAGACACTGCAAATTGATTTGGGGCTTTCGCTGCCATCCATAGCCCTTTGCAAAACGGGTGCTCAGAATTTAAGCTTCAGTCAGTAGTCTAGTCTTCTACTTAGAAGAAAGACTAGCTAATATAACTCCTATTCAATTTGCACATTAACCACTAACATAGTGATGAAGAAATTGAAGAATTCTACCAATTTCTTGAGTCTGAAATTGATCATGCTATCAGGATGCATTAAAAATTATTGGCAATTGGAGTGAGAAAGCAGGAAACGTAGGAAAAATCAGTAATTCTAAAATATGGCCTTCAATATAGAAATGAAGCTGGAGAGCCCATGATGGAATTTTGCAAGATTAATTCATTGAAAATACCTTTTTTCAGCAACATAAAATGGTGACCATACATGTGAGTGTCAGAAATCAAATTGGCAGTATCTGTGGCAATAAATGATGGGGGAAAATATCATCTAAATCAAGACCAGTGGCCAACTGTGGGACAGATCATCAATTGCTAGTGTGCAAATTAAAGTTTAAGCTGAAGAAAATGAAAACAAGCTTATGCGTGCTAAAATATGACTTTGAGTATATCCCATCTGAATTTAGAGAACACCTCAAGAGCTAATTTGACTCTTTGAACATTAATGACCAAAGACCTGATGAATTGTGGGATGACTTTATTCAAGAATATCATACCTGAATAAAGTGAAAGGTCATTAAAAAGGCATAAAAGACCAAAATGGAATGTCAAAAGAAAATTTGAAACTTGTTCCTGAACATCAAGTAGCTAAAACAAATGGGAAAAAAATGATGACATAAAAGAGCTAAACAAATTTCAAAAGACAAAGTAATGGCATTAGGAAGTCAGAAAGGAAGAACATGCTTAGCAAATCTCAAGCTGAAAAATCTGAAGAAAAAACTCAAAGGTTAAGTTTAAATATTCTATGGGTAAAAATTGAATAATGCAGGAAACATTAAAAAATTTTCAGATGGAAGGAGTACAGTCACTGTGCCAAAAAGAACTGGTGAACAGCCAACCTTTTCAAGGGGTAGATATGATCAAGAGCTGGTGGTGTTGAAGGGAGAAGTCCACGCTGCACTGAAGGAATTAGCCAAAAACAAGACTCCCAGAACTGATGAAATACCAACTGAAATGTTTCAGCAAGCTGAGGAAGCACTGGAAACACTCGTCTATGCCAAATAGTTGGGAAGACAGCCACTTGGCCAGCGAACTAGAAGAGATCCAGATTTGTGTCCATTACAAAGAAAGCAAGTCAACAGAACACAGAAATTATAAAAACATATATCATTAACATTGCATGGAAGTAAATTTTTGCTGTAGATAATTTTAAAAAGTTATGGCAGAACATGGCTACAGAGCTGCCAGGATTTCAAGCTGGATTCAGAACAAGGGGTAGTATTGTTAACATCAGATGGTTCTTGCCTAAAAGTTGAGACTATCAGGAAGATGTTTACTTGTGTTTTATTGACTATGCAGTCATTTGACTTGTGTGTCTTATAACAAACTATGGACAATATTGAGGAGAATGGTAATTCTTAGAACATTTCATTGTTCTTGTACATGGACCGAGAGGCAGACTTTTTAACACAACAAGGAAATACTGCATGGTTTAAAATCAGCAAAAGTGTATGTCAGGGTTGCATCCTTTTTTAAAAATCATTTTATTGGGGGCTCATACAACTTTTCACAACCCATACATACATCAATTGTATAAAGCACATTTGTACATTCGTTACGCTCATCATTTTCAAAACATTTGCTCCCAGAGGCTTAAAGGGTTGCATCCTTTCATAATGTTTATTCAGTCTGTATGATGAGCAAATCTGAGAAGCTGGACTATATTAACATAGCATTAGTCTTGGAAGAAGGCCCGTTAACCACCTGCGATATGCAGAGTGCAAACTTTGCTTCCTCAAAGCAAGGAGGACTTGAAGCACGCACTGATAAAATCATAGGCTATAGTCTTAAATATGGATTGTAACTCAATGTAAAGACAACAAAAATCTTCACCATTGAACCGATGGACAACAGGAATAAGATAAGCCAAAAAAAAAAAGTTGTCAAGGATTTCATTTTACCTGGATTCACACTCAGTGCTGAAGGAAATAGGTAGTCAAGATATCAAATGACATATTGTATTGGACAAATCTGCTGCAAAGACCTCTTTAAAGTATTAAAGAGCAAATATATCAGTTTGAGGACTGAGGTATGCCTAACCCAAGCCATGGTATTTTCGATGGCCCGATAATGCATGTTAAAGTTGGACACTGACTAAAGAAGACTTCAGAAGAACTGATGCATTTGAACTATGGTGCTGGCAAAGACTATGAAAGGACTGTGGACTGCCAGAAGAACAAACAAATCTCTTGGACGAAGCAAAGCCAGAATACACATTAGAAGCAAAGATGATGAGTCAATCTCCTGTAATTTGGACATGTTATCAGTTGATAACCGGTCCCTCAAAAAGGGCATCCTGGTTGGCCAAGTAGAGAGTCAGGGGAAAAGAGGAAGACCTTCCACAAATAGATTAACACACTTACAACAATTGTGAGGATGGAACAGGACCAGATGGGGTTTGGTTGTCTAGAGGGTCAACATGAGTTGGAACTGACTTGATGGTACCTAACACAGGAGTTGTCCCTGTGTTGGACATTTGTTACCCAAGGTTTGCCTGTGGAATTGAGTAGAATATGATGACAAAAGATTTTCCAAAGTGCATGTTCCAATTTATATCCCCACTTATTCTGATCATAGAGTAGTGCCTTTTTTTATGATTGTTGGAATAAAATTATCTCTATATAGCAAGCATTACCTAGGAGAAAAAAGTGGTAATATGAATAAAGCTTATTAATTCATATATTTTTAGAATACCACAGTACTAATCTTAGGCATTCCTCATGAACAAGCTCATCCAATCCTCTGTTCCATCAGAGGATTAAAAATGGTTGGTTTCCTTTTCTTTCTTACTCCATCCTTCCTTCTTTTAAGATTCTGATAGTGCTAATTTTTTAGCTTGTTAGGAAAAAGAGTTTTTCAAATTTCTTTCTTTAAAGCCTCCAGATTCTTCTCTAGTTTACTTTTCACTTAGAAATGATTCTATAGTTCTCTAAGTCCCCTGACTCCTATTCTATTTAGAATTGTTGATGGTACTGTTGCTTTTATTTTTCCCCTAAATTCTGAATCCCTGGATGGTGCAAATGGTTAATGTACTCACTCAGCTGCTAACCGCAAGATCCTTTGGTCCACTTCCTCAAAGTCAGCCATTAAAATCACACAGGGGCATAGTTCTACACTGTTGAACTTCATGTGTTTGGTAGTGGTATTTAATTCTCAAATTTTTCAGAAATATCAAGAAAACAAAAATGGGGCATGATTTTTAATAGTTTTCTTTTCAGTTGAGATCTTCTTTTTTGTTACTGTTACTTTTGTTGTTGCTGTCATTGTTTGCATGTTTCTTGATTTGTTTTGTATGTTCCTTCAGTGTATGAAATCTAGGATAGGTATAGCTATAGAATCAGTAATTATATTAATAATTAACTAGGGTCATGGCATGAGAGGTTGGGGGCAAATAGGAGACTAACAACGAGGATGAGGTAGAAGAAAATTGATTCTAAAGTTGATTGTAATGATGATTACATAACCCTTGTTATTGTGATTGAACTATTGAATTGTATGATATGTGAATTATATGCCAATAAAAATTCATTAGTAATTTTAAAAAATGGTTGCAAAAAGTAAAACTTCAACGTAAGTGAACTGTTCTTTTCCTTTCTTTTCATTTTTACTCCTTCAGCTAAACATTGTTCTAACACACAGTAAATCCCTAGGCTTATAAATGCCTTGTGTATGGACAGCTTGTATTATTACGTACATTTGATCTTACTAAGTTTTTGTGTTCTTAATAAAAACTTTTTGTAAATTAGGTGAAGGTTTACAGATTAGATCATCATTTTTGTATTAACAATTTATTAAACCTCTGAATGGCATTTGCTGTTTCCTTTTTAAAATTGTTCTTGTCTACCTCTTGTCGGATATTATCTTCCTTTTCAATCAATTATCACCTGTATACTTCCTATTGCTCCCCCTCCTACACGTGTACCTGGCCTTTTCTTTTAGTGTTAAAAGCTTCTTCTTGATTTAAAAAAAATAGTAGTTTCATACAATATTTGTTCTTTTGTGATTGATTAATTCCACTAAGTATAATATCTAATTACATCCATGTCAAGAGATGTTTCACCAGTTCCTCATTGTGTTTTAACATTGTGTACTATTTCATTATGTGTATCTGTTAAAGTTTGTTTATCAGTCTTCCACTAACAGGCACTTAGGTTGTTTTCATCTTCTTGATATTGTGTATAGTGCTGCAGTGAACATGGTTGTGCATATATCTGTTCATGTTACAGTTTTTATTTCTTAAGGGTATATACCAAATAGAGGAACTGTTGTATCATGTAGCAGCATACAGATTTTCATAGTGCCTATGCTGTTTTATAGTACCACCAGTAGTATATGAGGGTACTGTGGTAGTTACATAATCTGTTGTCAACTTGAGACTATTAAGAGTGAAGGGGTGGAGTTTAGCCTGTTAATCAGGTCACAGCTTGCTGACCTCATTTGAAGGCGCTAAGGAGATAAACAGCTCGCTGGAAGTGGGTCAACATACTCACTCCCTGTGAGACATTCCTGCTGACAAGACACATAGAGCTATGCTATTGCCCTGGAGCTGGAGGAACTACGTGGAGACCCCTGCCAGCTCTGAGATGCTTTCACTGCCACTGGATCCACAAGCCTTTACATCCACTGGCCTGTGATCTTCCTGCATTTGGCATCATTGCATGTTTTGCGTGAGTCTGAAGAGGAATTTATAGATTGGTATTGGACGTATGGGCTAATGTCAGAGTTATGAACTTGATCTGGATTGGGCTGGGATGTTTTCTTAATATACAATTACTCTTTGATAAAAGTTCTCTCTTACACACATGAGTGTCTATGAATTTGTATCTCTGGTCAGCCCAGACTAATACAGGTACCATTCCCTCTGCACCCTCTCCCACAGTTTTTATTTTCTGTATTTTTGAACTTTGTTATTAATGCCAGGGTGAGGTAGTATCTATCTTTTGTTTTGATTTGTGTCTGTAGGATGGCTAGTTATCAGGAGCATTTCTTCATGCTTGTTAGTCACCTCAATGTCTTCTTGGTGAACTATCTGTTCATGTCCTTTGCCCATTTTTAAATTGGATTCTTTATCATTTTTTTGTTGATGTGTTGAAGTTTTCTATAGATTTTAGAGAGTCTCTGCTTTGATATGTCATTGCCAAAAATATTTTCCCAGTGTATGGGATCTTTTTAAAAAAACTCTTCTGGTGGTCTTTTGATGTACATAAGTATCTTATTTTTAAAACGTCCCAGTCACATATTTTGTCTTCTGCTATGAGTGTTTTGCATTACGTTTGATAGGATGTTTGTGCCATGTATTAGGGCCCATAATATATGTTTTATACTGCAGCATATCTCAATTAGAGTTAGCCACATTTCAAGAGTCCAGTATCCTCAAGTGACCAGTGGTTGCCATGTTGAACATCACAAATATGAGGCTTTCCATGATAGAATGAGAGAGTATTCCATACTGTATAGAGTGGCCAAGACTCAGTTATGATTTTAGCAACATTCCATTATAATGCAGAATAATAATGGGTTATTTGTTCATGTGTTTATTGGAAAGATAAGAGATTTGAGTATCTGAATTGAGCAAGAGTAGACTCTGAACTCTTGCTATTGAAATTACTTTTCTGAAAACTTTTCCAACAGGACAACTTTTTCAGATTCTAAATGATAAATCAGAGCATTGGAACCTACAGAAGTACAATTTATTTTGAAGTTATTTGCATATTCTAATGATCAGTAGCAAGAAACATCTAGTGGAATAGAAAGATCTAATGAAAACTGAAAGATACAGCATTCACAACAACTGGTAAGTAAGTAACAAAAATGTCGATAAAATAGTTGTGGAATTTTTATGAAGGAAAAACAATGAAACATGAGAGATACTTTGAGAAAAATTTTGAAACTTGAGTATAATAACTTTAATGAAGTTGAAAATCAGATAAATTTCCATAGAAGGAGCCTCCCACCTTTTTCAAAGAACAATTATGTAAATAATGCCTGTTCCTGGAATTGCCCACAAAACATATTTGAACTATAATATAGTTGAAATTATTTGCAGTAATAAATATTGCTGTAATATCCAAACTAAACATGTTATTTTACTATTTTCAGTATTTTAGAAAAATTACATTGAATTTTTTAGAAAAGGAAGATCTAAGTATATGTAGATGTATAACTGTTTTTAAGTAAATAGTTGATGACAAAGATTATTTTATTTACCTTTAAATGGAAATTAATATAGATTAATTAATATATTAGTATACATCAATAATATACGTAAATTAGTACAAGTAATATATTCATATAACCAATAGAAAATAGACTATTAATTAATATGTTGGAATATAATAAAATGCTACATATTACCATATATGTGCATATATACATACACATAAGTAAACAGAATAATGAGTGTGAACACAATTCTCTTACTAAGGAAGTAAAACATTGTTGGCAAAAGTGTGAGGTGATTTAATAACTCTGATTTGGGTTCTGGAAGAGTGGAAAGAGCTGAAGGCAGACCGCAGGTGTGATGGTGTGGACTGCATTCCTTCCTGGGCTGAGAAAAATGAGACAGAGCTAAGCATTTGGCCACTGGCAGTAGACAGGGAAGGATTCCTGGGTGTGGTTGTTCTTTCATTTTGTCTTTTATCTATAGCCGTCAACTATAGATATTTTGCTTAGATTTTTTCTTTAGCCTAAAAGTTGTATGAATTTTATATTTTGTATGATTTTTAAAGTGTTACTGATTTTGTATTGGGAAAATTTAGTAAATTTTTAGGAGCAAAGTGTGATTTATCTGAGAAAATTTGTTGTAAGTATATTATCTATATGAAAGAATTTTAATTTATATTGTGAAGAAAATGATTGATGTCATGTAAAATAGAGAATAATTTTCTCTACATTTAAATTTTTTTCCTATAAAGCAACAACCAAAAAATGCAAAACAATTTGACAACAACATGAATTGGGTACTGCTGTTATAATTGTATTTTTCTTTTCTTATGTTAGATGAGGTTGTAAATGTATTCTAAAGCTTTTAATAGTATTTTTGGCTACTTCATACTGGGGAAAATTTCCTAAACATAGTTTTGGTTACAGCTATCAACATAAGGCAATGTGATATGTCAGAAAAAGCCTCTTTCAGAAGTCAGAAATCATGGGATTGTCATTATGCCTTTCTTGTTTTTTTCTGTAGGGCATTTGGCAAACACTTGTGTCTGGATCTCAGTATTTTTCTTTTGTAAAATGAAAGGTTTGGACTACATGATTTCTAAGATATTTTAAGGTGGCAGAATGATATAGTGGAAAGAACATTGGTATTGGAATCAGACAAAGCTGACTTTCATTCAGCCAATAGTTAATGAAAGCTATTAACTATTAACAACCATCACTGGTCTGTCAGATTGTCATACTGTAGTGGTTTGTGTGTTGCTGTAATGCTAGAAGCTTTGTCACGGGTATTTCAAATACCAGCAGGTTCATCCAAAGTGAACAGGTTTCAATCAAGCTTCCTGACAAAGAAAGGACTATGGATAAGGAACAGGCTGCCCACTTTGGAGGAATTCACTGCTGAAAACCCCATGAGGAACAGCAGAACATCGTGCCAGAAGATGAGTCCCTCTGGTTGGAAGGCACTGAAATGATGACGCAGGAAGAGCTGCCTTATCAAAGTAGAGTCGACCATAATGACCTAAATGGAGTAAAGCCTTAGGGACCTTCATTTGTCAATGAAGCAAAGTGAGAAGAAACAGCTGCAAAAATCTATTAATAATTGGAACTTGGAATGCACAAAATATGATTTTAAGAAAATAGGAAGCAGTGAAAAATGAAATAGAACCCATGAAAATCAAAATTTAGGTGTTAGTGAGCTGAAATGGACTTGTATTAACCATTATGAATCAGAAAATCATATGCTTTACTATGCCAGGAGTACCACAATCAAGAGAAATGGCACTATATTCATTTTCAAAATAAGACATTTCAAACTCAATCTTGAAGTACAATGTTGTCTGTGATAGGTTTGCATCTATCCACATTCAAGGAAATCCAAACAACACAACTATTATTCAAATTTATACACCAACCATGAAAGCTAGTGATGAAGAAATTGAAGAATGTTACCAATGACTTCAGTCAGAAATTGAGCAAACATGCAATCAAGATACAGTGCTAATTATTGGCGCATGGAATGCAAAAGTTGGAAACAAAGGGGAAAGAAGAATATTTGGGAAAGTATGGTCTTGGTGATAGAAACAAAGCTGGAGATGGCATTATAGAATTTCGCAAGACCAACCACTTCTTCATAGCAAATACCCTTTTAATACAACATAAATTATGACTATATGTGTGGACTTCTCAAGCTGGAATACAAAGAAATCAAATTAATTACATCTGTGGTAAGAGATAATGGAGAAGCTCAACATCAGCAGCTAAAACCAGGCAAGTGGCTGACTGTGAAAAAAAGACCATTAATTGCTCACCTGTAAGTTCAGGTTGAAGGTGAAGATAATTAGAACAAGTCCACAAGAATCAAAAATTTTACCTTGATTCTATCCCACCTGAATTTTGATAGCATTTAACCAGTTTGCTGCACTGACCACCATTGACAGAAGACCTGATGAGCTGTGAGAGGACAAGAACATCATACATGGAGAAAGTGAGCGGCTATTAAAAGACAGGAAAAAAGAAAAGAACAAAGTGGATGTCGGAAGAGACTTTTAAACTTGTTCTTAATTGTCGAGTAGCTAAAGCAAATAGAAGAAATGATGAAGTTATATAGCTGAACAAATAATTTCATAGGGCAGCTTGAGAAGACAAAGTCAAATATTATAAAGGAATGTACAGAGACCTAGAGTTAGAAAACCAAAAATGGAAATACACACTCAGCATATATTAAACTGAGGTTCGAAAAATAGGCAGGACTTTGTAGAACATGCTATGGAACTTGGGTTTTAGTCTAAGTCAGTGGTTCTCAACCTGTGGGTCGCAACCCCTTTGAGGCTCGAACGACACTTTTACAGCGGTTGCCTAACTAAGACCATCGGAAAACACACTACGATTCACATTATGCTTCATAACAGTAGCAAAATTACAGTTATGAAGTAGCAACGAAATAATTTTATGGTTGAGTGTCACCACAACATGAGCAACTGTATTAAAGGGTCGCTGCATTAGGAAGGTTGAGAACCACTGTTCTAGTACATTGGTAAGTCATTGAAGTGGTTTTAGCAGCACAGTGCTTTGCTCCATTAAGGTTTTATTAGTGCACTTTGGAGAATAGAATGTAAAAAGTCACGAGTTGAAGTGAAACTCCTAAATTCCAGATGAGAAAAAAAATGAGCCTCCAGTAAGGTGGTAGCAATGGAGATGGATAAAAACTAGAATAGTTCAATATATATTTTAGATGTAGAAACATCAGGACTTGGATGAATTAGATATTGAGAACAACGGGAAGGAAGGAATGAAAGGTCATCTTCCAGGTTTCTGACTTGATAGACAGAATGTCTGTTTACTCAGATGGAGAAAGACAGATTTGTGTAAGTGGTTATTACGGTTTATTTCTTATTTATTACTTCTTTTTAACTTTTAAACTGAATTGCTATTCAGTTACAGCATATTTCAAATATCTAGTTGAGCATGTGCTGAAACACAGTAGAAGATTAGATATTCAAACCTGAAACTCAGTGAAGTCAGGGCTAGAGTTCTGGGAGTCATCAGCATAGGGACACAGTGTGTAAATTCCTGAGAGTGGATGAGTTCATTCAGGAAAAGAAACATGTCTCAGAGGACTGTGGCCATAGTCTGAGGAAATCCAGATCTTATGTCACATAGATAAGATAGATTCAACATTGGAAGTTATGTCTTAGTGGCTTGTGAGGATGGACAACGCTATGAGAATAGCTATTTAGAGGCCAAGAAAAGCCAGTGTTTCAAGGAGGGTGATGTTGATTGTGCCAAATGAAGATGAGAAGTGAATATGAGCACAGAGAAATAACCATTGAATTTAACAACATCATACTTGGTAAAGAGTAAAAGAAGGCCCTCAGCAAGATGTATTGACAAAGTGGCTGCAACAATGGACTCAAAAATAAGAACAATACACAAATATATCATCTGAACAATGAAAATGAATTTATATAAAAAATAACATTTTGGAAGTAAATAGACATACTGTAGCTTATATAAAAATATAATGTAATCAGGCTTGTTGTTCTTAACAAAGGAGGAAACAAAGATAATGGATTATAGTTGGTGAAAGAGGAATATGAATTATTAATTCATTGGAAGTTGCATCCCCCCCCCCAAAAAAAATAACCATTTTGTTAGGAGCTAATCCAAACATCATACCATCATACTTCAGTCATATCAACCAGTGTTGTACAATTGCTACCCAAGCCGATTTCAAAACATATTCTTTCTTCTTGAAAACTTTGATATCAACTCCCCATTTATGCCCCCATCACCTCTGCTGTACCCCCAGGACCCCTTATTTTAGTTGTTGTCACTATAGATTCACCTATCCTGGGTTTCATATACTGAAAAACATAGAAAAACACCTAACAAAGAGTCAAGAAGGCTACCAACAATGATGAAATACAACAGAGAGAATCCTCACTATGAAAACAAAACAACACCCACAGAACTTATTAAAAATCAGATTAAGCCCAAAGTGTCTCAGATGGGAGATCGAGTGACAAGGTTTTAACAGTTCAAGTCAGATTTGTCATTTTAATCTACTACAGCCATCTCTTCAATACTGTCTGATAACCAGGTTATTCCCATCCCTCAATTCAATTAGAGGGAAAGCACCGGAGGCTTCTTCCTTGTGTAGATCCTGCAAATGTATTTTGAGACTCCACTCTCATCCGTAGCCTTCTGCACACCAGAATCTCATAATTTAAACTCTTATACTATTCCCTCCTTTGGATTTGGATTACATAATTTACAATCTTTGGGTCACGGGTGTTGGTGTGCTTCTTCCATGTGGGTTTAGTTGATGCCTCACATGTTTGCTTGCTTGGAGACAAGCCTTTAAGACCCCAGACGATATTCTATCTGGTAGCTCAGCACCATCTAATTTCTTCACCATACTTTGCTATAGCAGCCGTATCTTTTGTGTTTCCTTCATGAGGGTGAGTATTGAGCAAGGCCATGATATAAGAACTAATTGTTCTTAGATTAGAGCTAAGATTAAGTAGGAGCCCCAAATCCATTCCTTGATCTATGTTTTTTTTTTTGTTTAATCTGCCTCTGGTTCACCTTGTAGACATCCTTGTTAATTTATAGCAGATAATCTTATGAATCATCTCCCTGGAGCATAAGGACACTCTGTTTATAGTGTCATTGATTAGCCCATGGTACTAATTTTAAAAAACTGCTGAGAGAGGGAGATTAAACAAGTGTAGACTAACTACATATTTCAATACCTGGATTATTCATTTATACAAAATAAATCCTTACATGACTGGATGCTATTTACACAAACAATTGGAGTTTGTGGTTAGACAACACTTACAATAATATTTACTGATAATATTAGCTACAGGTCTGCCAGAATAGACATCTTACCACAGCAAGTAAGGCATTGAAGTAGTAAGCAAATATTAGTCCGCCTACCGACAGTTCAATACTCTTAGTATAGCTGTCTTCTGCTTCTTCACATACCAGGTTAATTTCATTCTTAAGTCCTCAGCTCACAGGTGTGCTTGAGGTAGAGTCTAGTTCACCTAGTGGGGTTTCCACACCACACCCCTCTGGTATGGAGTGTGTTGTGCCCCTTGAAGATCCAGGATTGAATGTCTCAGTGTTCGATGGCACATGGGCTGGGTCCCCAGGAGCTGTACAGAAACTCGGACCAGTGTGACTTATTAGAAGTCTATTACAAGGCATACTCCCCCCCTCAGGGTCCTTGGAAGTTGCATTCTCTCTTCACCATTTTCTTAAAATTTCTAGCCTTTTAAGTGCTTATGTAATTTTGCTTCAATGCAAAGTTGTAGCACCAAAAACTGCCTTAATAGTTGTACACATGCAGGGCAAAACATCTGGGTTTTCATTGAGAGGACACAATAGATTTTTCTCCCCAATGATATTAAAAACAAACTTAAAACAAACCTAAACTTGTTGCCATTGAGTCTTTTGAATTGATGGAAATCCCATGTGTTACAGAATAGAACTGCTACATCAGGGTTTCTTGGCTACAATCTTTACAGAATCAGATTACCAGGTCTTTCTTCCACGATGCCACACAGTGGGCTTGAACTACTAATTTTTAGGTTAATAGTGGAGTACAAACTGCTTAGAAATTGTGCTTGGGAATGTGAGATATCTTTACCTGAAGTATAATGTCAAAATAGCACTTCTGATACTGTGTTTGTTTACTGTGCTTTTGGGTGAAAAAGTTATTATTCCGGGGCAAAACATCATCTGAAAAATTCTAAAACTTTTCCTGAGCTATAGTTAACTAATAATTACCATCTGAGGTAAGCTAGTATTCACTGATCATCTACCCACACATGATTATCTTATGCTTTATGAGGAAGATGAAAACATTAGTTTTTAGCAGGCAGAGTTTCTAGGTAATTATTTTTTTTAATCAATTTACTGGGGGCTCATACAACTCTTTTCACAATCCATCCATCCATCCATTGTGTCAAGCACATTTGTACATTTGTTGCCATCATCATTATTAAAACATTTTCTTTCTACTTGAGCCCTTGGTACCAGCTCCTCATTTACCCCCTCCCTCCCCACCCCCATCCCCCACAAACCCTTGATAATTTATAAATTATTATTATTTTGTCATGT
>NW_022103958.1:35292734-35308464 GCF_000313985.2 Echinops telfairi
CTCCTCCCTGTGACCCTTCTGTAAGGGGATGTCCAGTTGCCTACAGATGGGCTTTGGGTCCCCACTCCGCACTCCGCACTCCGCCTCATTCGCAATGATAAGATTTTTTGTTCTTTAGTGCCTGATAACTGATCCCATCAAAACCTCATGATTACACAGGCTAGTGTGCTTCTTCCATATGGGCTTTGTTGCTTCTCAGCTAGATAGCTGCTTGTTTACCTTCAAGCCTTTAAGACCCCAGACGCTATATCTTTTAATAGCCAGGCACTATCAGCTTTCTTCACCACTTTGGCTTATGCACCTGCTTTGTCTTTAGCGATCATGTCAGGAAGGTGAGCATCATGGAATGCTAGTTTAATTGAACAAAGTGTTCTTGCATTGAGGGAGTACTTGAGTGGAGGCCCAATGTCCATCTGCTATCTAAGTAATTCTTGATTTGAAAGGGAAAATAGCAAAAAAATCCAAAAACATTTTTCTAATAATGTAAAATATTCTTTCTATTGAAAATTTGAATGATTAATTTACATTGCTTGGGGTTGTACTGAGTTAGGAGTTGAGCTGGTAGCCATAAGTTTGGCAGTTCAAACCCACCAGCCACTCCTTGGGAGAAAGAGGGTTTTTTTTGTTCCTGTAAAGACTCAGAAACCCACATATGCTGCCCTATAGGGCTACTATGCATTGAAATAGACTTGATGGTAATGAGTTTGACAATGATAAAAATCTCCTTACAAAAAATCTGAGGGGGCTGGAGCAAGGAAGAGGGGGAAAACGAGGAGCTTATATCAAGAGCTCAAGTGGAAATCAAATATTTTGAGAATGATGATGGCATTACATATACAAATGTGCTTGATACAATGGATGGATGGATGGATTGTGATAAGAGTTGTATGAGCCCCCAATAAAATGATTAAAAAAAATCTAAGTACATTGTCGAGCTACGTGTTTTAGTTTCTGTTAAATTTATTTTCACTTGGTACCTTTACCCCCAATATGTAACAAGCCATCTTGGGAGAGTCAAAGAGCTATACTCCAGAGAACCACTGTCTTGGCAGGTTGAATTTCAATGCTGGCATCATACATCTAAGGCATAGATATTTCTGGGTGAAAACCTGAGTTTCCTCCTGAAATGCTTGGTATAGACAAATGTAAGATCAATGAATTCCATGGATGTCCTGTTCCATGGTTGTTATAGGGTAGTTTTGCTAAAGCACTGTTGCAATTGTTGTGGCTGGTTGACGTTGGATGCACCTCGGTCCCAGAGTAATAGCATGTGCAAATTGAAAATCAACCCCAAAGATTTTTATATGAATATTACAGACTGAAGCTCAGTTCTATTTCTCTCTGATCACTTTCTTTTTGTATGAATTTCAGACTCAGTTCCCACTTTAGTAGCCCATCCAGTGATAGGGTTTGTAGGCAGCCCTACACCTGAGAAACTGGGTTAAGATGAACTCCGGGGCATTCTTTACTTTGCCGAAAGTAATTCTGTGTGGCTTATTTCAATTTATTTACTTTTTTCTCTAGAATTACTGTAAAGATTTCTGTTTCACTCATTACAGCACAGTATTTTTCACATTTGAATAGACTGCATCAACATGAATTCTTTATAAGGACCTTAAAAACAAACTTTGCCAAGTCCCAGAATACAGAAGTGAATTCACATCCCAATACTCAGCTGCCTCATGAATAAAGGAGAGCTTGTGCCTGACACTTTGAAGCTGTAGCTGTTAAACCATACAGAATATTTACCTCAATAAATCATTATAAGAAACTAAGGTACAATTATACCCACAGAGAAAAAGAATTCAAAACACTGATTTATGTGTTTCAGTGCCTATTCCCTTTCCCACTATGTTTTGAATTTTATGCATGTTTGTCATCTTTGGCTGCTCCTGTGTATCTTTAAACTAATGGGTTCTGCTTTTTTAACATTCCTCATTAAGTCTGTTATTTTTCTTTGACACACAGACATGATTTGCATAGTGTACAAAGTTTTATATTTAAAGTTAGCTATATCTCATTTCTTAGGGCTGAACCAGAAAATGGAAAAAGTGACTAGTTTATTTTAAATAAAGCACTGATTTCTTTGCTTAATTTGTGAGCATTTAAACTGAAATTCCACATTAAAGGTTTTATTTGACACTTATTTGTGAGTGTTACTAGGAAATAATAAAGAACTGAGCTACAAACAGGAAATATTGCACTGCCTTTAAGGACCATCTTTTATTGAACTACTTTGTTTATTTAAAGTGATAGTAGTATTATGAAAAAATGAATTTGTTCACCAATGTCTATTTTGTCCTCTGGAAGTAAAAGCAAAATCCCAAAGCAAAAATAAACCAATAACATAAAGAATGAACTTGACAGAGTCAATGTGTGCCTAGAATAATTTATTATGGTCATTCAGGTGTAGTAGAAGAAAAATAATTTTTCAACGATATGCTGTAAATTGAAATAATCTATAAAAATATTTTAAAATAGCTAAATGACACCACACAATTTTTTTTTACTGTCCTGGTGTAATTTAAAACACTTTAATTCTTATAGTGCTTACAAAAATTAAAGTATGTACTACCACTAAGTCTAACCAACAGAAATCAAGAGCTGAATTTAAATGCATTGAAATTATATGATCAAATTGGATCCCACAATTACCCTCTTAAACTATGTAAATATTATCTAAATGTTACCCTATTTATTAATCCATGCGAAATTGTGAAAGTTCATTGTATTAGAATCAGACTTTTATTACCTTTCACAATGAGCAGGCTGTAATAACAGAAATAGATCATAGGTTCTCTGGGCTCTTCTATTCCAATTCTGTCATTGTAACCAGCTTATTTCCCTCCAATGACTAATCACAGTTGATAATGATTTTATTTATTGCTTATTTTGCTCTTCCCAATAAGAGCTTCATGGGGTAAGTACCTTGCTTTATTTACTATTATATTTCTCCTGCCTAGACAGACTATGGTTTGCACACAGAATATGAGTAATATATAGACTATGTATTAATAGATTAATATATAGAATAGAGAAATGTATGAAGCAATGTAGTAGGCACCCTTGTTTGTCTCAGCATTTATTCACTGAGTGGAAGTTGTTGCTATTAGGTGCTATATAATAGGTTCTCTCTCACAGTGACCCTGTGTCCAACAGAACAAAACACTGCCCAGGTCTCGAGTCATCCTGACGATCGTTCTTATGTTTGAGCCCATTGCTGCAGCCACGGTGTCAATTCGGCTTGTCAAGGGCCTTCCTCTCTTTCTCCGCCCCTCATTTTACCAAGCCCGATGTCCTTCTCTAGGAAGTGGTTTCTCCTGACATGTCCAAAGTACATGAGGGAAAGTCTCACCATCTTTACCTCTCTTTTGGCTGTACTTCTTCCAAGACAGATTTGTTTGCTCTTTTGACAGTATATGGCACTTTTAATACTCTTTGCCAGCACCATAATTTAAATGCATCAATTCTTCTTCAGTCTTCTTTATTCAATATATAACTTTCACATGCATATGAGACAATTGAAAACCCCATGGCGTCTGTCAGGTGCTTCAAATCTTCCTCACTTTCAGCAAGTAAGGTTGTGCATATCACAAGCTGTTAATAAGCCTTCCTCCAATCCTGATGCCACATTCTTCTTCATATAATCCAGCTTCTTTGCTCAGCATACAGATGGAATAAGTATGATGAGAGGATACAACTCTGACTCACATCTTTCCTGATTTTAAGCCATGCAGTATTCCCCTGTTCCATTTGCACAACTGCCTGTTGATCCATGCAAACAGTTCCACGTGAGCAGAAAGAAGTGTTCTGGCATTCCTGTTCTTCTCATAGCTATCCATAGGTTGTAATTACCCACATAGTTGAATACCTTAGCTTAGTCAATAAAACTTAAAAGTAAACATTTTTCTGGTATTCTCTGTTTCCAGCCAAGATCTATCTGACAGCAGCAATATTATCCTTTGTTCCATGTCCCTCTTCTGAATCTGGCTTAAACATCTGGCAACTCCCTTTCAATGTACTGCTGGAACTTGGATCATCTTTAGCAAAATTTCACTTGCATGTGATATCAATAATAGTGGTCTAGAATTTGAACATTCTGATGGGTCACCTTTCTTTGGACTGGATACAAATATGGATCACTTCTGGTTGGTTGGGCAGGCAGCTCTCTTCCAAACTTCTTGGCATAGAACAATGAGTGCTTTCAGTGCTTCATCAGCTTGTTGAAACATTTCAATTGGCATTCCATCAGTATCATTCCTGGAGCCTTGTTTTTGGCTAATGCTTTCAGTGCAGCTTGAACTTCTTCCTTCATTACCATTGGATCTTGTTCATATGCTACTTCTGGAAATGGTTGGGTGTTGACTGGTTGTTTTTTTTTTGGTATAGTGACTCTGTATTTTTCTATCTTATTAAAATTTTTAAATTTATTTTTCATTGATATATAATTAACATGTCATTTAATTTAATGGTTCAGTCATGTAAAAAAGGGCTGTGCAATCATCACAATAAATTTTTTAGCTCTCCCCACCCCTTTTACACATTGATGTTGATTCCCCATTTCCTTTTGATGCTTCCTGTGTCATTCAAATTTTGCCTATCATTCAATATTTTGAGTAGAGGTAGTTAAGGTAATTGGCATTAGATCTTAAGGGTGATGAATAATCCCAAAGAAAGGACTAGAAAATTAAGAATCAAAATGTACAAAAGAACAGAAATACCAGTTATTAAAGAGCAAAAATAATCTAAATTTATTAGTATTACATATAAAAGATGATTCCCAATACAAACAAAAATTATATAAGAATAGCAAAATCAATGAATTAAAATAGCTAAAGTGAAAAACCGAAACCATTCATTTAATACTTTAAAAAACTAAGCACCTAAAAGATAAGGTAGGGAACCCTGGTGGTGCTGTAGGTTAAGCATTGGACTGATAATTTCAACATTGGGGGTTCAAACCCACCAACTACTATGGAGAAAGATGAGACTGGTTGCTCCCTAAATATTTACAGTCTTAGAGCCCTATGAAGCAGTTCCATTCTATCCTTAGCTTAGTCAATAAAACTTAAAAGTAAACATCTTTCTGGTATTCTCTGTTTTCAGCCAAGATCTATCTGACAGCAGCAATAGTATCCTTTGTTCCATGTTCCTCTTCTGAATCCGGCCTAAACATCTGGCAACTCCCTTTCAATGTACTGGCCAGTGAAAACCTTATAGTTATCAGTGGAACATTGTTTGATATAGTGCCGGAAGATGAGCCCTTTAGGTTGGAAGACACTCAAAATACAATTGGGGAAGAGCTGCCTCCTGAAAGTAGAATGGACCTTAACCAACTAGATCAAGTAAAGACCTTCATTTGGTGATAGGGTACAATGCAAAATGAGAAGAAACAGCTATACATGATCACTGATAATTAGAATGTGCAATGTACTAAGTATGAATCTAGGAAAATCAGAAGTGATAAAAAATGAAATGGAATGCATAATATTGATGTTCTAGGCATTAGGGAAGGGAACTGGACCATTATTGGCCATTTTGATTTGAACAATCATATGGACTACCAGGCCTGGAATGACAAATTGAAGAGGAATAACACGTTCATTCTCAAAAAGAATATTTCCAGATCTATCCTCAAATACAATGTTGCTACGATCACTTAATATCCATATGCATACAAGGAAGATAAGTTAATATGATTATTATCCAAGTTTATACACAAACTACTAATGCCGGATGAAGCAACTGAAGATTGTACCAATTTTTCCTGTGGGAAATTGATCAAGCATTCCATCAAGATACATTGCTAATTAGTTGTGATTGGAACACCTTCAGTTGGAAACAAAGAAGTAGTTGGAGACTATGACCTTGGGGATAGAAACAGTGCTGGAAATACTGGTGGAATGAGCAAGACCAACAATTTATTCATCTTGATAATATCTTTTCATTGACATGAAAAGTGATTATACACATAATTATATACATAATTATATCCTCACTAGATGGCATAAACAGACATCAAGTTGTCTACATGCTTGGAAAGAAACAGTGGAGAAGTTAAAAATCAAGTAAGAACATGGTTAGGGGCTGACTAAGTCACTGATTGTTAATCACTCCTAATCAAGTTCAAATTGGAGCTGATGAAAATTTTAAAAATCCATAAAAGCCAAAGTACAACCTTGAATTCTACCTGAATCTAGAGACTATCTCAAGAATAGGTTTGATGCATTAAACAGAGAACCAGACGATTATGGGATGATAATAAAAAGCATCCCACATTCAGAAAGCAAAAACATTGTTAAAAACATAAGAAAAAAAAGACCAAAATGAATGTCAGAAGAAACTCAGAAATTTGCTCTCGAAAGTAGAGTGGTTAAAACAAATGGAAAAAATGATGAAGTAAAAAAGCTGGACAGAAATTTTCAAGGGTAGCCAAGAAAACAAAGTATTCTAATGAAATGTGAAAAGACCTGGAGTTAGAAAACCAAATGAGAAGAACACATTCAATATTTCCCAAAGGGGGATAATTGAAGAAAATATTCAGGTCTCTAGTTCAAAAGTAATATTGGAGGAGTCTATTAGCAAACTATTTAAGAATATAGGAGCACCAAAAGAAGATGGTAAGAATACAGAGACACTAAGTATTAACAGGAAACTGCCAGAAATTCAAGACTGATTCAGAAGAGGACATGGAATGATTTCCCTTATGGTTTTAGTCTTTACTAGAGCCAATTTCTAGGTGGTTAACCAATGGAGCCATTTGGGAGTAGGGCGAGGGTTCAAACCATTGACCATTTGGTTAGCATGTGTGTGCTTAATCATTGTGCCATTGGGCACTCGAAAGACCTCTAGAAATTAAAATATTCACTTTAGAGACCATGTTCGGTGTGAGAAAGGGAAAGAAATAGGAATGAAGATTAAAAACTAGAGACTAAATAGAAGTAAAGACAATGTTAGAGTACAAGTAAGTGAGGCACGTTTTAGAGTTAACTAGATGAAAAGAACAGATTGAAAAGTTAAGTGGCAAAGAGAAAGGAAGATTAATGAGCTATTCCTTGGCATTCAGTTGTTCAAGCAACCAAGGTTCTTTTTGGTTCTGGTTTTCCCTTCAGCTACTCCATTCCACCATAGGCAGTGCTTTCCTTTCAAATTAGTCACTTTGACATCCGGTCAACTTGTTTACCCTAGAGTTTAAGAATGTGAGAGTATTCCCTACTTCAAGATTTTCAATTTTTATTTTTAAAGAAGGCTATAAGAAGTAAAAGGGGGCATTTTCCACCATACCATATAGGCAACTGCAGACTAAATAGTCTCTACTTTCCTTTTTTAAAAATCATTTTATTAGGGGCTCATACAACTCTTATCACAATCCATACACACATCAATTGTGTAAAGCGCATTTGTACATTCATTGCCCTCATCATTCTCAAAACATTTCCTCTCCACTTAAGCCCCCGGCATTAGGTCCTCATTTTTCCCCTCCCTCCCCGCTCCCCCCTCCCTCACGAGCCCTTGATAATTTATAAATTGTTATTTTGTCATATCTTGCCCTGTCCGACATCTCCCTTCACCCACCTTTCTGTTGTCCGTCTATCTTCCTTTTTCTGAATGTCAATTTTTTTGCCGTTAACTAATTACAAAACAAAGTTACTAAGAAAGTAATTGGATATCTTTGCTAGAAATTTTACTTTCTAAATTTTATTCTATAATTTTCTACTATAATTATCGAGTAGAGTTGAGTACTGAACTATGCTTTAATAAAGTCCACCTTTTAAGTTTGAGAAAATCTACTCTAGATTTATGAACAGTATGAAACTGCAGATTTGGGTATTTGGTAGAAAATCTTTGTGGTAAATATAATGCTCTATCAAGTCTTAACTTCTTACATTGTAAGTCAGGGCACTTCTCTTAGCTTTACTCAGTCACCAAGCCCAGTCAATTTCCTCACATTCACATGAGAAAAATAATTCTTTTGCAGGGTTGTTGTGATGTTGTATGGAATTTGTTAACAAGGTGCCTGATGCCATGATGGTCAATCAATGCTCTTTTCAAAGGTTGCTATTGTTTGTGTTGAGCTCTGGTGGTGCTGTTGGGTAAGCATTAGCCTGCTAGTTGCATGAGTAGCAGCTCAAACCCTTCAGGTGCTTGAAGGAAGGGAGATTAGGCTGTCTACTCCCTTAAAGATATATATCCTAAGAAATCCTATATAGGTT
Source organism: Echinops telfairi (assembly GCF_000313985.2). Lineage (NCBI taxonomy): Eukaryota > Metazoa > Chordata > Mammalia > Afrosoricida > Tenrecidae > Echinops > Echinops telfairi. The sequence goes on from NW_022103958.1 coordinate 35,300,948, forward strand.
GCTATGGGTCAGAATCTACCCCACGGCAGTGAGCTTGATTGTTTTTCTTGATATTGTCATGTCACCACCTATTGGCCTTTGCATTTTTTGCCTTGTAATTAACAGAAACATAAATGAAAGAGTAGGGAACACACCTTATTTATTACAGTTACTTACACATAGTAAATTTTTATGTACTTATTGAAAGGAAATTCATTGTAATTCTTGAAACAAACTACATGATTTTCGAGTAATGAGATGAAGATAATTTTTGCTGATTGTATATATTTGGTTCTAGGCTTCCTAGCAGTCCAAAACACATGAAAATTGAAGTATTACCATTTAATAAAAAAGAAGCCGACTGTTTCTTAAAGGATACAAATCTTATCAACCCTAAGAGGAATTTAACTGACTGAATATAATTGACATTGCTTTCTTCCTGTAGCAGATTCAAATTGTTGTCTTGACATAGGAGTTGTTGAAAGATCAGAGGCTAAGGCAGAAGGTTTATTACTGAAATGAAGGCACTTTATAGAGCTTTATCTATCATTCGGAAAGTATCTATTGTGGGAGAAAAAGAATATTTACATATATGAAAGCTATTTGTAAGGTGTATGAGAGTGATACCATCGAGATAAATACAAATTCCTCTGTGTTGTAATCACAAGTGGTGCTCTCTGAGTATAATTTTAATACAGACAAGCATTTTGTAAAAATGATGCAATAACACATAAACAAATACAAATACTTCTTTTAAAAGTTTGTTTTTGATGAGGTAAAAGACAAAGATTATATAAAATTTGTTTCATAGCTTTCAAGACAATGATATTTCCACTGCTACTTTATAGCCTTTTTTTCTAGTTTATATGATTATGAAACACTTTGAGAAACTCAAAAGTAAAAAGCACTTTGTAATTTGAAAGTCTTTGCAATTACAAATTCTTTCTGGGCTGGGACTTGGAACCAGAAGGTCTGTTTCTATATGAGTAGTCTTTTTCATTACAAATATTCTCCAGCTACTTTTAATCAAACAAAAAATTGAAAGAGTATTTCTAGTAGTGGTGAGACATTATACATTTATAAAAATAATAAAGTGCTTTCATTTCTAGGTATTCTGAGAATCTTATATTAACCGGTTCACAAGTGCAATTTGATCATTTAATTTCAATATATGAAATATTTTGAGGTATCCTCATGATCACGAATTCATATTTGTGAACCTATGTATTTCCTGCATTGTATATGACATTGATCAATGTGATTTGATCATGTAGTAAAACATACATGCTATGCATGAAATATTATGTAACTTATTAAACTGCAAATATATAGGAAACATTAAGAATGCTGAAGGAAAGTAAATTAAAATTTCTTGCCATTTGTTACCTTAAAATAATAGTTTTATTTATCTATTTCTTGGATAAATGTTCAAGGAAAATACATACCTTAAAGAAAGGCACAGGGATGATTTTATCTATATTTATGGCCTAGGTAGTTACTTTGACATGGACTATTTCAGTTGAAATGTAAAATACAATATTCAGGATTTTTCTTTCCTTGTTCATAAAATATTACAGTATAACACAGGCTTTCTGAAGGTCTCTGGGACATCAAACATCTTCAGAAGATGGGGGATTCAGGAAAACAAGACAGGACGCTAGTGGGCTTAGAATGGGGTCCTTCCCAATTCTCCATACCCAGAGGGAATGAACGAAGATACCAATGGGGAAAAGTGACTGAATTTCAGAGTTAGCTCAAGTCCTTGGTTTGGAAATATGCCTGGAAGAGGAGGTTCTGGTGTTTTGTAGAAATCCCTTCTTGTAGTCTGACTTAGAAAATGATATAAAGTAAATGAATTCTTAACTGGGCTTTGAACCAGTTCAAAACAGCTCAAGTTCAGTAATTGCCCTCTGGTTTTAAAAAAAGGGCGCATATGCATTGTGCAGCAATGAATCTGTTGCCTGTGATATTTTGATGCAAGTAGGAAATAATTCAGTATCTCCCATCAGGCTCCTGAAACTTTCTGGAGGAAGGACTGTGGTAGAACTTTTGGAGAGTTGCATTTTTGGCAGGACTCTGAAATGCAGCACACTCTAAGCAAGGCAGTTGTCAACCATATTTGAGTGGGACATAACTGTTTGTTTCCTACTTGGGTTTGTTATGCAACACTTAGGAGGGAAATTATTGAACTATTTCAATTGGTTCAAAGCTATGAAGTAATTTGCACCTTGTTATTGTGTGCCATCTAATAGATTCTGACTCATAGTGACCCCCAAATGACAAAGTAGAATTGCCCACATCTCATTTCAATCTACAGAAGTAGATTGCCAAGTGTTTTCTCCTGCAGAGCTTTTAAGTGGGTTTCAACCTCCAGCCTTTTGGTTAACAGCTGAGCAGCACTAAACCATTGTGCCACTAGGGCTCCTGTGATTTATCTTGTCACAATATGTTCCCCAGGCAGCATCTCTATTACTTTCCAATACATGGATGCATGCTTTTGTTCACAGAAAGATTAAAGCCATGTAAAGGAATCGCCTGTTCTAATAAATACCAGTACTACATAAAAAAATAATGATATTCCAATAAAACTGTTAAAAATAAAACAAAATTAGAAAAGGATGGAAGCTTTACTTTAAAATATAAAGTTGCAGATAATAAGGACTCAAGAATTTGTTTTGACTATGTAGAGTAGCTAGCAAAATTACATGAACATCAATGTACATAATGTTTTTATGATAAAGAATATCATTATGTAGCTAATCCATTAAATTTTACTTTTATTAGTTTGTAAATCATTTGCAGATTTTTTTCAAAATATCAAGTCTTTCCTTCAAATTAAAAAAATTTAAATAAATGAATTTTTGAAAATTTACATTTAGTCAAACTCCTAGAACCAGAAAACATGGAAAGTTTGTGATTTTAGAAAACTTTCAGATTAGTATTTTCCCCCTAAAACATGAGTTTTTGATCGTAAATCACCTTAGACTGTATGCCCATGATAATGAATGTCAATTCATCACTTCATTTGGTGTAATTGTTTCTCTGAGGCTTTCATATCCTGTGTTAGTCTGGATAAACTAGGGAAACAAATGCAGAGAAACTCATATGTATAAGAGAGAGTTTTATATAAAGGGTAAGTGTACATTAAGAAAGCATCCAAACCCAGTGCTGTCCAAGTCCTTAAGTCCAACATTAGCCCATTATGTCCAACACCAATCTACAAAGTCCTCCATCTCAAAACAGGCACAATGACGCCGACTGCAGGAGGAAAGCTGAGTCAGTGAGCGCATAAGCATCTCAGCACTGGCAGGGGTCTCCACATGGCTGCTCTAGCACCCAGGGCTGCATTGGGGTAGGTCCATGTGGCTTCTCCTCAGGGTTGTCTTGCAGGAAGTGAGCCTTGCCAACTAAAGCAGGGAACTGGCTGAGGCAGGTGCACCCTGGTCCGACCATCAGAAAGCAAGAGACCCAAGAACTAGAAAGGCAAGGCTCACGGAGACATTTATCCCTCCGCCCTTCAGTGAACCCCACCTGTGTTTATCGGGCAGGTTTTGTAAACCCGAACTGTCTCAATAGCTCAACCTGTCAGGTGCCATTGAGTTGGGTCCAACTTCTAGCCACCCCTGTGTGCAGCAGAACGAAAGGCTTCCTGAGCCTACCCATCCTAACAATTAGTGTGCGGTTGGAGCCCGGTGTTGATCTATCTCCCTGAGGGTCTTCCTCTTCTTTGTTGCCCTTCTACTTTAACAAGCATGATGTCCTTTCCCAAGGATTGTGCTCTTCTGATAAAATGTCCTAAGTCAGCAGTTCTCAACCTTCTTAATGCCGTGACTCTTTCATACAGTTCCTCATGTTGTGGTGACCCCCAACCATAAAATTATTTTCACTGCTACTTCATCACTGTAGTTTTGGTACTGTTATGAATCCTAATGTAAATATCTGATATGCTGGATGTATTTTCATTGTTACAAATGGAACATAATTAAAGCATAGTAATTAGTCACAAAACAATATGTAATTATGGATTGTGAAATATGTATTTCTTTTTTTTTTTTGGACTTATTAAATTTTTATTCCAGGGAAAAATGGAAGGTTAGGACATTATAGGAACACACTCATTTTCATCAGGTCAAGAGTTATATAATCAATATTTTCATTTATCCCCCCCCTTTTTTTTTAAACCTTTTATTAGGGGCTCATACAACTGTTATCCGAATCCATACACACATCAATTGTGTAAAGCGCATTTGTACATCGTTTCTCAAAACATTTTCTCTCCATTGAAACCCCCGACATTAGGTCCTCATTTCCCCCCTCCCTCCCCGCTCCCCCCTACCGCATGAGCCCTTGATAGTTTATAAATGGGTATTTTGTCATATCTTGACCTGTCCGACGTCTCCCTTCATCCACTTTTCGGTTGTCTGTCCCCCAGGGAGGAGGTCACACACAGTTCCATGTAATCGGTTCCCTTTTTCCTACCCATTCTCCCTTTACCCTCCCTGTTTTGCCACTCACACCACTGGTCCTATAGGGTTCATCTGTCCTGGATTCCCTGTGAAATATGTATTTCTAATTACGAATAAATGAAATTTTGTAGGTGACCAGACGTCCCGCTTTTGGCGGGACAGTCCTGATTTTTAACTATTTTTCCCGTGTCCCGCGGCATTTTTAAAAAGTCCCGATTTTTGGAAAGAATGAACAACAAGCTAGGGTATACGGTTTTTGACTGCCATGTGGCTATTTCGCCAGGATATGAGTTTTATCAATGGTGTCCCGCTTTACCAATGTTAAAATCTGGTAACCAATGTTAAAATCTGCTTCAAGACTCTTGAAGCATGGTGTAGCACGGATAATAGTCTTCACACCGGGTACTCATATGTGGGTGTATAGTTTGTTATGATCAATTGTTATAATAGCCTTGTTAAAAAAAGAATACAAGTCAACAATAGAAAAAAGATCTATATAACCCTTAAAATATTTATTCTTTGTTTAGAATTTATAACTTTTGAAGTGATAAAGGAACATGATGTAGTTTAAAGTATCCTGGCATTATAATAAGAGGCCTAGTTTTTAGTCCTTGCTCAACATTAGGGATATAATTTAACTCAGTAAGGTCCCATTTTTTGTTGGTCAGTTTTTTTAAAAGAATACATTAAAAAAAAAAAGCAAAATGCAACACTAAATCCCCCAGCATAGCAAACAATTATAAATGCATAATAATATATAAAAATGCAAGGTAATATAGGTTAAATGTCAGAAAAAAGGTATTGTTTACATGTACTGTAGAAGTTCAGCAGAAGAAGAGATCTGTAAACTTGGGTGGTTAAAGAAGTTAAGAAGGAAAAAAAGATTTGAAATTAAGTAATTAGACCTTTCCAGCAGGGGACATCATCTGCACCAATGATTGTATGTGGGAGTCAAGAGTTATAAGACTGCCTTACCTGTAGTTACAAAAACATCCACATTCTCCTCTGAAGTCTAGAACAAAAAGAAAAATTCCGCCCTACTCGTTTCCTTTCCTGTCGTTCGTCTTTGGTTCTTTTCTCTTCCTTACTCCCTTTGCTAACTAATCATTATATTTTATAGATTCTTCCTTTCTAGGTGGTAATGAATACAACAGCCAAAACCCATTGCCTTTGTGCTGATTCCAATACATAGTGACCCTATAAGACAGAAGAAGATGGCCCCATAGGTTTTCCAAGACTGATCTTTGCAGAAGTAAATTATTGTATCTTTTCCCCACAGAGTGTCTGGTGGGTTCAGACCAACCTTTTGGTTAGCAGTCAAGAATTTAACCACTATGCCAGCAGGACTTCTGATATGAAGCAGTGGCTTTATTTCTAAAAATGGCCAGAGCAAAAAAGAACCTTAATTCTCACCTAGCAGTTAAAAATGGATGGTCCTGGTTGGTCAGTGTTCTCGTTCACAAAGAGATTCAGAAATCCAGGCTTTTTATGGCTCCTAGATTAGGCAGGAAGAGCCCCTGGATGATGAAGTTGATTAAGAACTTGTTTACCAAGTGAGAAGTTAGCAATTTGAATCTATCCAGCAGTGCTGTCTAAGAAAAGCTTGGCAGCTTATATCTGTAGAGGCTATAGCCAAGAAAACCCTTTGAATCTAGTTTCTCCTTTACAATACGTGGAGCACCATGAATAAGAATCAGCCCAACAGCAAGGGGTTTATTTTTATTTATTTTAATTTTTATCAGGCAAAAGGGGAGAGTGTGGAAGAATAGACCTGATAATCAGTGCTTTGTCCTAGAAATGGAACTTATCATTTCTTTGGCTATAAAAATCAGTTACACAATCACACGTAACAGCAAAGCAGAGTGGGGATGTAGTCTGTGTGCTCAGGCAAAGGAACATATGGATATGAAAGTGGTCATTTAGCTGTCATTGGCATGTGCAGCTGATACAGCTGACTTGACTAAAGCAGTGGGTATGAGAGAACAGTGAAAAATAAGACCGGAACTTTAGCATGGGGCCGGACTGTGGCAGACTTTGACAGTCAAAACATGGTAAACTTTTGTAATTATTTGAGTGCTATTGAAAGATTGCGTAAAAAAGAAAGATTTGCTGAAAACATTGTTTCACAAGCATCGACCTAGCATACAGAATGGAAGAGTAAAAGGTTATTCTGGTACACTAAGTTTAAGGTTTTTGAGTTGGCCTAAGTCAGGAAGGATGGAAATAAAGGCACTGATTCATAACCTATTTGAAAATTTTATGTTATTGTTTTTAGGTGCCATCAAGTTAGTTATGACTCATAGCAACACTATGCACAACAGAACAAGATATTGGCTAGCCTTTTACCATTCTCACAATTGATATGCTTGAACCCATTGTTGCAGCCACTGTGGCAGTCCATCTTGTTGAGGCCCTTCCTCTTCTTCTTTGACTTTCTACTTTACCAAGCATGATGTCCTTTCCCAGGAATTGGTCTCTCCTGATAACTTGGCTCAAGTATGGGACTTTGTCTCACATCCTTGCTTCCAAGCATTCTGGTTGGTACTTCTTCCAAGGCAGATTTGTTTGTTCTTGTGGAAGTCCATGGTACTTTCAATGTTCTTTGCCAACAACAAAATTCAAATGCATCAGTTCTTCTGCAGTCTTCTTTATTCATTGTCCAACTTTCACACGAATATGAAGCCATTGAAAATAATATGGCTTGGGTCAGTCATACCTCAGTCCTCAAATTGACACCCTTGGTCTTCACCATTTTGAAGAGGACTTGTGTACAGAGTTGCCCAATGCAATATGCTGTTTTATTTCTTGATTGCTACGTTGATGATAAATCCAAGCAAAATTCCTTTATAACTTCAGTGTTTTTTCTATTATCATGATGTTGCCTATTGGTCCATTTGTTAGTATTTTTGTTTCTTTACATTGAGTTGCAATCCATACTGAAGACTTCAGTATTTTTTTTTTATTAAATAATTTTTTAGGGGCTCATACAACTCTTATCACAATCCATACACACATCAATTGTGTAAAGCACATTTGTACATCATTCTCAAAACATTTTCTCTCCACTTAAAC
>NW_022103958.1:35309351-35316094 GCF_000313985.2 Echinops telfairi
TGTCGGGAAGGTGAGCATCATAGAATGCCAGTTTAATAGAAGAAAGTATTCTTGCATTGAGGGAGTACTTGAGTGGAGGCCCAATGTCCTTCAAGACTGCAGTCTTTATCTTCATCAGCAAGTGCTTTAAGACCCCCTTGCTTTCAATAAGCAAGATTGTGTCATCTGCATATTGAAGGTTGTTGATAAGCCTTCCTCCAAACTTGATGCTGTTTATATATGCCAGCTTCTTAGGTTACTTATTCAGCATACAGACTGAATGGGTATGGGTATAATGAAAGGATACGGCCTAGACTCAACTTTTCTGGATTTTAAGCCACACCATATCCTCTTGTTCTGTTAAAATGACTGCCTGTTGGAGAAAGAATTATAAGATGACTATTGATTAGTTAGGGCTCTAAAGGAGAGGGAGAAATTAAAGTGGTGATGATGTAAGGCAAAGTATCCTTTCTGTTGTAAATTTTCATAGCAGTATATGTTTATTTGATATCCGCTAGACTGCTGTTCTTCCTATTCTACCACCCACCAGTCAGTTTATTATATGGTGGTGGTTTCCATGTTGCTATGATGGCAAAAGTAAATGCCACTGGTAAATACCAGTAGGATCATTCATGGTGAACAGGTTCAATGAAGCTTCCAAGAAAGGTGATCTGCTTCAGAAAATTAGTCAAAGAAACCCAAATAGAATATTGTCTGATATAGAGGTAGACAATGGCTTTGTATTTACTAGGCTGGACAAAGATTCTCTGTAGTTTGGTAAAGACTTAGTAACCCTTCCATGAAAAGCTCTAACATAATATGATCTCTTCCATAATAAGATCTTCCATGAGCAATCAATTGAACAGAAGTTTCCTCAGACGTGTGGACTGCTTCCAATATAAATGGATGCTGTGGAAAAGTTTGCTTGCTTTTTGTTTTTCCATAGTCAATAAAACACACATAGATGTCATTATGATATTCTCTGCTTTTAGCCAAGATCTATCTGATATTAACAGTGATATTCCTTGTTCCACATCCTCATCTTAATCTCACTTGAGTTCCTGGCAGATACTTGTTTATGTATTGTAACAATCACTGAAAAATTATCTTCTGCAAAATGTTCTTGCATGCAATATTAATGATCTTCTTTTATAATTTTCATATTATGTTTGATTGTCTTTCTTTGGAATGGATACAAATAATGGATCTATTCCTGGTTTTTGGCCAGGTTGCTGTCTTCCAAATTTCTTGGTATAGTTGACTAAGCACCTCTATGTCAGTTTGCTAAAGCATTTCAATTGGTATTCTTTCAATTTTTATAGCCTTCTCTTTAAAAAAATGTCATCAGTGCAGTTGGGACCTTCTCCTTCTCTCATTTCTGCCCAACTTCCCTGATTAGCCCCAAGGAATCATTAATCTAAGTGATAAAAAGACCCTTTAACTCTGCCAATACGTGCCTGGAGGCATGCAGCTCCTCCAGTAAGCCCTGGCCTGAATGTCCTCTGCTCCAGATCTGTGGGTTGTACAGCATAGCCCCAAATGCACAGGGCATCCCACTCTGCCAGAAAGCCTCTTGCCTGAAAGTGCTCTCTGTCCCTCTGTTGAGGAGGATCCCAGAATAGGAACTCCAGCTCTAAAGGATGCGATCTGCTACTTGCTCTTTGTTGGTGGTCATAAGATTCCTATTTCCCACCTGTGGGCTGGCTCATTTTAAGCATAGCAGGATGGGACAACTAACCAATCCTTTTTTAGGGTTCTATATACCTTACTTGCATGGACCTACTATGGTACTAAAGGAAGAAATCCATTCTGAACTGATGGTGTTTATGTAAAACACGGTCCCAGGAATTACAGAATACCAATGGAAATGTTTCAACAGGGTAATGAAGCACTGGGAGCACTCATTTGTCCATGTCATGGGTCAGCAATCTGTGGCTCTTGAGTCATATGCAGCTCTTTGGTACACACATGTGTCTTTGAACTAAAATTGGAAGTGGAAATAAAACAATCATAGTTTCATGTATAAAAAATTTAAAGGATCTTGTTCAGATATTGGTGATTCCACTTGTAAAAATATATTGATAGCTCTCAAATAAATTTTAAATTATTGTGAGAGACAGTATTGGCTCTTCTATCTTGAAAGTTTGCTGACCCCTGGTTAATGCGAAGAAATTTGGTAGACAGATACCTGGCCAAACAACTGGAAATGATAAGGTGTTCAATTTTAACCTAACTGCATCTGCAATAATCCACTTTCCAATTCTCTCTGCATGTTAGTAAGGCTGTTCACATCCCTGTTCCTTGGTTAGAGAAGATTCACCAGCGGCTTAAGCCATGTGTATTTACCCTTCACTTTTTGTTTTAACTGAAACAACTTTAAAATAGTTAAACCATAGTATTTTCAATGGCCTCATATGCATATGAAAGTTGGACAATGAATAAGGATAACCACAGAAGAACTGATACATTTGAATGATGGTATTGGTAAAGAATGTAGAAGGTACTGTGAACTATCTGAAGAACAAACAAATCTGCCTTGGAAAAAGTAGAGCCAGAACATTCCTTAGAAGTGAGGATGAAGAGACCTTGTCTCCCATATTTTGGGCATATTTTCAGAAGGAACTAGTCCTTGGAGAAGGACTTATGCTTCTAAAGTAGAAGATCATTGAAAAAGGAAAATCCTCAAGATGGATTGTCATAGTTGTTGCACCAATAGGTTCAAATATGACAATTGTGAGGATCTCACAGGACCAGGCAGTATTTCCTTCTGTTGTTTATAGGGTCACTATGAGTCAGAACTAACCCTAGTATTCAACAACAATCACCTCCCACCACCAACCCCCACAAGGGTGCAGTCGACCTTATTTACATTATCGGCAAGCTATCTAGTTCCATTGGTAGGACACAGAACTTCATTTTCATACTCTCACCTAGTCATTTGGTGGGAGTTTCAAAGACTATGGTTTGAAGGACCACATTAAGTACTTCATGCCACTGAAGCACTGGTATTAGCTAGCTGATATTTAAACCTTTTAGATCTCATGCTTTGTACTATAAAATGGGCTGCAATAATATCCTAATTGTTGAGATTAAAATAAATGATTGTGGAGATTAAAATAAATAAAACATTTGCTACGGTGCTTATCTTATGGAGTCATTTATAAAGGGCAGAATTGTTTTTTGGTTGCCTAGAACATAATTGGTTTTAAGTGAATGTTTGATAAATGGAATATGGTTATAAAATAAAGGATCGCTAGCAGGCCATTTAAAATAATTTTGTCCAACATTCTCATTTGACATAAAAGTAACTTCAAACTCATGGATGTTAGATTACTCATTCAAAATTTAAAGGGTGACTGGTTTTGCAAGTGTCCAATGAAAGGTAATCCAGGACTGCTATGTATATTTCCTCCTTTAGTGTCCTTCTTGCTTTACTCTGACATGTGTTAATCTGATAGGCAAGGTTCTACCCTTGTAAGTGAATGTTACTGGAAAATTTCACCCAACACCAACCCCCATCATCAATGTAAACAGAACTCAATAATTTAAGAGTTCAATCTGTACAAATCAACAACTCTTGGTGTGCATTCAGAGCTGAGTTACCCTTAGATAACTTCCTTTTCTCAATAGTATGTTAAATTATAAGCCATTGGATAAATTAATGATGCTGGCAATGTCCCAGGAGGATGATTGATAATGTTCCTTGTTATAAAACAATAATAAAAGCTCCCAAATGAACTAGAGCTATACGTAGTTCATGGACAATTGAATGGATTCTGGGCTCCCACTTAATTCTAGTCCCAATCCAAGAACAGTTAGTTTTTATGACATGGTCCTACTCAATACTCACCCTTGTGAAGAGATCACTAAAGATATGGGTGCTCCAGCAGAGTGGTGAAGAAAACAGATGGTGCCCAGCTATCAGAAAAGCAATGTCTGGGGTCTAACAGGCTTGTATTCAAACAAACAACCATCTAGGTCAGGCGTCCTCAAACTACAGCCCACGGGCCACATGCGGCCCGCCGAGGACATTTATCTGGCCTGCCGAGTGTTTTTGCCCCATTTGTTTTTTTACTTCAAAATAAGATATGTGCAGTGTGCATAGGAATTTTTGCATAGTTTTTTTTAAACTATAGTCCAGCCCTCCAACAGGTCTGAGGGACAGTGAACTGGCCCCCTGCTTAAAAAGTTTGAGGATCACTGATTCTAGGTGATGTGCCTACTAATACTGCATAGAAGAAGCATACTAACATGTGTGATCCAAGGATAAGTAACAAAATCCAAATCTGAATGAGGGAAAGGTATCAGAGCTTAAATGTAACACTGAATTTTCAGGAGGCTATGAATGACAGTGTGAAAGTTGCACATTGAACAAAGGAGACCAAAGAAGAATCAATACATTTGAATTATGGTGCATGAGAAGACTATCAAAAGTATCACAGACTGCTAAAAGGACAAAACAATTCTGTCTTGGAAGAAGTATGGCCAGAGTGATGCTTAGAGACAATGATGTCTAGATTTATCTTACATACTTTGGACATATTGTCAAGATAGACCAGTCCCCGGAGAAAGACATCATGCTTGGTAAAGTGGAGAGACAGCCAAAAAGAGGAAGGCCCTTGGTGAGATGGGTGGACGTAGTGGCTTCAACCCTGGGCTCAGCCATAGGAGCAATTGCTGGGATAGCAGAGGACTATGCTGTATTTCATCCTATTGTGCACAGCGTTGGAATGGGTCAGCACCGACTTCATAGTACTTACTACCAACAACATGAATGACAGTGGGAGTACAACATCCTCTGCAGGATACTCAAGTGGATCCTCTCTGACCACAGTCAAGGGGTGCAAATAACCTTGCTATCAGAAGAAATTATTGTAAACTTTATGATTGCGGTTGAAATTATGTTACAATATCATCTGATCTAGTCATTGATCTCCCTCTTGACCTATTTTAGATCTGTTCTAGTTTTAAATATTTCTTGCTTTTTTTCTCAACAGTTTTTTTCCCCCTCTGCTCAATTTAATATTGCCCATGGTCTTTTCTTTCTTTCTTTTCCTTTCTGTCCTTTCTAGTATGTTTCCCAGCTTATGAAGCACAGGAGCGGTAGATGTATAGAGACAGTGATTGATGTAATGGCTTATTGGGGATGGTGGGGAGCGGCTGGAAGGCAATGAGGAGCAAACAATGACTACAGGAGTGGGGGAGATGTTACCGAATTGTTTGTGATGATGTATATATAACTTTTAAAAAATACAACTGAACTATGAAAATATATGATATGTGAATTTTAGCTCAATAAAACTATTGAAAAAGAAAACAAAACAAAGCCTAAAGGGTAAAAAGAAAAATCTGATCATTATCATCATTATCATTTGCCTAACTACCATTTGTGGTTATAATTACATTTAGATTTTAAATAGTAAATAAATTTCTGTTTGTAATAAATGAAGTCTTCAAATGTTTCTTTAATATTAAAAGAATAGACGGGAAATGAAAATAAAGTAAAAATAAATCATCACTATGTGGTTGTTGTTGGATTCTATTTCTCATAAATACCATATCAGAGACTTGAGTGTTTCCAAAGGGGAATTCAGACACTATACATGTTCTTAGGACAATAGAACCACAAATTAGTTGAAGGACTAAGTCAATCTCTAACCTTCAAGAAATAAGATGGTTTATTATTTCCAATCTCTCTGTGAATCTACCTCGTTTCCCCGAAAGTAAGACATCCCCCGAAAATAAGACCTACATACAGTTGGCCTCTCGCTTAAATATAAGGCATCCCTCGAAAATAAGACCTCCCCGAACATAAGGTCTCCCGATAATAAGGCCTCCCGAAGCTACCGTAACTCTGGACTCTGGACTTTAGTGACGGGGGCCACGCACAGCTCAATGTTGGCCACAGCGTAGCTGGAGCAGACAGGAAGTGCGAGTAAATGTACCACAGATTGTTGTACATGGAAATAATGGTAGTAACAAGAAATTCTTGATAGTGTAGGATTCACAGTTTGTCTGGTTATGTTGGTTTGTGATGACAACTACTACTGTACCGTATACAGGTAATAAATTTCCTTTTCTTGTTGTTCAACAATAAATGTGTACCATGTTCTTCTTCATGGAAAAATAAGATATCCCCTGAAAATAAGACCTAGCGCATCTTTGGGAGCAAAAATTAATATAAGACACTGTCTTATTTTCAGGGGAACAGGGTATTACTTAGCCAGTAGGAAAATTAAAATTTATTGAAGGGCATACCGATTTATTTGGGGGCTGAAAATATTGCTTCTGATTTTAATTGATTTCACTCATATTTTAGGAGCCCTGGTGGCACTGTAGGTTATGAGTTGGGCTGCAAGTTAAGGTCAGGAAAAAGATGAGCCTTTCTATTCTTTTTAAGATGTATAATATTAGAAACCCACAGCTCTACTCTGTCCTGTAGTGTCACTATGAGTCAGAATTGACTGGTTGGCAGTGAATGAGGATTCATGTTTTTGTGCATTTTATTCTGCTATATTAAATTTGCATTCTAGGTTTAGCTTCTATATATAGGCAGTTTAAAAAATATTTTATAGGGGGCTTGTACAATTCTCATCACAATCCATACATCCATCCATTGTGTCAAGCACATATGCACATTTGTTGCCCTAATCATTCTCAAAACATTTGCCTCCCACTATAGCCCCTAATATCAGTTACTCATTTTCCCCCTCCCTCCCCTCTCCCCCCTCCCTCATGAACCCTTCATAGTTCATAAATTATTA
>NW_022103958.1:35317964-35321198 GCF_000313985.2 Echinops telfairi
TTCAGAGTGGGGATGTCATCCTCCAGGCCTGGTGGGTCAGGATGTGCTCCACTCTCTCTTCCTCCCCCTAAGTGCTCCCATTTGCTCTGGTCAGACATGCCCCTCTCCCTTAGCTGCAGCTTCATTGCCGTCCTCTCAAGTAAATTCTTCTTATTAAGCTTTAAGATTTAAACTGAAATTGTAGGTTTTTGGATAGAATTTTATTTTATTTTTAGATTTGATAAATATAAAATATAGAACTTACTTTTATGCACCCTCTCTCAGTACAATTGTATATGGAAACTGTGAAAATAATATCTATTGATGAAAACCTTTTTTATTAATCTTTGATACAATTCTAAGACAATGTAATTTGAAGCATATAATTCTTTTGGTGAATTACATATAGAGAATGACTTCTTTCTGGGTAACAATATTGCTCTAAAATGGTAGATTAGCATCAGTATGTGCTGCTCTTGATAGGTGTATGCCATTTTCTCTTGCTATTTGTCAGCTATTTAACTGTGTAATTGTAAATAGACATTTTGAATATATAAGAACATTATGCAAAGATTAAAAACTTTGTCGGGAATAGTATGACTCTACTTTTCTGAGATTGGTAAATATTTTACCTACAAGACTGGTGTGTGGCGATTTGGTTTGTTTTCTATGGCACTGAAAACACAGTATCCTGCAGAATTCACGTTTCCAAGTTGGCAAACTGATCAGAAAGAGATCTTTGGGGACTGGTTAATGGTCGGGCTCATTTGCTCTGTTTGGTAGATGTCATCCATTTTCACCTGTTGAAATTATTTAAGTATTTAGTTTGAGGAGAAACTAAGGACAATACTAAGTTAAAAGAATTGTTTTTTTAACATAAAATGTGACATAAACTTATTTTCAGTACCAAAAAGTCTCATAAAGCAAATATTGAAATTGATGTCAAGAACTGACTAAAACTTGAGTTGGAGGCACATGTCAGGTACCTATGAATGAATTATAAGTGATTATTCTCCCTAAATATAGTCCGTACTTTTGCTCTACTATCAGTACATGGACTTGAATTTTAAAAAAATTTCTTTAATGCATTCGTATGTAATAATTCTTTAATGATTTTAATGTAATATATGTAGCAATTTAAAAATAAGTTTATTGATATCCTATTTGTTCACATGCTTTAATCTTGTGAGCTATAACATTTACATATCAGTCTCTGATTATCTTTATCAATTATGTTGAAATAAATGTGAAAAAATGACTAGTTGACTATTGTCTTAAAAGATTGATTTAAAGTAAAAGGTATATGATCATATTAAAATGTAAAACTTTTGTACACACAAAAATTAAAAAATTAAAAGGTAAATGTCAAGTTGCCATAACTATTTGCAACAGGATGATAAACAGTTGATTAGGATCCTTATTTTCAAAACAATACTGGTGAAAAAAACTGGGACAAGCTATGACAGAAGAGTCACACACACACACACACACACACTCAGATATGCAAGGATCTTAAAATATTCATAGAAAAATTCCTTTATTTTAAAATTCCATGATTCCTTGAATGGCTTCAAACTCTGTCTTATACTGAAGGTTTGTGAGAAATTGGTCAATCTTACCAGTCAAAAATTAATTACAAAAGTAACTATGAGTAGTTGAATTTCTATTTTTTAATGATGTAAGAATGTCCAGGATATGGTAAAATGAAGACACTCCTAAACTCTCAGTGGATCTAAGAATTGGTAAAGCATTTATGGAAAGTGGTTGTTATTATTAATACAATTTGACCTTGTTTAATCCCACTTGTAGGGTTAAGGCTTAAATTTTTAGTCAGAGATAAGATCCAAGATTTGTATACCAAGAGCCTCATCATAGCTTTAATTATGATGGGAAAAGTAGAGAACACTATAAATACTTAACAGTAAAGGAATAGTCATTAGATTGCACCATATGAAATTGCCAATACTTGATTACTGTTGACATATGAAAGTATCAGTTTTTATATACTTTAGCTTTATGCAACACAATGCATAATATGTTTTATTATATGATAGGGTTTATGCAGGTTTATAAAGAAAATATATGGAAGTGAAAAATGCTCACAATGTCAAGTAGAATATAAAAGGGTACAAGACATTATAAGTAGGATGATGCTAATTTTCAAACTAGAAAAGAAATGTGTGTGTATGTAAAGATATGGAGAAAATTTTATTCATTAAAGCACTCTTTGAGAGGACTCTGGGTTTATTCAAAGATAATACCCTGATGAACAACCTGAAGGTACAAAACTCAAAAGTGTAGGGGGAAAGAAATTGGAGAGTGAGGGTGGCATTCAAGTTCAAAGATTTCTAAGCTTGATGATTTCCAGGATTGATTTTTGTATGTCAGTTTGGATGTATGAGTTGGAGAAGTGCTTTACAGGGAGATAGGAATAATTTAAACTAAAGGCAAGAGGTAGGAGGGAGAGCTACCTAGGAGGTTGGGGCAACTGCATTGATGAGAGGTTTGGTAGAATAAAAATGTCTAAGGGAGATTCTAATTTTGTTAGCTGTAGAGACCAAACCCAAACCAAATCTGTTGCTATCAAGTGGATTTTGACTCTCAGCAACCTCATAGGACAGAGTAGAACTTCCCCACAAGGTTTCCAGGATTGTAAATCTTTATAGAAGCAGACTGCCACATCTTTCTCCTGCAGAGAAGCTGGTGCATTTGAGCCACTAATTTTTTTTATTAGTTGTCAAATACTTATTCACTGCACCACCAGAGATTCTTAGAAATGGTGAAAGCCCATTAAAAATCTTAAAGAAAAGATAAATAAATAAACAAACCCAGACTCATTGACATCGAGTCAATTTTCACTCAGAGCCCTATGGACAGAGTAGAACTGACCCTGTGGGTTTCTGAGGCTGTAAATCTTCATAGGAGCAGAAAGCCTTGTCTTCAGCGGCGGGGTTTGAACTGTTGACAAACAGCAGCCCAACATGTAACCCACTATGCCACCAAGATGTCTTAGAAAAATCTTCAGTGCAGGGGAGGGGAGCAGCAAGATCCCCCGGGAATGATGAGGGTGAACACTGGGGACAGGGCGTGGTGCCCCAACAGACTGGACTGGAAAACACTCTCAAAGGCCAGCGATCCTTGAACTAACTACAAGCTTTTCTTTCTTGGTATGTTTTAATGTGTTCTTTGTCAGTGGCTTGATGTTGTTGCTGTTTTGTTGTACATTGTTGCTTGGTTTTGCTCTGTCTTGTTTTT
>NW_022103958.1:35322642-35336852 GCF_000313985.2 Echinops telfairi
TAAGTGGAGAGAAAATGTTTTGAGAATGATGTACAAATGTGCTTTACACAATTGATGTGTGTATGGATTGCGATAACAGTTGTATGAGCCCCTAATAAAGTGATTTAAAATAATAAAAAAAAAAGAAAAATCTTCAGTGAAACTTAATTGCTTATTAAAACATTATTTTTTTATTTTAAAGAGCAGTTGGAAGGGGATTTTTTGGATAGGATCTTATCATGGATTGAATTGGGTCAACTCAAAATATGTGTCAACTCGGCTATTCCCAGTAGTACATGGCTGTCTTCCA
The DNA here is from genome assembly GCF_000313985.2 of Echinops telfairi. Classification (NCBI taxonomy): domain Eukaryota; kingdom Metazoa; phylum Chordata; class Mammalia; order Afrosoricida; family Tenrecidae; genus Echinops; species Echinops telfairi. Next base: position 35,322,932 of record NW_022103958.1, read on the forward strand.
TTTTGTAATCTGATGTAATGATCTTTCATTTTGTGGTGTGTTGTAAATACTAAATGTTAAGGAGGCAGGATCAGTGTGGGGTGTATCTTGAGTCAAGAATATATGATTCAAGTCACACTCTTCCTCAAGTCACCCCTTGATTGAGTCATAGCTTTTATTTTCCATGAGAGAAAAAGAGGGAGAAGCAAGGAGAGAAGGAAGGAACCTTAGTACTACCAAGAAAGAAGAGTCAGAAATAGACTTTATCCTTAAGACCCAGAGTCCATGTGCTGAGAACCCTTATAAAGGGTTATATGAAAATCCCAATATGCTGGGACTCCAGATGCCAATTCCCTGAATTCAGAATTAGTTTCCTAAACTGTGAGAAAATAAATTTCTGTTGTTTAAAGCCATACAATTGCTATATTTCTATTATAGCACATTAGATAACCAACACAATTTTTTAAAAGTCATTTTACTGGGGGCTCATACAGTTCTTATCACAATCCATACATCCATTCATTGTGTCAAGCACATTTGTACATTTCCAAACACAATTTTAGGACCAGCAGATAAAAGAGCAAATCTTTACAAATGCATAGAAAAACCAGAGATGTGTGATCTAAAATGTTTATAGTAATTTTCATAGGTGATAGTTGTTTTCTTCTTTATGATTCGGTTTTTTTAAAGGATGTATTACTTTTATAATTACAGAGTTATATCAAAATTTAATATCAGGTCAAGAATAAAATGAGCTTTTTCTTTAATACCTTGATTTAGTTGCCTCTCTTACTTACAAGTGAATTCTCATTAACACAACAGGAATATTTTCCCAAAGTCTTTTGATTTGTTTCCCTCTCTAAAATGAATAGGATAGGGAGTTCTTAGTTATCCATTTACCCGTTATTTTTATCCTTTTTTCTTTCTTTTCACAATCTATCCACTCTTTACCCCCCTCACCTCTCCTTTATGAGCTTTGGTTAGATGGTAATTACATAGCTGCCAAAAACAATGCTGTTCGTATGGTTACCAAGATTGCACCAACTAGTCCTGAGCACAGGACTGAACCTCAACCTATGTTTCAGTTAAAGTAAAAAGAAAAAACAATAATTCATAGACCATATTCAAAATTATATAGTATTAGGGAAGTAACAGGCTATAACAACTCAGGTTCAGGATTAACTTGGAAATAACAGGATACAACTCAGGAGACTGGACATATTTCTTCAGTCAGGAATGCATCCTACAAGGACAGTTAGAAGCTTCTTGACTTTCCCTGGAGGCAGGTGTCCTTCTCTCAGCCATGCTCACCACCAGGCCTTCTCCAAGATGTGCCCTCTGTTGGGTTTTCTCTTGACCAGGCCTGCCACTGGACTGCAAGTGTTTCAACTCTTTAGTTTTGTTAACAAGTTTTCCCAGCGGTTACCTGACTCCATAAACAAGCCTCCTCACTGAATGTACTTAGCTCTATCTCACTCCATGGATCAGTAAGCCTGTTGTAGGTGCCTCACACCAATCTTTGGATTATTACTACTAGGACTACTGCTGCCATTTCTCTGCGACTGATCCCTGTTGTGGTTTCCACCATTTCTAGCTGTCTCACACCATCTCCAGTGTTAAAGATCTCTCCTGGGTCTAGGACAGTGGTTCTCAACCTTCCTAATGCCGCAACCCTGTAATACAGTTAGTTCCTCATGTTGTGGTGACCCCAACCATAAATTTATTTTCATTGCTACTTGATAACTATAATTTTTCTACTGTTATTAATAGGGCAATCCCTGTGAAAGGGTCGTTCAACCCCCAAAGGGGTCATGACCGCAGGTTGAGAACTGCTGGTCTAGGAGGTTCTCAATGCAGGGACCCTGGGTCCAAAAGACATGCTTCACTTCAAGCTCTAATTGATTGTAAGAAAGTACCCCCTCAACTCTGTGGGATTGGTCCTATGTAAACTAAAACAAAACCATTTCATAGCAATTTCAATGTATGGTCCTCCCATTAGGACAATGATCTAACCAATCTCCGCAGTAGAGCATAATAACTTAATATGCATAGTAATTTACCAAATCTTGTCCCACCATGGTCACTTAATGTTACTGAGTGATTTTATGCACTCTGTTTGCATAGTAGACTAATAAATTCCTTTGTGTAATTGTGTGCTAGCCAACCTTTTGGCAAAATTATAAACTCAATGCTAGAAAAGTCACATATAAGAGAAAGCCACTGCACTGCATGGGTTAATAATTTGTAGTGTTATGGACATATTTCCATCTTAGCAATTCTTTTCAGTTTGAAAGCTTTATAATATTAAAATTAGACTCTGAGATTGAGGCCTTTTGTGCCAGTGAGGGAAGACAATAGAGTATAAAATGCCCAATTCTTGGCTTTCAATTCTAATACAGACTGTAGAAAATTGATGAGAGATAATAGCTAGGAGAGAGAATAAGATTTGATCCTCACAGGCTAAGAATCCTGGGAATTCAGAACCATAAGTCTCTGGGCTATAAGCCAAAGAATGGGAATAGTGTTTTCTCAGCACTTAAGGAGAAAAAAAAATTCATGGGACAAAAAAAGTGTGACAAAGAAAAACATTAATAAACTTTGTAGAGGCATGTCTGATAAAAGTCATTAAACTTATAAATAAGCAATTAAATTATGACCTCTAAAATTCTAATGAATGACTTAGAAAGTAAACACTTTCCTTGAATAGAAACAAAACAGCAAATTATCTAGAAAGTAATGAAAATGCAAGCATCCTATACAAAACTATGAGACACAACTAAATTTGCTTACAGAATACACATTTTTTAATATTTAAATTTTAAACATTTATATATTCACTAAATGCCAAATATATTGCTAGTATAATATCATAACTTCACTGTCAGCATCTTCTGCTTTGACCAAGATGAAGTTCTTGGTTTACCTTCCTACTTAATTATCTGTCAGTTCGTCATACTGCAGTGCCTTGTGTATTGCTGTGATGCTGGAAGCTATGTCAGTGGTATTTCAAATTCTAACAGGATCACCCAAAGTGAACAAGTTTCAGCAGAGCTTCCAGATTAAAAACAGACTACTAAAAAGGAATGACTGCACACTTTGAAGGAAGTAGTCACTGAAAATTTTATGCATCGTATGGAAGTATTGTTAGTTACTGAAGGTGTAATGAATGGAAGTTGAACATTGTTGGGAATAGTGCTGGAGGATGGAACCACAGATGGAAAGCACTTGAAATGTGATTGAGGAGTTGACCATGCTTTCTCAAAGTAGAGTTGACCATGGTGGCATGAATGGAGTAAAACCTGTGAGAGTGGAGCCATAGGGATCGTCATTTGCTGATAAGGCAGTATTCAAGGTGAGAAGAAACAACTGCAAAAATCTACTAATAATCAGAACTTGGAAATTACAAAATATGGATCTAGGAAAATTGGGAGTAATCAAAAAACGAAATGGAACACATAAAGATCTACATCCTAAGCATACGTAAGCTGAAATGGACAGGTATTGGCCATTTTGAATCAGAATATTATGATGCAATCAAGAGGAATGGCATTGCATTCGTTGTCCAAGAGACCCTTTCACGGTCTCTCTTGAAGCACAAAGCTGTCTGTGACAGGATTATATCTATCTGCCTTTAAGGAAATCCAACCAATGTAAATATAATTCAAGCTTATGCACTAACCACAAAAACTAATGATGGAGAAATTGAAGAATTCTATCAATGACTTTAGTCAGAAATTGATCAAACATGCAATCAAGATGCTTTGAAAATTATTGGTGATTGGAATGCAAAAGTTGGAAGCAAAGACAAAGGGACTGAGGTTGGAAAATATGGTCTTGGTCATAGAAATGAAACTGTAGATCGCGTGATAGAACTTTCCAAGATCACCGTGACTTGTTCATTACAAATACCTTTTTCAACAACACAAAGGAACTCTACATGTGGACTTCTCCATATGGAATACACAGAAATCAAATGGACTACATCTGTGGGAAGAGACGATGGAGAAGCTCAATATCAGTTGCTAAAACCAGGCTAAGGGCTGACTGTGGAACAGATCATCAATTGCTCATATGTAAGTTCAGGTTGAAACTAACAATAATTAAAACAGCCCACGAAAGCCAAAATACTACCTTGAATCTATCCCATCTGAATTTCGAGAACATCTAAAGGACAGATTTGCTGCAACGAACACTAATGACAGTAGACCTGACAAGCTGTGGGAAGTCATGAGGAGAATCATTCATGAAGAAAGCAAAAAGTCATTAAAAAGACAGGAAATAAAAAAGATCAAAGTGGATGTCAGAAGAAACTCTGATACTTCTTATAGAATAGTTAAGGTGAATGGAAGAAAAGATGAAGCCAAAGAGGTATATAGAAAAATTTGAGAGCAACTAAACAAGACACAGCAAAATATTATAATGAAATGTGCAAAAACCTAGAATTAGAAAAACTAAAAACCTCCGCATATCTTAAATTGAAAGAGCTCAAGAAAAAAATTCAAGCCTTGAGTTGCAATATTGAAAGATTCTATGGACACAATATTGAAGGATTCAGGAAGCATCAAAAGAAGATGGAAAGAATACACAGAGTCACTGAACCCAAATTAACTAGTTAATATGCAAGCATTTCAAGAGGTATCACATGAGGAAGAACCATTGGTACTGAATGAAGAAGTTCAAGCTGTACTGAAAATATTAGGCAAAACAAAGCTTCAGGATCTGTTGCAATATCAACTGAAATCTTTCAACAAGTTGATGAAGCATTGGAAACATTTTGCTCTATGCCACGGAATTTGGAAGACAGCTACTTGGCCAACTGATCGGAAGTGATCCATTTGCTAAAAAATAGAATTTGTACCCATTCCAAAGAAAGATGACCCAAGAGAATGCTCAAACTATAGAACAATATCATAATTAAAATTTTGTTGAAGATTATCTAACAACAGTTGCACCAGGGAGCTGCCAGAAGTTTAGGTAGGATTCAGAAGAGGAAGTGGAACAAGGGATATCATTGCTGATGTCAGATGGATCTTGACTCAAAGCAGAGAATACCCGAAAGATGTTGACTTGTGTTTTATTGAGTATGCAAAGGCATTAGACTGGGTGGATCACAATAAACTATGGATAACCTTGAGAGGAATGGGAATTTCAGAACACCTCCTTGTGCACATGCAGAATTTGTATATGGATCAAGAGGAAGTTGTGAGAACAGAAGAAAATACTGCACATTTTAAAATCAGGAAAGATGTGCATCAGGGCTGTATCCTCTAATCATACTTATTCAATCTGTATGCAGAGCAAATCATCAGAGAAGCTGGAATATATGAAGAACATCACGATTGGAGGAAAGCTTATTAATAAACTGTGATATGCAGATGGCACCACCTTACCTGCCAAAAGTGAGGAAGAATTGAAGTACTTGCTGATGAAGATAAAGGATTGCAGCTTTCAGTATGGATTACAACTCAGTGTAAAGAAGACCAAAATCCTCCCAACTGGACCAACAAGTAAATCATGGTAAGTGAAGAAAAAGTTGAAGTTGTCAAGTATTGTGTCTTGCTTGTATCCACAATCAATGGTTATGGAAGCAGCAGTCAATAAATCAAAAGAGGCATTTTCAGTAGAATAATCTGCTGCATAAGACCTTTTTAGAGTATTGAAAAGTAAGGATGTTACTTTGAGGTCTCAGGTGCACCTGACCCAAGCCATGGTATTTTCAATCGCCTCATATGCGTGTGAAAGTTGGACATTGAATAAGGTGGACTGAAGGAGAATTGATGTATTTCAATTGTGGTGCTAGTGAAGAATATTGAATGTGCCATGGACTGCCAGAAGGACAAACAATTCTGTCTTAGAAGAAGTAAGGCCAGAGTGCTCTTTAGAAGCAAGAATGGTGAGACTTCATCTCACTTACTTCTGACATGTGGTTAAGAGAAACGAGCACTTGGAGAAAGACATCTTGCTTGGTAAAATAGAAGGGCACTGAAAAAGAATAAAGTCTTTATCAAGATGGATTGAGGCTGCAACAGTGTGCTCAAGCGTAGGAACAATTGTGAGGATGGTGCAGGACAGGGCAGTGTTTTGTTCTGTTGTGCACAGGGTTGCTATGGGTCGGAAGCAACTTGGTGGTACCTAATAACAACAACAACAACAATAACCCAAACTTACTCTTAAAAATCTAACAAATCTGTGAAATATTTGTTTTTAAGACATTAGCTGTCAGGCTAGTGATCTTAGAAAGACTGGAAATAAAGTGAACCTTAGAATTGTCCTGGCTTACTGCCTTGAGGTGATTTCTAGGCTATGATGTAAGGAGAAAGGACTCAGAGTTGGAGATATCAGACTGAGGGTCCAGGGAAGTCAAGGGGGCTGGAGTTTGCAGGGAAGAGTGATAGCGGGGAGATAAATGCATAGAGAGAGAACTCTGGAGATCTACAGAGGGAAGCCATTGTATCTTCAGTTTTATAGTGGTCAGTTCACGTATGTGAAGAAACTAGTCAAGAGAAAGAGCTATCTAAAAAGATCAGAGGGGAAAATATGCCATGTTTAAACAAGGATATGGATAGTTCTAGTGCCTACCAGTCGGAATGGAATATATTGTAATTCATAGGTATAAAACTCAGAAGGGGGTTATCTTATTTAGAGGAAAGTATTAGTTCTAGACTAAATACTGCTCTGATCCTTCCTAATAAAGTGTCAAATGGATCAAGCTGCCAGGTCATTTACTTGTGTCTTAGCATAAAATTCAAGGATACTTAGAAGGGTACAAACCATTCTCTACCCACTAAAGTAAAACACATTATCTGGCATCCAATGAAAAATTACCAGGGATATGAAACATTAGGGACGTGCAAGCTATAAATAGGAGGAAAAAATTTCGATCAATTGACATTCACCCAGAAGTTACATAAATGAGAGAATTAGTAGAAAAGACTACCAAAAAGCTACTATAATTTTTCATAATTTCAAGAAATTAGAGTAAAGATTGGTCAGAGACACAAAATATATACAGGAAGTGCCCAGATTATGAATAAAATCCCTTACTAAATCTGTTGTTAAGTCAAATTTGTAATGTAAATCCAGTCAAAACCATATATAAAACAGTTGATATCTAATGTCAATTTTGCCTCAATATTTAGTATATAGTGCACTTTCCTATGCATAAAAACATCAGTGAAACATTTCTAGATTCAATAAAACATATCCAGATCCTCTGTCTTTAACATAGAGAACCCAGTAATAATACTATTTTAATGTCTGTTGAAAAGTTGCATCTGTTTGTTATTATGAAATATTGCTTAGGCAGGGGCTTTTGAAAGTTTGGGTAAAGATGGAATTGAAAGCCCCTTGTATGTAAGGAGGATGGAGTAGCTGCAGCTGGCTGCTGCCACGCCAGCTGGTTAAGATATATGAGACACCGGGGCTGACAGAGCAGCATGGTTCAGGACTGTACCTGAAGACTTGGCACTCAGTAAATGCCGCGTTTGGGCCCCCTGCTTTATCAGCCTGAGGAGAATGAAACAATTTAGAGGGAGAAACTGACAGATTAGATATCTTATGGTTAATAGAATTCATGCACTAGTTTATTTAATGATTCAGGAATGGTTCATAATTATGTGTTGCTTGTAAGCTAGATATTTGTAGGCTACATAATACTTATGTATAAAAATGACAAAACTCCCTAATGCCGGGGGCTTAAGTGGAGAGAAAATGTTTTGAGAATGATGAGGGCAATGAATGTACAAATGTGCTTTACACAATTGATGTATGTATGGATTGTGATAAGAGTTGTATGAGCCCCTAATAAAACGATTTAAAAAAAGAGTTACAGTCTCAGAAACATAAAAAAAAAAAAAAAGACAAAACTCAAACACCTAGAGATTAAAATTACAATGCCTTAGATAAAAACCCCACTAGATGGTATGAAAGACAGATTAGACATTGCAATAGAAAATACTAGTAAATTTAAGACAGAGGTATAAACTATCCAATATGAAACACAGAGAAAAAAAGACTGGGAAAATTAACAGAATTAATGAGTTATGGAATAACTTCAAGTGGTTTAATATGAGGGGACTTCAAAAAATTTGTGTAAAAATGGAAAAAAAAATTGGTCATGCACACCTTAGTCATCAGAGACATCTTTGCTTTATAAAAATTTAAAGTGGTCTTTTGCAACAGATTTGCTCAATGCAATTCATCAGTTGATTTCTTAACTGCTGCTTCCATGAGTGTTGGATGTTGATCTAAGTAGACTGAAATCTCTGAGAACTTTAATTTATTCTTCATTTATCATGTTATTTCTTTTTTGTGTGTGAGAAATTTTGTTTTCTTCACATTCACATGTAATCCATACTAAATGGTTGTAATTTCTTTATTTTTATCTGCAAGCACTCCAAATCTTCATTTTGGCAGACAAGGTTGTGTCATCTATATGTTGAGGGTTGTTAATAAGTCTTCTTCCAATCCCGAAGCTATATTCTTCTTCATATAGTCCAGCTTCTTGGATTATTTATTTGGCAAACAGATTGAATCAGTAAAGTGAAAGAATTTAGCACTGCTGTGGATAGTTTTCGATGATAAACCTTGCAGTAAACTGTTGTTCTGATCAAATAATTGCTTCTTGATTCAGGTACAGGTGGGGAATCTTTTTCTTGCCTAGGGGCATTTGGATATTTATAGCATCATTCAAAATTATCAACTTAAAAATTAGCCTAGTATATTTGGTCAAACATTTAATTAACTCACCCCTAATGGTTGGCTGGAACTGCTTCTCTTTGATTAGGCATGGGATGCATTGTTGATGTTGCTACTTGCAACTGCTTTTCCAGGTTTGCATCATTCAGTCTGGAGTCGGTCAGTGCTCTGTGATGGTACATTTTGAAAAGGACTGCTTGTAGCAGTAAGCTGTTCCGAGCACAGATTCAATATTTCTATGCATGTTTCCTCAAAGTGGTAAATTCTTCATTGCTTCGGTTTATAGAACTCAGAAGTTGTTGTACTTAGCTTTCAGCTCATTATTGCTTTGCAGCTGAATGATTTCATGTTGTAGGTTATCAAGCACACCAGCTCGTTCCACATGGAATGGTGTAGAAAGATGTTCAATTCCACTTGTTTACTTTTCACATTTTAAAATCTTTCATTAAATGCTTCAATTTGTTTTACACATTCACCAGTATCTTCAAGTGTTGTAGAAGGGTTTTGTCCTTCTAAAGTGGGGAAATGCACTGTGTTTTTCCTTTTAAGTTACACTTTCTTTTTTTTAACTTTATATATATTTATATAGATAGATAACATAAGAAATAAACAGTTAATTAATCTATAAAATAGTACAAATGGTTCAGTGCAACTCACTTTCATGAGACACCTAATACACTTCAAGTCTTGAGGGCTGCCGAGTAGTCCTCTGTAGAGCAATCCAGGCTGTCCAGCCACAGGCAGCGAACAGTAAGGCAGGTCACCAACAGTCAGCCAGATGACAGGGTCTGACAGTCCCCAGCTCAAGAGATGTACCTTCCAGTAGCATGGCGAAGCAGGTCTTGAAGGAACCTCAAGTTACAGTGACACCGTCCACGGGTTAGGTGTCCCACAGGTAGTGTAGCTTGCAAATGGAGGCACAGAACAAGCAAGGCAGCGGCACACTGGTCTGATGATCAAAGATCAAGAGAGAGAGAGAGGCAAGGTTTGCTGAGCCATTTTTCTCTCTGCCCTTCAATTAATCTCACATGTGTTCATTGGTCATGTTGGCACAACAAACCTACCCATCACAATCCACCCCTTGCCAACTTGGCACCTGTATACAATTTTTTAGCCATATATAATTTCTAGACATTACTGAAATCACACTTATACTTAACATCAAATATCTATCATACATGTAAATGTATGATATTGTATCTGATATATCATACATGAACAAAGGAAAGCTATTCAATAAGCACAAGTAAAGAAAATACACTAACAATCACAAATCTCACTTTTGCAATTGATCACATGATTGTAACTGATAGGTAGAACTATCTTCTACTACCCATTCTGTATTACCTTTGCCCTCGGCAAGCACCTCAGCTGGCTGTGGTTTTTTGCCTGGTGGGGCACCCAGGCCTTCATTCCTGAGGGGTCTGGGTCATTATATGTCCTGTCAGGATTGGGTTGCTGTAACTTACCATTTATTTTAATCACAGGGCATGGTAGCACTAAGAGTCAGCCTATGGGATCTCCTGGATTCCAGACATATTGTTCTTTACCTGCATTATGTAGCACCAGTCCATTTTCTCCTTGGTAATCAGGATCAATCACACCACTCATTACAGTGACACCCTTCCTGACCTGTTGATCCAAAGGCATGAGAAGCCCAAAGTGGCCAGGGGGCATTCTCAGCTGCCAGTTCAGTGGAATCCGTGCTGTGTTTCCAGGTGGAAGAGTTCCTTCCTTTGGGACCAGGACCTCCAGGCCTGAATCACATAGGGTTCCTGGGACAGGGAGCAAAAATGATGCAAGTGGATCACTGGGAGTAATAGTGAGTGGTGCCACTTCAGCTTCCACCCCTTGGTTCATGGATCCATGAATTCTGACTATTGGAGACATAGCACCATATATTGGTTGCTGGTTTAGAGCGTATACAGCTTCCTGGAGAACATTGCCCCAGCCCCGCAAGTTGTTGCCACCTAGTTGGCACCATAATTGTGCCTTTAGGAGCCCATTCCATCGCTCTATCAAGCCGGCAGCTTCAGGATGATGAGGAACATGATACGGCCAGTGGATTCCATGGGAATGGGCCCATCGCCGCACTGCATTTGCTGTGAAGTGAGTTCCTTGATCTGAAGCAATGCTATGTGGGATGCCATGCCGGTGGATGAGGCATTCTATGAGTCCATGAATGGTAGTTTTGGCAGAAGCATCGCGTGCAGGGAAGGCAAATCCATATCCAGAGTAAGTGTCTATTCCAGTAAGAACAAAACGCTGTCCCCTCCATGACGGAAGAGGTTCTATGTAATCAAACTGCCACCAAGTTGCCGGTTGATTTCCCCGAGGAACGGTCCCATATCTTGGACTTAATGTTGGTTTCTGCTGCTGGCAAATGGGGCACTCAGTAGTGGCAGTGGCCAAGTCAGCCTTGGTGAGTGGAAGTCCATGTTGCTGTGCCCATGCATAACCTCCATCCCTGCCACCATGTCCACTTTGTTCATGTGCCCATTGGGCGATAACAGGAGTGGCAGAGGAAAGAGGAGGAGCGGTCTCCACAGTGCGTGTCATCTTATCCACTTGATTGTTAAAGTCCTCCTCTTCAGAGGTAACCCTTTGGTGAGCGTTCACATGAGACACGATTATCTTTACTTTCTTGGCCCATTCAGAAAGGTCCATCCACACACCTCTTCCTCACACCTCCTTGTCACTAATTTTCCATTCATGTTCCTTCTAATTCCCTGACCGTCCAGCCAAGCCATTAGCCACAGCCCATGAATCAGTATACAGTCTCACATCTGGCCATTTTTCCTTGCAGGCAAACTGATCGGCTAGGTGCACTGCTCAAAGTTCTGCCCATTGAGAGGATTTCCCTTCACCACTGTCCTTTAGGGAGATCCCAGAAAGGGTCTGTAGTGCTGTTGCTGTCCACTTACGAGTGACACCTGCATATCATGCAGAGCCATCCATAAACCAAGCATGACTTTTTTGGTCTTCAGCTAAAGTATGGTAAGGAACTCCCCAGGAGGCCATAGGAGGCCATAGGTGCAGACTGGGAGAAGGAAGGTACTGTGACAGGAGTGGAGACTGTGGGCATTTGGGCCACTTCTTCATGCAGCTTACTTGTCTCTTCAGGTCCTGCTTTGGCCCAATCTTGTATATACCACTTCCATTTAACAATGGAATATGGTATTTAGTAGGGTATAAGCTGACCTGAATATCAGCCAAGGCACCTAATTTTACCACAAAAGCTGCATAAAACATGTGCTGAAAAACTTGGCTTATACACGAGTATATATGGATGCCCACCATGGATGCCAAATCACACAGCTGTGAGAGCCAGCTTACAAATTGAACCAGGGTTAAGAGTAGAGCTAAAAGACAAGAGACAAAATAGGAGCATAGGGGGTTCAAGGAGAAGAGACTCAAAGGCCCAGATCTTTCTACAAGGCAGGTTTATATACAGTACTTGTCACTGCCCTGCATTCTGTGACAAGTTGTCACACAAAGTGTCTGTTGACAATTTCTTTGAAAGCAAACAAAGAAGCATTAATATGTCACCCAACTTGCCTAAGGTGTGGAGGGGAAGATAAAACGAGAAGCAGGCAGTGTAACTGAACACCGGCAGAATGCTTTGTTGCAGCAGTTTCTCAGGGAACAGGAGAGAAAGTGTTGATCTGTTGAAAGTCAGAGCATCCAGTGCCTCAGCTCCCTGGGTTGAGTGGTCAGCTCCTTCCCAGAGACCTGCACCATGGCAGGTGATGGTCCTGTACTACTTGAAGAAGGAAGTGAGGTTTAGGTTGTTCTGTTAATACACTCCGTTACTCAGAAACCTGGGACAGCCTTCTGCTCCAGGTTCTCAGCGTTGAGAGAATTTAACAGTAATAGCTTCGCATTTAGAGATTTTGGCACATATTCCTCTCTCAGAGTTCATCATAAGACAATCTTCCCCCCTCCCACCCCCGCCACCACAGCCACTTGTTATCATTGAGCTCTCTGACAGGTTTTCCCTTCATCTCCATGAAGTGTGGCTGTGAAACCCTCTGCTTTTGACAAAATTTATGCATGACACTCTTGTTGACATCACACTGTTGAGGTGCTGGCATATGGTTAAATCACTTGGATCAACACTGAGACAACGAAATTAGTTCTCGACAAATGCAATTAACCCTTTTCATGAGCTAGTCATGGCTGGAGCTCCATCTATAGTAAAGCCACTTAAATTTTTTAATGTCAGCTCAGGTTTTTTCACTGATCAAAGAAATCTCTCAAACAAATCTTCACCTCTTGTAGTGCCATTCATGTCTTCCAGTGACAACAGTTCCTCTTGAGTGTCAAACTCTGCAATTCTCCCATGAACAAAAATGACCAGTTGGGCAGTATTTGTTATTTCTATTGTCTCATGGCAAGTGAGGCAGACAATGTGGAGATCTCCTGCAGAATCCTCTGGTGTTTTCAATATCATGAAAAACACTCTGCATCAACCTTTCTTCATTGTCACCATTGGGAGGATGTAACACCACCTAAGTTTTAATAACTATCCAGTTTGTATGTGCCACTTACAATGTAATTATTTTGCTTTAATCACTGTTCTAATCCAGCATCTTGATGGATTTGGAACATATCCAGTGTCTTGAAGTCTCTTCTGTGTACTGTTATTTCTTTAATCTTCATCTGAGATTCAGTTTTTGTGAGGATTGTTGATCATGAACAAACGATAAAGGTTGGATTGGAGTTACCTGTGTTGACAAAGAAGTTGACAAAGAAGCCAACCACATTGTCTTCAGTCATCGGAGGCAAAGTCACCCAAATCAAGAGGAATTATCTTGACAGATCTGGTCTTATCATCACCAGATAACCATAGGTTCACCACAATGTGTTAACACTTCCATAATGTGTACACTCCCAGACTACCTGGCACTGACTGTCCTGTGAATTACCTCAATACAGGCAGACAGGTCTTGGGCAGTGGGCAAGAAGCTGTCTGTCCTGTTGTGTTCTGTCTATCCTGTACTAGAACGTTCCTTGCTTGTCCCTCAAAGTTTACATTATTACTATGATTCACTTAGTATAAATTCATATTGCTATGAAAAACTCCTAGATTTATTGAATTTCAAGTTCCACCTGCTGTTCCCTTGGCAGGGCAAGACTAAATGATTTCTTTTTTTTTATCATTTTATTAGGGGCTCATACAACTCTTATCACAATCCATACATACATCAATTGTGTAAAGCACATTTGTACATTCATTACCCTC
>NW_022103958.1:35337732-35341718 GCF_000313985.2 Echinops telfairi
ATGGCCGCTTGTTTACTTTCAAGCCTTTAAGACCCCAGATGCTATATCTTTTGATAGCCAGGCACAATCAGCTTTCTTCACCACGTTTGCTTATTCACCCGCTTTGTCTTCAGCGATTGTGTGAGGAAGGTGAGCATCATAGAATGCCAGTTTAATAGAACAAAGTATTCTTGCACTGAGGGAGTACTTGAGTGGAAGCCCAATATCCATCTGCTGCCTTAATACTAAACCTATAAATACATGCACATAGATCTGTTTCCCCATCCTGATATAGAAATATATTTACATATGTACATGTCTGTATTTAGACCTCTATAAATGCCTTTTGCCTCCTAGCTCTTTCCTCTATTTCCTTTTACTTTCCTCTTGTCCCACTATCATGCTCAAGACTAAATGATTTCATGAGCCTTATAAGACCTGTGGGGCAGATGTTTCCCTGATGTACAGGTTCTACATGAGCACAATGAAGTGCTCTGAAAATTCCAGTCTTGCAATGTCAGCTGTAATTTGTTAGAATTCACACAGTTGAATGCTTTCACATAGTCTTAATAAAACATTTTTCTGTTATCTGTGCTTTCAGTCAAGAGCCATCTGACATAAGCAATGATATTCTGTACTCCACTTCCTTTCTGAATCCAACTTGAACATCAGGCAGTTTTTTGTTTATGTAAAATTGCAGTAATTTTAAGGACCTGCATATAACCTCTTCCCTGGGAGATGGACAACAGAAAAGTGGGTGAAGGGAGATGTTGGGAAGTGTAAGATATGATAAAATAATAATAATTTATAAATTATCAAAGGTTCATGAGGAAGTGGGGAGTGGGGAGGGAGGGAAAAAATGAGGAACTGATACCAAGGGCTCAAGTAGAAAGCAAATGTTTTGATAATGATGAGAACAATATATGTACAAATATGCTTGACACAATGGATGTATATATGGATTGTGATAAGAGTTGTACGAGCCCCCAAGAAAATATTTTTAAAAAATATATAAGCCCATTTTTAAATTAAATAAAAATAAACTTAAATTTTTTTAAACTGCAGTAATTTTATAGTGTCTTCATAAAATGTTGATAATATGTGTTATTAATGACATTGCTGAGTCAATTGTGCCTTTTACTTCATTGTCTTTTTTTGGAGTGGGCACAGATATGCATGAATCTCTTCCAGTTGGTTGGCTGGGTAGCTGTTTTCCAAATCTATTGGCATAGAGGAGTAAGCACTTCAGTGCTGCATCCATTTGTGGAAGCATCTCAACTGGTATTTCATCAATTCTTGAAGAATATTTTGTCCATGCCTCCAGTGCAGCTTGAATTTCTTCTTTCAATATCAGTGGTTCTTGATCACATATTACTTCCTGAGATTACTGAATACCAACCATTTATTTTTGTTACAGTAAATATATATTTCTTCCATGTTCTTCTTTTAAAGTTTTATTGGCACATAATTTACACTCTAATAGTTCAATCCTATCAAGGAGAATTGTATAATCATGACCATATCAATTTTAGAACATCCCTCTCCCCTTCCCCTGTGGTTAAATCACCTTTAAAATGATCTGTGCAGTCACAGTCAGTTCTAGTGCTCCCTCCCCACTCCCATCTTCATTTCCTACTCCCGAAATCCCCCTTCCCTCTCTATCACCCACTCCCATCCCTTTATTCCCTATCAACCCCAAACCCATTATTAACACTATGAATCCACTCCACCTGTGGGTCACAAGCTGGGAAACCCAACAGAAACAATAAAAACCAAATGAGAAATAAGGTAGCAAGGATAAAATAATAATAATATAGAGACCAAAATACAAATAATGGTTAAGAAAGAAAAGACCCTCATCAACATTCCAAAAGCCAGGGAAGAAATTTCTGTCATGCAACTCATGGAACTTGTAAGAGATACTTGCACAGAGAACCAAGTCAGGTCAGGTCTTATAGCGAGGTCATCTGGCCACACTTGATTCAGCAAATTCAAGATAACAATGGTCTCAGCCTTATAGCAAGGCTGTTCGCAACTGTTGCCTGTGGCTAGAGTGGGTCTGCCAGTGGTCTAATCTGACCAGATACTCTGCAGAGAGTTTTTATTTTTTATTTTTATTTTATTTTATTTTTTTATTTTTTTTTTTGCAGAGAGTTTTTGAGTTGCTACTGCCATCCATAGCCTTCTACAAATTGGGTGTTCATAATTTTAGTTCTGATACTTTTCCCTTTGCATATTTGAATTTTTTAATTGTCATCATTGGATCACACAAGCTGGTGTGCTTCTTCTGTGTGGACTTAGTTGACTTCTCCATTAGATGGCTACTTGTTTGAATACAAGCGTATTGTATTGTATTGTATTGTATCGTATCGTATTGGATACAATACACTATTCTGATTGATAGCCAGGCACCATCTACTTTCTTCACTACACTTTGCTCTAGCACCCTATCTTCTGTGATCTTTTCATGAAGGTGAGTATGAAGCAGAGCCATGTTATCAGAAGTTCTTAAATTGGAGCTAGAGTTAAATAGGAGTCCAGAATCCATCTGCTCTTCTGTGGGGTTTGCACATCTCAGGTTTACTTTAGCGGATATAATTTACACTGCTAAATTAATACTTAGATGGGAATTTACAGGACTCAAAGTCTGTATTTGACTCTATTCTGATTATAGCCATTCTAATATATATGTATTAGTATTTCATTGGGATTTAAATTTCCATTTCTCTATTATTAATGATTTTGAACAACTTTTCATGTACTTATTCAGTGTATTTTTTGGTAAAGAATTTGTTTAAATCTTTCATCCATTAAAAAAAAAGATTCTATTCTTCAGGTTGAGAGTCCTCTACATCTTATTGATTCAAATCTCTTGTCAGACTTAAAAGATTTGCAAGTATTTTGTCCCTGTGTGTAACTTGTATTTTCATTTTCTTAACAATGTCTTTGGCAGAACAAAAGTACAATTAACAGTTTTTTTAAGTGATTATATTTTTGGTGTCATATCTAGGACTTCTTTGCTTAACTCAAGGTCCCAAAATTTTCTCATATGTTTTCTTCTAAAATTTGTAGCTTTACACTTAAATGCGAAGACAAGGCATGGAAGCAGTGGAAAAAAGAGCATTAAACTCAACACCAGCCCAATGGCTTATTCCTTTGAGGCAGAAGTAGGGTTGTAGCCACCCTCCAACCTGCTTTCCTTTCCTTTGACATCTACCATCCCTCCCACAGCACTCTACTTCTTTGTTGGGTTAGTTAATCTGGTGCAATGGCCACAAAGAAATCACAAACAGTACTCAAATTCATGTTGGTTTAGTAGGGAAATCAACAGGTTAAAGGTTAGAATCAATCAGGAATATTAAGGACACAGATCTTTTGTCTGTAGCACTTTTCCTAAGCCATGCCCACACTCACATCTTGCTCTGAGACTTGATCTCTCAGCCATGAAACCACTTGGCTCACACAGGGGTTAGAAAACTTCTTTTTCTCTGATAATTGCTAAAAGAACACCCCACTCTGCAAGCCAGTTTCCTGCCAGAAAGTAACCAGTGTAACTCATTCTGTGAGCCAGGAAATTCCCTGTTGTATCTTATAATCTCTCTGTCATTTCTAGTGCCTATGATAGGATTTTAGATATGCTTCCCTTGTGGCTCTTCTCTCTGCTATTTGTGGGGTACTCTAGTTTTACTTCAGAAAGGGCTAACTTTATACCCAGTGGAATGGCAAGATTGACCAATCTCCAATTCAAGTTCTCTATATCTTTTTAAAAAATCATTTTATTAGGGGCTCATACAACTCTTATCACAATCCATACGTACATCAATTGTATAAAGCGCATTTGTACATTCATTGCCCTCACCATTCTCAAAACTTTTTCTCTCCACTTAAGCCCCTGGCATTAGGTCCTCATTTCCCCCCGCCCACTCCCCCCCAATGAGCCCTTGATAATTTATAAATTATAATTTTGTCATATCTTGCCCTGTCCGACGTCTCCCTTCACCCACTTT
>NW_022103958.1:35343381-35351434 GCF_000313985.2 Echinops telfairi
CATCATGTCTCATAGTGGGGCTGGCCATGTGGTCCTCTCTGTGGACTGGCTGCTCTAATTGGGGTCATCGTCCTCAAGGCCTGGTGGCCAGGATGAGCTCCAGTCTCTCCGCCTCCCCCCTCATCTGCTCCTGTGTGCTCTGGTCAGATATATCCTTCTCCTGGAGCTGAGGATTCAGTGCCATTCTTTGAAATAACTTCTTCTCGGGGGAGGGGCAGGCATCCACTTAGTATTTGGGACTGGGGCCAGCCCCCAGACCTCACTCCACTGGTTCCCTACTCCGTTGGCATGTTGTACTCACACTTGGAGCACTGGGTTGAAGTCTGGTCCCTCTTTTCCTGTGGAGATATAAACAATACCCTCCCCTTGGGTGGGTTAGCGCCTGTGCCCCCCCTACCCATTTCTTCCTTATTTCATCTTTTTTTTTTGTTCCCTTTCCCCACCTCCTCCCCAGTTGTCTACCATGTGCATCCCTGCATTTGATCTGGTCCCTGC
This sequence comes from Echinops telfairi, assembly GCF_000313985.2. Classification (NCBI taxonomy): domain Eukaryota; kingdom Metazoa; phylum Chordata; class Mammalia; order Afrosoricida; family Tenrecidae; genus Echinops; species Echinops telfairi. The sequence goes on from NW_022103958.1 coordinate 35,343,877, forward strand.
CATACTACCCAGCCCTTGCCACAAGAGTGTTTGTATACAGTAGCTTTTTCCCTAAATATCTTTTTTTTTTGTTTTTTGCATGCTCACATTCAGTCATTTAGTGGGAGTTACAAAGAAGAGTCATACCATGTGATTTCACTTCATTGTGAAATTTCTGACACTTTTTGGGTTAATTTTTGTATAAGATGCGAAGTATAGGTTAAGGTATATTATTATTATTATTATTATTTTGCTACCGAATGTTCAATTGTTCCAACATTTTGGTGGGGAAAACACTCCTATCCTTTTGCCATTGATTTTTGTTTGTATCTTTGTCAACTAGCAATTGGCTGTATTTGTATGGAGCTATCAGTGTTGATAGTGTAATGCAGCAGTTTTCAACCTGTGGGTTGAGACCCCTTTGGGGGTTGAATGACCCTTTCACAGGGGTTGCACAATTCATAACAGTAGCAAAATTACAGTTATGAAGTAGCCACAAAAATAATTTTATGGTTGAGGGGTCACCACAACATGAGGAACTAACTGTATTAAAGGGTCATGGCATTAGGAAGGTTGTAATGGGTTACATGTTGTGCTAACCTCAAGCAGCACCATCAGCTACACCATCAGCTGTGGGACAAAGATGAGGCTTTCTGCTCCCATAAATATTTATAACTCTGGAACTCACAGGAGTAGTTCTACTTTGTCCTATAAGAGCTCTGTAAGTATCTACTCCATGGTAGTGAGATTGATTTTTTAATTATTTCTGCTTATATTTCGCTCTCATTTCACTGTTAACACACCATTTTATTACTGTTTTTGTTGTTTTAAGGTGCCATTGAGTTGATTCTGACTCATGTAGCAACGCTACATACAACACAATGAAACACTGCCCAGTCCTGCACCACCCTCACAATTGTAATGTTCCAGCTCATTGTCTCATCCACTGTGTCAAACCATCTTGCTGAGGATCTTCCTCTTTTTACTGACTTTCGACTTTACCAATCATGATGTTCCTTTCTTGATAATGTGAATAAGGCGTGTGAGAGATGAAGTGTTGCTGTTCTCACTTCTAAGGAACATCCTAGCTGTACTTCTGCCAAGACAGATGTGTTCTCGTGGTCCATGGTACTTTCAACATTCTTTGCCAACACCATATTTCAAATGTACCAGTTCTTCAAATGTTCTTTATTCATTGTCCAGCTTTCATATGTACATGAGGCAATTGAAAATATGATGGCTTGGATCAGGAACTGGATCAGACGCTTATTAGTTCTCAAAATGAGATGTGTCCCCGCCTATTTTCTAGAATAGATTGGCTCTTGTTGTTGTTCTTTAAATGTTCTTTAAATTCTTTAAAAGAATTTGAGAGTGCAAACTTCTGTGCCTGTTGATTTATTTTGGGGGAAGATTTTTAAAAAAATTTGTGTCTAGTTTAATTCTTTTTAAAATTTATTTTTATTTTATTGTTTGATATATAATACTTTGGGGGGAAGATTTTAAAGCAAAAATTAAATTTACAAAGAGATATGACAATTGAATTTTCTTTTCTTCTTAGTTGAGCTTGTGGCTTTTGTGGAATTGGTCCATTTCATTAAGATGTTGAATTTCTGTGTGTTGAATTATTCATATTCTTGCCTTATTATATTTTTAATGTCTTATGGGTTTCTAGTTATATCATCTTTTTCACTCCTAATATATGTGTTCTCTCTCCTCATTTGCTTGATCCTGTTAAAAGTTTATCAGTTTTATTAATTTTTATTTTAAAATCCTTAGTTTTATTAAATATTGGTTTTTCTTTGTTCTTAACTTTATTGTTTTCTGCACTCACCATTTCCTTTTCCTTGCTTACTTTCCATTTGTTTTTCTCCTATCATCCAATTTATTAAAGTATAAACCAGTTACTGATTTAAAAGCGTTCTTTTATGGTACAATTTTTATCATTATGAATTTGACTCAACATTGCTTTAGCTATTTCCCAAAAATCTTAATAAATCTTGTTTAATTGCATTTTCATCCATTTAAAATAATTTTTAATTTCCCTTGAGACATCCTTTTGACTCACAGATTATTTGATACTGTTTTGCCATTTATTTTTTGTTTCATTCCAATGTGGTCAGAGAAGATAATTTGTGTGATTTCACTTATTTAATTGAAGTTGTTAACTTATTTAACAGCTACTTGCCTGTCAGTTTGTCATATTATGATGGCTTGTGTCTTGCTGTGATGTTGAAAACTATGTCACTGGTATTTCAATTAGTAGTTGGGTCAGGATTCTTCTATAGAACCTTTGATCAAAATGTTCAGTACTGATAGCTAGGCCTCATCCAGTTCTTCCGGTGTCATGGTACGATACACATATGATAGGAGACTAGGCAAATATACTTTTCAGACCCTCACAACAGAAACTCCAGAAACTAACTGAAATAGATATTGATGACAATCCTGGAATTCAGCGCTTCAAAGGAAAGAATAAAGAAGTAGATAAAATACTGATGAGAGGAAGAGACTAAACAAAATGGAGAGCAAACAGGGATATTGAATAGTGACCAGTTCTTCTGGTCTTTTGGCAAAGGGGATAGGTTGCTCATGGAGGCAAGTAATCTCACATTCCATTTCCTCATCCTATTCCTGACTCTCCTAGTTGTATTGGTTTTTGTTTCATGTATTTTAATTTTAATTTTTATGTGCATATACAATTAGGCAAGTAATACACCTATGCTATCTTTCTGAGTGGGTTTCATCTCTGGGTTTGAGTTGCTTATCCATCAGGAGGAGTAGGAAAAGAGAATACTATTTTCAGGTTGTACCCTTAAAATGACTGGAATGGTGGTCATATACCTAATATAGGATCAATGTAGTATGAGTGGGCACATGGCCATACCAACCTGCAAGGGAGTCTGGGAAATGTAATGGTCTGGAAATGTTATGGTTTTGGTACAAACAGCAATCTATTAATGGCATGATACTGATACATTTTTTGTTGTTATTTATTGTGTTTCATCAAATCAATTGTAACTCATAATGACTCAATAGGATAGAATTGAATTGCCTCATAAGATTGTAATCTTTATATGAACAGGCTGCCACACTTTGTCTCATGGAGTGACTGGAAGTCACTTTGGTACAGGAACATACAAATAGATCAGTGGTATGGAATAACATAATTCAGAAGTCAATCCAACCATATGGGAACTCAAAGTTTGACAAAAGTGGCATTTAAAGTTAGCACAAGAAGGACAGTTTATTAATAGGTGGTTCTGGCATCATTATGCGTGTTGAAGAAAGTAAAACTAGATTTTTATGCCATTGTGTGCATAAAATAAAATCCACAAAATGAATTTGAGATGGATTAAATGTAAAATAACCAAATGTTAGAAACAAAGATAAACTTTGGGTAAAGGGTACCTTCTTACAGAAAACAGAAACTATAGAGACTTAAAAAGGAGATTGTATTTAACTATATAAGAAGAAATAAAATAATTATAACAAAATGACTAATAAACATAAAAGAAAAAATATAATTAGGAACATGTTTACAGCACATGTAATAAGAAATCATTGGTCCTTATGTAGTAATAGTATAAATTATATCTAAAATTATTGAGTGCTTACTATGGAGCATTCACTGTTCCAAGTAATTATTTTGTTATCTTATTGGATGTCAAAATGTTTCTCCAAAATATTTAGAAAACATCAGTATCCAAATCAGAAAAAGTCATTTTAAAAATTTATCCTTTAAGAATGAAAAAGCCACCAGGAAGCTTCCTTTTAAATCTTAATGACTGGAGTTTTATCATCTGCCCATTTTGAAACCAACTACTTCCAAGATCTCTTTCTGCTTGCTCCTAAATGTTCAAGCTTTTAAATATTGCTGATTCAAACAGTTCAATCTTTGGATGTTATTTCCAAGTCTCCCATTCCATAAGTGATGAGCCTTGTCTCATAATTTTGAATACTTTTATTCTCAGACAGGATTTTGCTTTAACATATTCATTTGGATTTTAATAGGAATTTCAAATCTAATATATTCAAAACAAATTCCTAATATTTCTCTCCAAATTGTTTTCTCTTGCCGTCCCTTGTTTTTTTTTTTTTAGTTCCTGGAGAAATACTTATTGGTGTCTTCTTTAATTCTTTTCTTTCCATTTACACAGTAATAAATCTTGATTGCTCTTTTTTTGGAAAATGTACTTCAAATCGGAGCACTTCTCATCACCTCCACTCTTGTGGACCATCATCTCTTACATCAGAGGTTATTGCAATGACTTACTAACTGATTTTACTGATTTTTATCATTCTGTAATACATACCACTGCTTATCTGCTAGTTCGTTTTACTGTGGTGGCTTGTGTGTAGATGTGATGCTGGAAGCTATGTCACTGGTATTTCAAATGCCAGCAAGGTCACCCAAAGTGAACAGGTTTCCACAGAGCTTCCAGACTAACAACAGACAATGAAGAAGAAATTGCTGCCTACTTAAGAGGAAGTAGCTACTGAAAATGTTATGCATGGTTTTGAAACACTGTCAGACACTGAAGACCTAATGAACTGAAGTAGGACATTGTTGGAGATATTGCTGGCAGCGGGGCCTCTCAGTTTGTAGGGCACTTGGAATATGACTGAGGAGGAGCTGCTTTCTCAGAGTGAAGTTGACCATGATGATGTGAATGGAGTAAAGTCTGTGAGAGTGGTCCCAGTGGGAATCTTCATCAGCTGATTGGGTTTAACCTGAGATATGGAGAAACAGCTGTAAAAATCTGCTAATGATCCGAATGTGCAAAGTCTGAATCTAGGAAAATTGGAAGTAGTCAAAAATGAAATGGAACAGATAAAGATTGATATCCTAGGCCTATCCTGAGCTGAAATGGACTGGTATTGGCCTTTTTGAATCAGAAACTCATATGATTTACTATGCCAGGAGGACCACAATCAAGAAGAATGGTATTGTCATTCATTCATTGTCAAAAAATACATTTCAAAATCATTCTTGAAGTACAGTGTTATCTGTGATAGGATTATATCTATCTGCCATCAAGGAAATTCAGTCAATACAACAATTATCCAAACTCATGCACAAACCACAAAAGCTAGTGATGAAGAACTAGAAAACTTCTACTAAGGACTTCAGTTGGAAATTGAACAAACGTGGAGTCAAGATGCATGATAATTATTTGCAATTAGGAAGGAAGGATTGGAAACAAAGAGGAAGGAACAGTAATTGGAAAATATGGACGTGGTGATTGAAATTCAGCTGGATATCACATGGTAGAATTTTATGAGACCAAATAGTCGTTGAAAACAAATACCTAATGTCGGGGGTTTAAGTGGAGAGAAAATGTTTTGAGAAACGATGTACAAATGCGCTCTGCACAATTGATGTGTGTATGGATTGCGATAACAGTTGTATGAGCCCCTAATAAAATGTTTAAAAAAAAAAAAGAAAACAAATACCTTTTCTCTATAACACAAATGGTGACTATATATATGAACTTCTCCAAATGTAATATGCAGAAATCAAATAGACTACATCTGTGGGAAGAGATGATGGAGAAGCTCAATATCAGCAGATAAAACCAGGCCAGAGGTTGACTGTGGAACAGACTATCAATTGCTCATGTTCAGGTCAAAGTTGAAGAAAATGAAAACAAGTCCATTAAAGCCAAGATACATATGATCTTGAGTCTATCCTACCTAAATTTTGAGAACATCTAAAGAACAGATATGTTGTATTGAACAATGCTGTGAGATAACATTAAAGATATCATTCAGGAAGAAAGCAAAAGGTCATTAAAAAGACAGGAAAGAAAGAAAAGATAAAAATGGATGTCAGAAAGGTAAACAAGTGGCCATCTAGCTCAGAAACAACAAAGCCCACATGAAAGAAACACACCAGCCTGTGTGATCATGAGGTGTCGAAGGTATCAGGTATCAGGCATCAAAGAACAAAAAAATCAGATAATTGTGAATGAGGGAGAGTGCAGATTGGGGACCCAAGACCCATCTGTAGGCAACTGGACATCCCCTTACAGAAGGGTACTGGCGAGGAGACGAGCCAGTCAGTGTGCAGTGTAGTAAAGATGACACTTACAACTTTCCTCTAGTTCCTAAATGCTTCCTCCCCACCCACTATCATGATCCCAATTCTACCTTACAAATCTGGCTAGACCAGAGGATGTACACTGGTACAGATAGGAACGGGAAACACAGGGAATCCAGGACAGATGATCCTTTCAGGACCAGTGGTGAGAGTGATGATACTGGGAGGGTGGGCTGGAAAGGGGGAACCGATTACAAGGATTTACATATAGCTTCCTCCTTGTAGGATGGACAACAGAAAAGTGGGTGAAGGAAGACATTGGACAGTGTAAGATATGACAAAATAATATATAAATTATCAAGGGTTTATGAGAGAGCGGGTAGTGGGGAGGGAGGAGGAAAAATGAGGAGCTGATGCCAAGAGCTTAAGTGGAGAGCAAATGTTTTGAAAATGATGAGGGCAACGAATGTATAAATGTGCTTTACACAATTGATGTATGTATGGATTGTGATAAGAGTTGTATGAGCCCCCAATAAACTGATTTTAAAAAAATGGAAAAACAAACAAAAATGGATGTCAGAAGAGACTCTGAAATTTGCTCACAATTGTATAGTTAAGGTAAATGAAAGAAAGCATGACATCAGAGAGCTAAAAAGAAAATTTCAAAAGGCAGCCCAAGGAGACAAAGCCAAATGTTATAAGGAAATGTGTAAAGACCTAGAGTTAGAAAACCCCCAAATCTCAGCACATCTTAAATTAAAAGAACTCAAGAAAAAATTCAAGCCTTGAGTTGCAAAATATTGAAGCATGCAGGAAACATTGAAGTCGGTAAAATATTGAAGGATGCAGGAAGCATTAAAAGAAGATGGAAAAAATACACAGAGTCACCGTACCAAAAAGAACCAGTCAACATTCCACCATTTCAGGAGGCCGCATATGAGCAAGAACCAGTGGTACTGAAGGAAGAAGTTCAAGCTGCATCGAAAGCATTAGCTAAAAGCAGGGCTCCAGGAATTGATGGAATACCAATGGAAATGTTTCAACCTGCTGATGAAGCACTCACCCGTCTATGCCAGATTTGGAATACTGCTACTTGGCCAACCAACTTGAAGAGATCCATACTTGTACCCAGTCCACAGAAAGGTAACCCAAAAGAATGCTTAAACTGTAGGACAATATCATTGACATTTCATTCAAGTTAACGTTTTGCTGAAGACCATCCAACCACAATTGCAGTAGGACATTGGCAGGGAGCTGCCAGAGGTTCAGGCAGGATTCAGAATAGGAGGCAGCACAAGGGATATCATTCCTGATGTCAGATGGATCCTGGCTCAAAGCAGAAAATACCAGAAAGATGTTTACTTGTGTTTTATTAACTATCAAATGTATTCGACTGTGTGGATCATAACAAACTGCGGATTACCTTGAGAAGAATGAGTACAGTGAACCCTCATTTATCGCGGTTAATCGGTTCTAGACCCTACCGTGATAAATGAAATTCCGCTAAGTAGGATTCCTTATTTGTAAATCAAATATTTT
>NW_022103958.1:35355097-35361189 GCF_000313985.2 Echinops telfairi
AACAACAACAACAAACCAATGACAAACAAAACACAACAAGAAAGAAAAGCTTGTATTTAGTTCAAGGATTGTTTGTTGGCCTTTAGGAGTGTTTTCCAGTCTAGTCTGTTGGGGCACCATGCCCTGGGCCCAAAGTCCACCTTCAGCATTCCCTGGGGACCTCGCCGATCCATTCCCTTGCTGTTCTGTTGCATCCCCTTAGTGTTTTGCCTCAGTGTGGCAGGATCAGATCTTTTGCAGTTCCCACACTGCGTCGCTGGAGATGAATATTGAAAGTACCATTGACTGCTAAAAGGCCAAACAAATCTGTCGTGGAAAAAGTAAGACTAGAGGGCCTTAGAGGCAAAGATGGTGATATATCCTCTTACATACTTTGGATATATTGTCAGGAGAGTCTACTCCCTGGAGAAGAACATCATGCTTGGTAAAGTGGAGGGACAGTGAAAGAGGCTGGATTGATTGGAGAAACAAATTCAGTAACACTCATATATGTGTAAGAGGGACCTTTATATCAAGAAGTAATTATATATCAAGCAAACACCCCAGCTCAGTCCAGCTGAAGTCCATAGATCCTATACTGGTCCATAAGTCCCTCTTCAGATGCATGCAGCCACATGCTTTGATCCAGAATTCAGGGAGATCACAGGCTGGTGGGTGCAGAATTATGAATCCAATGGTGGTGGCTGCATCACAGGGCTCCCACAGGTCTCAGTATGATTTGTCAACAGGAAGGGGAAGGAAAAGAGAGAAAAGGGGCTGGCCTCCAGAGAGTCACTTATTTCAGTGGCACCTCCAGAGGAGGTCATCAAGCTTTGGCCTGATTGACAGGGGAAACTCCACCCATATCTTCTTTCAGGTGTCAGGTGGCACAAAAAAAAAATTAACTGTGACAGCCTTCAATGAGATGGATTGACACAGTGGCTGCAAGAATGTGCTCAGGCATAGGAACAATTGTGAGGATGGTACGGGAGCAGGCAGTACTTCTTTCTGCTGTGTTATTTGTCAGAACTGACTCATTGGTACCTAACAACAGCAATAACATAACTCATAGCAGTCAGAGGCACCACTTAAAATATAAAGTCAGATCATTTCATTCCTCTGTATAAGCTCATTTAGTATGAGAAAAATCCCTAAAAGGCCCAAGTCTCTCATGGGTCTTCATCATTTGCCTTTCTACCTTCGAATCCCATGCCCTGCCATGTTCCTCCTGCCATCTATGCCTCTATGCTATGCTATGAAAACACCAAATGCATGGTTTCTAGAGTTTGACATATACATGTATTAAATTGTGTGTGTGTGTGCTGCTCTTTCCCTAGTTAGTTTTATTGTTAGGCCCTCATTTTCTGTGGACCCCTATGCAAATATCATCATATCAAAATGACTTTTCCTGCTTACCCTACATAAAATATTATCAGAATCTATTCTTAACCAGTCCACCACTGGTCTGTCTGTTTATTGCACTGTGTTGGCTTGCATGTTGCTGTGGTCCTGGGAGCTGGGCTACCAGGCTTTGAAATATTAGCTGGGTTATCCATGGAGAACAATTTTCATTTGAGCTTCCAGGCTAAAAACTAGGAAGAAGGGATAGAGGCTGTCTACTTCTAATGGATTAGCCACTGAAAACCTTATGAGTAGCATTAGAATTTTGTCAGATATAGTGCCGGAAGATGAGCTCCTCAGGTTAGGAAGCACTCAAAAGCTGCATCCTTAAATATAATTGACATTAATGGCATGAATGGAGTCAAAATTTCAGGACCTTCATTTGCTGATGTGGCATGCCTCAAAATGAGAAGACATAGCTGCAAGCATTCATTGATGATCAGTGTGTGAAATATATGAAGTATGAATCTAGGAAAACTAGAAATGATCAAAAGTGAAATAGAATGCATAACGATGGCTGTCTTAGGTATTAGTGTGCTGAAATGAACTGGTATTTTTAGTTGGGTTTACTGTGCTGGGAATGACAAATTCAAGAGGAATAGCTTAGTATCCATTATCAAAAAGACCATTGCAAGACCTGTCTTACAGGCACAGTACTGCCTGTCATAGAATATCTATTTGCTTACAAAGAAATCCAGTTAATACAACTTTTATTCAAATGTATGCACCAAGGACTAAAGGTAATGATGAAGAAATTCAAGAATTCTACCAACTTCTTAAAATCATGGCCAGAGAGTCTATTCAGACTTATGGTAACCCAATAGGACAGAATAGAATTGCACCAGTATGTTTCTGAGACTGTAAATCGTTACAGAAGTAATAAACCTCCATCTTTCTCCCATGGGGCAGCTGGTCGTTTTGAACTGCTGACCTTATAGTTAGTAACCTAACATATAACCCACTGTGCCACCAGGGATCCTCAATATAATTATTCATATTTGAAATGCAAAAGTTGGAAACAGAGGAAGGTATAGTAGTTGGACCATATGGCATTGGTGATAGAAACAAAGCTGGAGATCTCATGATAGAATTGTGCAGGACCAGTCACTTCTTCATCATAAATACTTGTTTTCAATGACATAAACAAAACTATACATATGGACTTCTCCAGATGGAATGCCAGAAATCAAAATACATCTGTGGGAAGACAGTGGTAAAGCTCAATATCACCAGCCAAAATGAGGCCAGAGACTGAATGTGAAACACATCATCAATTACTCATATGTAAGTTCAAGATGACATTGGGGAAAATTGAAACAAGTCTATGAGAGCCTAAATATGATCTTGAGTATAGTCTATCTGATTTTCAAGAGCATCTCAAGAATCGATTAGATTCGTTGAACACTAATAACAGAAGACCTGATGATCTATAGGATGACAAAAAATATCATACATGAATGGAATAAGAAGTAATTAAAAAGAAAGGAAAGAAAGAAAAGATCAAAGTGTATATTAGAAAATTGCTCTGAAAATTGCTCTTGAATGTAGAGTAGCTATGGCAAATGGAACAAAATGATGAAAGAACAGGGTGAACAGAAAATTTCAAAGGGCAGCTTGAGAAGACAAAGTAGAGAATTCTAATGAAATGTGCAAAGACCTGCAGTTAGAAAGCCAAAAATGAATAATATGCTTATTATATTTCATGCTGAAAGATCTGAAGAAAATATTCAAGACTCAAGTTGCAATATTGAATATTTCAGGGGCAAAATATCAAACAACTCAAGAAGCATCAAAAGAGGACAGAAGCATCAAACGAAGATACATATAGTCTATGGCCTCAAAAGAATTGTCGACATTCAAGACATTTTAAGAGACAGCATATGATCGAGAACCAATGTTATTGATGGGAGAAATCCAAGCTGTATCACGGGCATTAGTGAAAAGCTAGATTCCAGAAATTGATGGAATACACGTTTCAACAAGCTGAGGAAAGACTGGAGACACTCACGTGTCTATGCCAAGAGATTTGGAAGACAACTACCTGGCCAACAGACTAGAGGAGATCCATATTTGTGTGTCCACTCCAAAGAAAGGTAGCAGAAGTCAAATAACTTAGTGCCCTGGGTAGATCTGCTGCATACAACTTCTTTAAAGTGCTAAAAAGAAAAGTCGTCTCTTTGAGGACCGAGGTATACCTGATCCAAGCCACGGAATTTTCAATTGTCTCATACGCATGTAAAGATTGGATAACTACTAAAAAACAAAGAAGAGTTGAAACCTTGATTGATGGTGTTGGCAAAGTATATCAAATATACAAAAGCTTTCAGAAGAATGAACAAGTCTGTCCTGGAAGAAGGACAGCCAGAGTGCTCCTTAGAAGGGAGCACAGCAGAGCTTCTTCTCATGGGACTTTGGGCCTGTTATTAGAAGGGTCCAGCCCTTGAGAAGGACATCATATCTGGTAAAGTAAAAGACCAGCGAAAAAGATGTTCAAGTGAGTGGCTGCAAGGTTGGGACCTGGGGTCACCACATACCAGTCAGTGGAGCCCTTCTTCCCCCTCATTGCCATGCTGTGATGTCACGAACATCCTAGAATCCTCCTCACTTTTTGCCTTACCACACTTTTTATTCATTTTTCAAGTATTTATGGAAAACTTGTTATGTGCCTGGAATAATTCTGTTTTTGAATTTTGTATTAACTGGCCATGGTTGTACTTATTACATTGACTTGATTTAGCCAAAAGCTATTAAATAATTTTATTTGGATGACATGTAAGAATGCTCATGTGACAAAACTAGAAGACATTTGGTAACTAAAATTGTTATTTTAAAAATTCAGTATGTGTGCTTGAGGGAGAGTCCAGTTCACCTAATGGAGTTTCCACATCGAATCTCTCTGTGCAGCCTTTGGAGCATGTTGTGTGCCTTGAAGATCCAAGATCCAGGTCCTTAGTGTTTTATGTCACTTGGACTGGGTCCAGAAACTTGGGCCAGTGTGACTTATTCGGTGCATCTTACCAGGGATTTTCCCTTCTTAGGGTCCTTAAAAATATTCTTAGTGCCCCCTGTCCCACCCCCAACTTGGGTGTCACTCCTTCCCCTTTTTCTACCAACAGTCACACACTTGTGCTCTCCCAGATGTGCCTTAGAAACGCTTGGTTATCTAAATGACTGGATACAAAATGGAATGCAGAAATTTCCTTTACTTGAGATTTTTCTTGATATTCTGTAAATATGTGTTGAAAAAATGAATAAGTGAAGTGGGATTCATACCAGGGATGCTGGGATGCTTCAACATCTGAAAAGCCATCAACATTATCCATCACATTGACAAGAAAAAAAGGAATGAATGGATAAATGAAAAATAAATATGTGTACAAAATTTTAAAATATACTTATAAGCATAATATTTAAAAATATGGAATTAAATACTAAAAGAAACCCTTAAAATACTTGAAGGTGATTGTCTTTAGGTCATATGAATGGGAATGGGAAAGGGTGCGGTAGAAGCCTCCTGTTTTACAATAAACATTTGGTTTTTAAATCACTTTACTGAGAGCTCTTAGAGATATTATAGCAGTCCATCATTCAATTAGATCAAGCATAATTGTACAATTGCTGCCATGTCATTTTCAAAACATTTTATTTCTTCTTGAACTCTTTGATATCAAGAGTTCAAGAAAGTTCCCCTTTATCCCCACCCTCACCCACCTTACCCCCAGGAACCCTTATTATTATATTATATATATTATTATTGTTTTGCCAAATAATACAAGATTTTAGTGAAATTTGATTTTACCCGACTTTATGGGCATTAATTTAATAGAAAGTAAATTGTTAAAAATGAAAGGGAAACCGTTTACAAGATGATCTGGCAATGCCCTTTTCTGTGATTTTCATAAATGATATGCAAATAGCAAGAATATAAAGGTATCAGGCTCGGGGCATAAAAAGAGTTATATCAGAAAATGTTACAGTAGGTCTAAATGAAAGTTCAAGATTTCTGCCTCTTTCTGATTGAATTCATGGGAATCTCTGTACATTCTTAGGCCTTTTGCTTTAAGGAATTGCTTTCATTTTCTCAATAGTACACAATAAGAGAAATAGGAGGTAAGAATGATGCAGAACACAAGGGACATAAATTTGTTACATGGGACTACAAACTTGGTAACCCGAAATGATCTGTAGTCTAATTATTTTTATAAATAATAAATAAATGTAAAAAGCTGAGTTATTAAACTACATGCTGGCCTCTTGCTTAGTGAAGTGTCTATTTATACATATACCATAAGAACAAAGCAGAACTACTAAGATAATCTGATACTCTACGTCACTTTTATGGACGACCTTATAATTCTCTGGGAAAATTGAGATATTGCTCTTATGACAAACACATTGCATTTATCTCTTGTGACATTTCTTTTTCTTTTTTCTTTGATTCAGTTATGCTCATTTCTTTCTTTTTTTTAATTAAAAAAATTTTTAAATCATTTTATTAGGGGCTGATACAACTCTTATCACAATCCGTACATACATCAATTATGTAAAGCGCATTTGTACATTCATTACCCTCATCATTCTCAAAACATTTCCTCTCCACTTAAGCCCCCTGCATTAGGTCCTCATTTTTCCCCTCCCTCCCCGCTCCCCCCTCCCTCGTGAGCGCTTGATAATTTATAAATTATCACGGGTTCGTTAGGGAGGGGGGCAGG
>NW_022103958.1:35362856-35378105 GCF_000313985.2 Echinops telfairi
TGTCCCCCGCAGGGCCATGGGTCAGTGAGCCAATAACAGAGAGGAACCACAAGGCCAGCCCCACTATGGGAATGGTGGCCCTCTTGTGACATTTCAATGTCCATACCTTTCAACTTTCACTTTCAATGCACCTATTGAAGTGACTTAGGATGATTTTAATCCATACACTCCTTGAATCCAGGTACCGTGATTTTTTTCTTACTCTTCTTAGGTTTCACACTTATATAGTTGAAAAAATTATTCTTATCTCTCATTTTAGTTTATCTAAGAATTCAACGGCATTGGGAGGACACTGCAAAAAGAATTAACAACAGCACATGAGCACTCCTGTATAAATGTACAGTAGAATATTAACTGTTGTGTGCATAGCTTTATGAAATACTAATTACAAACATGCCCAAAGAAGTTTACTAATTTCAGGGCACCCTTTATTTATGTCTTCAAATATTGTTTATTTTGGTAGAAAACAAAACTAGATTTCCATAACTTTCCAAATATAGCATGCAGATGAAAGGATGATAAAATGACTAGCTTTGTCTAATGATAAAAGTTGAACTAGTTTTTTAATAAGATAGAAAATATTTGTGAAATAATGGAACTACATAAAAAAGAAGTCTACAAAACTTTTGAGAGTTGGTATTTGAAGGGGTTCAAATGAAATTATTGAAGGAAAAGGCTAATTAGTTTATAAAAAAACAACATAATGAGGAAGTCTTATATAAGTTCAATTCAGACCCTATTTTGGAATTGGGGGACTGGTACTTCATTTACCTTTTTTTTTTCATTTGGAAAAGTCACAAAATTGCTGAGATTCTGGGTCAACAGGCTAAAAGGGAAAAGTAAACCAGTTATATCTGATTTCACATAAACATATATATGCTTCTATAATTTAATTGATAATAAATATAAACACTTGGTTTTGGTGAAAACCTTGAGAAAGCTGCCCGTTGCTGATGACTACTGTGTAGAACTATTTACTTACTGCCATTTGGAAAGTCTTCAGTTCTCTCATCAGTGTGTTCAGACTGATAATGCAAACTCATATGAAAATACATGACACATGAAATCTCTCTTGAGTTTGAAAATTTATCTTTTAAAATCCAGTTTTAGTGGTCATCAAATGCACACCAATTGGTTTGCATTTACCTGGAACAAAAGAAGAAGGAGAATTGGGAATAGGAGGAGTATATGGAATGTGTGACTCGTTGCCTCCATCAATAACCTTCCTCCTTTGCTAGGGAACCAGTTGCTTGGCTACCATTACTGAACGTGTTTGGATCAAAGATTCAACAGAAAAATCCTGAGCAACGGGGAGAAGGGCAGAACAGAATTTCAAATGCTCATGGGACCCAACCTTTCTGGAACCATGGAGGCTGGATGGATCCTTAAAGTTAGATACTAATTTAAACCTTAAACAAGAAATATGCCCAGATGTCTTCTTAAAACCAAAAATAGTTTAGTTTAACTAGTGAAAAAGATTTGCCTTGAACCTTATGCTCTTTTTAAGATCTATCTATGTGGGAACAAACTGATAACAGGAACTCAAAAGATAAGAACCTCAGGAGGCAATGAGTTGTTGTTAATGATGGAGAAACAACCCAGAAAAGGAGGGTGAGAATGTAGAAGATGTTGTAGTGCTTTATGTTTTGCTGTGGTTTTGCTGGCAAAGTGAGTAAGTTAGTCCTTGGATGCCAATAGAAAGGTTGGTGGTTCACTGCCTCCACAGGGATTTATAGCCTTGGAAATCCTGTGCGGCAGTTCTACTCTGACCTAGAGGGCTGCTCAGAGTTGGGATTTTTGGGGGGGCTTGGCTTTTGAGTTTGCTGTGTACATTCACAACAACAAAATAATTAGAATTTAAAAGAAAGAATTTTTAAGAGATTGGAAACCAAAACATTACAATCCTACTAATAAGACTTAAATATATGATTTTTGCATCAGTATTGATTTTGAACGAAGTAGCTTTATAAATTTCTCCCTGTTAAAAATTATACCCAACTTCAACTGTATAGGAAGGGCAGGCGAAGTCTGTTGGTGGAAAGGAGCCCTGGTGGTGTAGTGGCCATGCTTTGCGCGGCTAATCTCTAGGTCAGCAGCTTAAGACCACCGCCTCTGTGCCAGTGGAAGACGAGGTGCTTTACTCGCATTCAGAATGAAAATCTCCCGAATCCAGAGGAGGCGGTTCTACCCTGCTGTATTGGGTCATTAAGAGTCTAATAGACTCCATGGTAGTACGTTTGGTTTTTGGTGTGGGTTAGCTAAAATGATAATACCAAGGACTGAAATGTTGCTGGTTCTTTGTTTCTTATGTTTATTTTACATGCCATGCACTTAATATTTATTGCAATACTCATGTAAATATAAATTTACATTAACATTTTTAAATGGAATGAAGTCAAATACATGCATATCTTTCATATTTTATTATACTCTGGGAGATAATTGATGCTTCACAGTGAAATACATTAAGTTTCAATAATAATATTCATATAAATAAATGCCTATGGGTTATTGAATATTTAATAAGATGGTAAGGACAAGTAATTATCTTCTGTGGCATTTTTTCATATTAAACAAAATTTTAATTAAAAATGTAAATGTTTTAATATATTCAGGAATTTTTCCTAATTAGATATTTTTGCTCAAGTTGTGCCAATCTGGGTGCTGTTGCATATTGTACCTTTTGCTTAATTGTCCTCCTCTTTTTGTATCAAAATAATCACTTCCATTTTTATTAATACAGAAAGTATCAGGAGGACATTTCTGTTGCCCACGTGGGCATTAGAAACACCATGTTTCTGTTATTTGGGGGATATATTTCTTCACTGTTGAATAAGAAAGAGATACCATGGGCAATAACCAAAAAATTTTAAGTGTATGTGGCAGATATCAAACTAACAGCTACTGGAATGTAGGCAGGTAAGAAATACTTCAACAATAAGAGTCATTACTAAGATTTCTTTTCTTTTTTTTTGTCCCCACCCTGCCAACCCCCATTTATTTTCATAAAACAAAAATACCAAAACTAATATTTTAAAATTGAACAAAATTCCTTCCCATGGTACCTGATTTAGTAAATGATAATACCAACCAAAATCATTCAATAGCAAACAGTAGTGTTTTATTCTACTTTTATATAAGCACTTGATTGTTTACAATAGGAGCCCTAGTGGCATAGTGGTTACATGTTGGGCAGACTAGCTTGTGTAACATTGTAAATATTCATTTGACACTTTCCAGTACAAAACTAGATAACTAGTTCTATTGTTGTCTTGCAGGATTACATAATTTCCCATTTTATCATTATATTTTCTTGCATTGGAGGTGTAGTATTGTCATTTTCTATTGTCTAGACAGCTAACACCTGGGTTGCCAAGACTAACAGTTTTACACCCATAAGTAAAATTTAGTTGGATAGATTGTCTAATGCATAGATCTTATGTTGTAGTTATAGTGTTAAGAAGTCCTTGTTATTATGAATGTGCATTATGAGTATATTGTACACAGTCCTGGTATGCAAATGTGGAGCATTCAGAGAAGTGAAATAATTCTGTGTTATTATTATCTTTGTAAATTACATCTTAAGAGTTTTTGAGGACTTTAGGATGGCAGTTTTCTATAGTCACAGTCATACAGTATGTGCAGCACAAAGTGTTTTCTTTCACTATTAACAATAACTGCGTCAATGAAAATGCTTTTTAAATATACCCCCGGCAAGCAGTTATCTGGCTCTTCCTTCTTACTATCCACAAACCATCTTTTATCATCTTTTAAGACAGCATATGAAACAGCTTTGTAAACATCTGTTTTTCATTTTTAATTGTCAGGAAAAGTGGGGATTTCAATGTTTCTTTGGACCTCTCTGAGTCCTATCAAGAAGACTAAGTTGTATATGCTCATCTTTTCTTCTTTCTATTGTCCCTTTACACATACTGTCCTTAATTCATTTTCTAAAAATTACTTTCAGTGTTATATTTTTATAAATTTCTATGACATTGCATTATAGTAACTAATTAAATTTACTAGTAACACAGACTATCTTGTAATGAAAAAGATGCATAATAAAGAGAGATATATATTTAATATGCCTTTTCAAATAATTTTCAGTGTTTTTCAGCATACTCCATATTGAAATGTGCAGTAATGGCAAATATAAAGAAAAACATAATTGGTAGCGAACAGATTGATTTAGAGCACCAAATCTTCTGCCATAATTATTCTTTAGGAAATATATGTTTTATTTTCATAGGCTTTTTCTGTTCCAATAATTGAGCCTTTAATGTCAATGAAATAGCTTTTGCAGTGATATACTAAGAAGAATTTTGCAATCATACATTGTGACTTCCTTGTAGATGAAATAATCGGTTGGAATAATTACCTTAAAATATTAGAATTCTGTTCTAGTTGTTTTGAACTTATAAGATAAAAGCAAATGTACCTATCTCTTGAGAACAGAATGATCATCCATAATATAATCATGAACTAATATGCAATAGCCAACAGCTTTTGTCACCTATAAATAAGACTAACTAATATGCAATAGCCAATAGCTTTTGCCACCTATAAATAAGACTAATTAACTAATATGCAATAGCCAATAGTTTTTGTCAACTGGAAATAAGTAACAAAGTATATAATATTAAGAGAAGTAGTTGGTTATTAATGAAAACTTTTCTTTTCAGAATGTATTCATTTTAGTGTATTTTATATCTTTTATTAAATTGCCATCCTTTAATGCAATTAGAACGCACTGTGCATTTTCCTTTTGAAGGCTTGTACTTTATCAGTTTCTAAACTGGTAGAAATTGGAAACTCACTAGTAACTATTTATATCTACTTTTCAGTTTTGCCTTTCAAACTTGTATTGGAGTGATGTAGAACTAGGCCTTATCACTGCATATAAAATTAATCGAAATGACATATTGTTGCAGTTTCTATGACAACCATATCATGATGCTGATGCTCTTAAAAATTTATGAACTATAATCCGAAATATGCTAATTCTAGTGAAGATAGTTAACACTTATTTGTTTAATATTCAATTTAGTACTAAACTTCATCAACTTTGATAGTAGGTTGATAGCATATTGTATACAATTAAAAGAGGTTTTTGTATTGGGCTTTTGCGCTTAAATATTTCCCTCACAAACCCAATATTCTAGATCATGGAGTATGAATAAGTGAGCATTTAATATATTATTCTCTAAAACAGCCATGAAGGAACATGAGGATAATCATTGTTGCGGATTCTCAGTATTGTGGTCACTCTCCTGTCCTGTTTTAAAGATAAATTAATGCAAAATTTCCCAATGAAAACTTTAAAATTCAAGGACCTAATGCCGGGGGCTTAAGTGGAGAGGAAATGTTTTGAGAATGATGAGGGCAATGAATGTACAAATGCGCTTTACACAATTGATGTATGTATGGATTGTGATAAGAGTTGTATGAGCCCCTAATAAAATGATTAAAAAAAAAAGAAAACTTTAAAATTCATTAAAAAATCAACGAGTTATTTAAATACTGAGAAATCTCCATATTTAGGAACATTGACTTTGTTTTTTAGCTTTCATTTATTTGTTTGACTTTAGATAGACAACATATCAATTTTAAATTTACTATTATGATGCATATTAGGAACATAAAACCTAATAAGCTATTTAAATTTTTTGCATACTAATTATATGAAATGCTTTTATTTCAAGGTATTGTTTGTGGCTTATTTTAGAAATGATTTAATAATATAAAATATATCATTTGGAATTGATTTATAGTTATTGCTTCTAGATAAATAAAACTGCGTTTAAGTATATCATTTGTCAAGTAAGAAAAACTACTTTTGTAAATACCTATAATTTATTGGTTAATGGAAACAATTATTTCTATTCGTATAAATAATATATGAAGTAGCATTATATGTTATTATCAAATATACTTTTTATTGAATTGAATACTTCTGCTGGCATATTTAATAAAAAATAACTGTCAAATATTACAATAGTCTTAATTATTAATAATAAATGATAAGTATAAAATATGTACTTTAACTTTAAATTTCTTGATTTCTACATTTTAGGCATTCAAATATTTTAATATACACTTTTTAAATGTGGAAAACAAGCCAGAAGTCTTCAGTTTAAAGTGGGAATAAAATTATCTAAATATCACTTGGGACTTGGAAGAACAATTCTTAAGCAACAAAAATTTAAATGCAAGGATTTAGTGAATTTTAGTTCTTTAAAATAATGTACTAACATATTATAATATGCAAAGCAATTTTTGAGGTAAGTTAGCAAACTTTTAAATATTAGAATACTAATAAATTATTATTTTGCTGCTTGAGGTTTTTCAGGAGCAGGTATACAACATTATTTTTGTGTTCCTTGCTTGTCTTTTGTTGGGCATTGGAATGAATCTATATTCATTTGCCAAGTGTTTCTAGTGTGCTTAAAAGGTCTGATGAGCGTAATGATAGTCATCTTAGTGAATTGTGAACCTCGAATTTGTAGAGAGTTAAGTGTGTCTTTCATTAAATGACAGAAAAGGGACACTGAAGGAAGCTGAATGCTTTAATATTATTTGATGGTGAAAAGGTAACATGGCTTCTCAGAAGGATGCTATCATGGGGATACTTTGAATTTTAGTGAACAAATCCTATTTCAGTGGGTGAATTATCCTATAACCCTTCATATTTTTCCCTTTTTTGTGATTTTTGTGATAGGCTTGCTTACTTGTGTGACTATTCATATCACTTTTAGTTAGAAAAAAATCCTATTTAAGATACATATTTCGATTGATGACTGATGAAGATTTGATTTTCCTCTAGATGCTTCAGTGGCTTTAGTTTTTGGCAGCCTTTAGCTATAAAACAATCACCATCTCAATAAATGACTTGTCTTCTGGATAGCATTTCAAAAATATTAAGCCCAGGAATTGAAAAAACGAGCTGATACTTTTGTTTTGGGGGAAATTGGTAGAGATGCATAGTTTTCTGATCCCTACGGCTGCTGTCCTTATCTTGGTTTTGTTTCATGATATGCTGCCAGATATTCTCATTGTAGTAAGGCAAAAGAAAGCACACATACTGAAGTGACAACTTCTCCCATGTTTTTGGAATATTTGTGTGAATATCATAAAATTGGTCCCTGACTGCATATGTGCTGTATGTTCTGGTTTCATAGTCATTGGCCTTTGATTTAATTTTTCTTTAAATGAGGCTGTTATCCAGGCTTAATTTTTGCCAGTGGTGCTGGCAAATGCATATGCATCTATCTCTTCCATTTGAGATAAGATGAGCTGCCAGGATTATGTATGGTAAAAAGAAGGCCCCTCTGAGATAAGGCTCTGGGGGCATTGTTCAAATCTAATGTTCTTCCATGAGGTTGGCCCACCCCACTGCGACTAAGAAATGAGATGATTTGAGGGCTATTACATACTTAAGATTTTCATAATAGATTAGAATAGCATTACTTAGCACAGGTGTTTCTATAATTGGGATTCCCTGGGAAAATTCAGCACTGTATTCAATAATACACAGCTTTCTACATGAGTGGAGGAGTGGTCCAATGCTAATTTGGGAGGCTGCGGCATGAAACAGGGCAATGGGATCTGGCTTGGGGGCCTGTTGCTCCTCTTCTTTGAAAGACATCTCCTGTTGTCCATTATCACTGAGTTGCTGTGGTCCTATTGAACAATTTCAATTTATATTATTTTAATATATTTGCTAACCAAAATGCTGAAAGACCCAGTTAGAGTCAGCCAAGACTGATTTATGCCCACCTTAGCTCCTGAATGACCCTTTTGTAAATCACATTTAAATCATGTCTATGCACCTATGTGGTAGGCTCTGAGGCACTCAGGGTGCATTGCACAGATGTTGTCTCAGGGGCCAGGAGGAGCCCTGAAGATGGGCTTGGAATGACCTTGCAGGTATCCCTAGGACTTGGAGACAGGGTCCAGAAGTAACAAATAAGAACCACAATAAGTTATTTCAGAATTTAGCGAGGGCATCCTTAAGCCTGACATCCATTGAGCACAAGGAGTCAATATACAAAGGGTGGCGTGGGGAAAGGAGCTTCGACAGAAGTCCGAGTGGGAAAGTTGAAAAGTGGTGATATCATGAATAAGAATCATTATTACTTTAACCGAATCCATTGCTAGCTGCTCAGAAGCACTGATTTTCAGGGCCGCGGGCCACGGTGCAGCGAGACGCGTCCTGCCCTCGCTGCAGCCTGCAGTGCAGCCGGAGCGCTCCCCTCGGCTGGGCGGGCAGTTCCCGTCGGAGCGCCCCTCGCCGGTGACCTCGGGGCCAGCGCGTCCTGGAAGCCTTTTGTCTGCCTTCTGCCCCGAGGCTGGAGAGCCCGCGGGAAGGGAGCCGCGGAAGTGCAAGTCCGCGGCGCCGAGCGCGGGTCACAGCGGCGGAAGCTCCGGCCCCCGCCTGGGCGAGTGGGGCTGCAGCCCCTCTCGGCCGCCCACCTCCTCACCCGCACTACCCTAAGAGTTAGTGCCGCAAGTTTCGGGGCGGCGGTGCCGGTCTTGGAGCTTCAGATTCTGGCCCGGAGCTTTGTGCCCTGCTGGCGGAGCGCGCCTTCCTTCGATTCTCGGTCGGCGCCTCCACCTAGTTTGCAGTTGTTGCCCTGACTCCTCTCCGCCCGGGTTTCCGTGCACCGGACGCGCGCCCGCCCCCCGCGGGCCCAGGGCTGTAGCCTTCCCCTTGCCCGGGCCGCTGCGGGCCACCGAGGCTGCGGGGCCGGGCCGCCGGCGTGGTCGCGAGCGCCGGCTCGGGCGCAGTGTGCGCGTCGACCTCCAGGTGGCGCGTTCGGCACGCTAACAGGTCCCTCCGAGCCGCGCGGCGGGCTCTCGAGCCGTACGCCCACGTAGCATCCCGCTTGCCCGCCGCGAGCGAGCAGGCTGCAGGGACTGTGACAAGGACTTGAGTTTCCACGAGAGTTCGATCAGCGTGTGTGTGTGTGTGTGTGTGTGTGCTCGCGCGCGCGCGCGCGCGCTCCGTGGGGGTGGCTGACGGGCTAGAAGCCTGTGGGCCGAACTGGTTCGGTACGCCGCTGGCCTCTCCCGGATCACCTGGGCCCCCACGCCGAACCACTGGGCAGACGGGGGCGTGGGGGGTCGCTCGGCGCCCCAGGGGCCTTTGCCAGGGAACCCGCACAATAAAAGAAGGGTCTGGCCGTGGCCTCCAGCGGCCGATTCGCTAGTCTGGTTTCAGTGACGCACCATTTCGGAGTGTGGAGACCTGGAAAATAAAGCCCTCGGCCGCGGCGTGCCCTTCTCCCGGCTGCACGCTGGTTCACCGGAGTGGGAGGAGTGGTTGGGTGGGAAAGAGTCACACAGACAGGGTGAAAGAATAAACGTGTGACAGTCACACAGTCTTACCTCCCGGACGGAAGGATTCGGTTCCTAGACCAGATTTCCATAGGCAGGCTGCATCCCAGCTGTTTCTCCGTAGGCGCTTTCCTGCCTAACACCGCCTTCGGACTAACTTGGACAAGGCTCGAGCTGCCCCCTCCCTATCTCCCTTTTTTCTTTCCAGACATTCCCTAAACTCAACCCAGGGCAAATCCAGAAGTCGGTACAGTACAGAGCTTCCATTCACTCGTGGGGGGAAGCCCTTCTGCAGTTTCTCTTAGCCAGATGGAAGATGTCGATGGTTACGGGACTTTGGAGGGGTTCGTGGGGATGGCACAGGGCGGTGGTGGCAGGGAAGCTTGGGGTCTCTTGGGTCTGGGTGCTGCAGGTAAGGCTCCCAGACGCCAGCTGCCCTCAGGCGGAGCTGCAGTGAGGGTAAGAGTGGAGGGCGACGCGGCTGACAGGGGAGTGGAGGAGGGTGATTGGGGGAGAAACGGACCCTGGACCCGCTCCATGGACACACCGCGTCTTGGTGCGCTCCAGTAACCACTGGAGCTGCCGCCTTAGGGAGCTTCTGAAGCAGGGTAGTATTCACCAGGCGTTGCCGCTCCTCTCACCCCACCCCCATTAAAATGTGTCTAAAAAGAAATGAAAAGCCTTCTAAAACAAGTTAACAATCTTCCCCTGACTTTCCATTTGAGACGTCAAAAGGGTTATATAAATGAAACTTTACTTGGCTGGGGAGTTTACCCATAGACTCAGGAACATCTCGGATCTTTGGCCTTATTCTAATTCCATGGTGGTAATTACCCTTCGTTTCTTTAAGTGCAATAGATTTATTGCCTTAGAGACTATGCACAGTTTGATTGAATTATTCATTTTTTTTCTTTGGTGTAGACTGCATCTGGGGACTCTGATGTGACGTGTAGATTTTTTTTTCAGGAACAAAGGGAATGTGGAAATGAAAGAGAGAGGGAGAGAGAGGCTGGCAGATGTAATGAGACGCGGTGAAGGTGTACGCAGACTGGCACTCCCACTCCTCCCTTCTGCTCTCACTGCAGCCCTGGGTAACTCGCAGGCTAACACAAACAGCTTTTCTCCCGCAGCCTGCCCTCTGTCACTGTAAGTACATCAGCCTTCTCTTATCAGCATGCAGATTCCAGCCACGCACTCCCCCAGCCTCCGCTTTGCACCTTAGACAGCAGAGGCACATTTAAAAATTAACTTTCCGAAGCTAGCAAAGGCATGCCTGTAAAACTTATTTTTGATGTATCTTTATTTTCCTTTGAAAAAAAGTTCCTGCATTTTTACCACTTTCTCCCCTCTCCTTTGTGGTGCTGCTGCTGCCACAGTCGCTATGGCTTTGGTCTCCCCACAGAATAACGCGCAAATTCAAGTGAAATCTCATGTTATTCTCCATCCGTCTACAGTCCGGGGACAATGCCTTGTTCTTTTGCAGAATGACATCTGAAGGGTCGCAGAACATTGCCCACAATTTGCTGTTTGCTTTTGTTGTTGAAACCCGAGTTTCTACCTCTTTAAGGCAGAGTCCCAGGGGCACAGTTATTTGGGAGTTGAGGTTATCTGATTGCTACAAACTTACTGCGATGGGTTGCTTGAGTGTTGGTCTGTTTGTGCCTCCACCCCACTCACCCTTTCCCGAAGGAAACCGATTTCTAAAACTTTTCTCCCTCTTGTGATGAAAGTTTCCAACTTCTTCCCTTTTGGTTTTGCACTTTCTTTCACATATTCATCGTTTCAGTGGAAGTTCTTCTTTCTTCTGTTTCGGAGTGAAAGACAGTTATGCCTGTTCTAGGTGTACAGTAGCTGGAAAGCCCCATAAAGAAGTTAGTGACCGAGGATAAATGCCCTGACATGGAGGTCCAGACTGTCCGTCTGGCTGGTGTAAGATTTTCAAAGAGGGAATTGGAGGTTTTACCAGCCATTGTGATTTGGGTGTGAGTGTTTTCAGGGTTAACCTCTGGAGCAGAATGAATTGCGTTGCCCTTCCCAAGTTCAAGGGAACCTCTGTCCAGGAACCAGGCGCGCCTTTCCTTTGTGAGTTCTCGCCTCTTCCCAGGAGGTGCGAAGCCAAACTTCGCAAAGTCTTGCTCTGCTGGTTGCGGTGAGCGGTGCACGGGAACGCCCGACAGCCGGAAGCGGCGAGCGCAGCGGGCAGGTAAACCGGCCCACGATGGCTTGGGTTCACCCCACCCCCTCTCCATCCTACCTTCCTTCCTGCTTCCCAGAGCCCGGCACCGGGGACTCTCGCGTCGCGTCACGCTCCGACCTCCAGGGGAAGTGAGTCCACAGGCGCCCAGATCCGGCCGCTGTGCCTGGGCGCCCTTCGCTTCCTCAAGGACTTCTCTAAGCCCGCAAGGCCGGCGTGGACCAGGTAGAGCACCAGACCCTTAAGCTTGTCGCTGCGCTCTCCACTTCTGCTGCTCTGTACAGCGGCGCGGGGGGTTTCCGAGGAATCCCTTAGTACGCACTCCCGCCCCCAGAGCCACGTGTCAACCCGTGCAAACCCTGGAGCAGGACACCAAGACCCCAAACTTTGGTTTCCCTTGGTAGGGATCAATGTCCCGACTAGCGTAGTGTTCCTCAATTCCAATTTACTGTGGTATCCGTTTATTTGTTGAAACCTAAAGAAGTTTCCGCGCGCCTTCTGGGAAGGTTCGCTGCGGCCCAGGATTAGGGCCTTGGACACCAGGGATCTTGATGATGTCCTTCTCTTTCTTTCCCGCCGGCTTGTCAGCGGCCTGCATCTGATCACCGGCATCAGTCTTGTCCCCTCAAGTCCAGAGTGCCCTGTGTTTTAAAGAAACGGACAAGTTGGTTCTTGAACAGGCAAACTCGTCTTTGCAGCAGCTTGGAAGAAGCCAGTCGCGACAGAGTTTCTGTAAGGGATGTTTCTCCTCCTTGGGACCGCCACCACTTCTCTTCTCCGTGTCCTGCCCTGGCTCTCCAGGCATTTTGGTCAGGTCATTAGTGTAGTTGAGTTTCTGGGAGTTCTTGGGTGGAGCAAACAGTTCACAAGCAGGAAGGATTGGAGGTAAAAGTCCATTTGGTGGTCATTGGAAACTGTGGGGCACAGTATATGCGGTCACCTTGAGTCAGCCGTGACTTCAGGGCAACAGGTTTAACAGAGGGTTGAGTTCCAGGGCCCAAGAGCCTGAGACTGAAGAACTGGACTTGACACATAGTCACAAAAGAAAGGAAGTGATTTGGTCTCTTTCTAGGAGACAAATGCCAGGTCTTGTGGATTCCATGGGCCTCAGAGGTACTTGATCAGAGGTGCCTGCAGTCTGGGCTCCTAAGGGGCTGGTATGCAGGTGCTTTGAGGAAGTCATCCCTTTTCTGAAAGACCCTGGGGGCAATGGGATCTCTTATTGGGGATCTACTCTTTTCCCAGCCAATAGCCCAGTGAACTCCCAGTACCTGAGATCCCATTATTTAAGCATCAAATTTTCTGTCCTTGAAGAAACATCTAGCTAATCCTTCTACTCCACTGATCCTAAATGCTCATCCCCATCCTTATTTTTACCCTTTTCTTTCTCTTGCCTGGAGTTCATATTAAGCCAAACATGGAGTGGACTTTAAGAAGTCACTACATGAATTTATATCTCCACTCTTGTATCTTCTATGTTTGTTCACTCTCCATTTTCTTCAAAATTAATAAAACAAACATAAGCTTTTCTCTCCTTTAGCTTTTACCCCTTAATCTGTAGGAGGTCTTCCTCGTGTGTTGGTAACTTTAAATTGCCTTGAAGTTTGCTTTTTATCGCTAGCATCCCCACACCTTCTTTCCTGGTGTACATCTTCTTCAGAAAGTCCATGCTGTTGAGGCATCACAAAGTGGGTATCCAATATCAGTTTCTACTGGGCAAGACTCTCCCTTTCACACATCTCTGCAAGTGATGCCAGTATATCAGAACCTCTTCATAGCTTTTAATCTTGATGCAATTTTGACTCACCATTGACCTCCCTTTTTTGAATCTGGTCTATTTCTTTGGTCCTGGGCTAAGGCAGGCCAGCCTCACCTCATGCAGAAGGCCTCTCAGCCCTGTGACTGCTGCCAACAAAGACTGTTTGATTTCCACTGACTCTTACTCTGCCTTCTAGTCCCCAAGCTGTTTTGCACTCAGATGGAGTTCTAGGTCTTCAAGTCTTTCATCTCTCCTACATACACAGCAAAGGGGGACTTTTAATTCTGTAGGTTCCCTGGCTGACTTAGGTATGTTTACATGATGTCCTGGGTGAGCCAAACTCTCTTTTTAGCTCCTACAACCTTCACATGACTCCTCTTGAAATTGTTTCTCAAAAGATCTTCCTCTATAAAGTGGAAGTTACACGGTGTATCATCCTCCCAATTCCAAACACAGATTTCGTCAGGTAATATACATGAAGCTATTTTATTTATTGTAAAGCTAGAATGGTTTTTCTCTGGTACTTTGTAGATGTCTTACTATGATAGCAATTTTGGCCTCTAATCTGCCATCCATGTGGCCTCTTGAACACTGCCACCTAGATATGTTACGGACTGCCTATGCCAATTGCCTTTTCTTTTAATTCCTCATAACATCTTTAAAAATAAACCTCTTCCCCTGCCCCATTTATTGAGATCCCACTAACTGGGATGTTTTCATTCCTTCTGACTCCTGCATCTTTTTTATTCCTCTTTTTCATTTTTCCTTCATCATGCTTATCATTTATCCTAGCATTGTCCCTGCTTTCTTGTTTGCTTCAGTGGCCTTCCTCTTAGCCTCCCCTGTTTCTCTCATGATTCTCTTCTTTGGTCCAGTTGTACATTCCAATGCTTCTAACACCCAGTGGTTTCTTCCTCTGCCACCTAACTTTTTCAAAGCACAAGCTACTTCCCAACCCACCTGACTGCATCCTTTCCTCCACTGGCTCCTTTCTTTCTCCTGTGTTCTCTCTCTCTCTCTCTCTCTCTCTCTCTCTCTCTCTCTCCCCACACCACCTCCACCCAGTCTTAGCCTGCTCACACCCCTGCCTCAACACTAATTGCTCCTCCGGTCTTTTTTGTTGCTTCACCACCCAACACTTGTCCCCGTTCCCCTCTGACTCCAGCTCTGTCCCGCTTCCAATTCTCGCCTAACAATCGCTTCACTCTCACTTCCCAGGCGCTTCCTCCTGTTCTAACTGCAGTCTCGCTGGTCTCTCTGCCCTACTCTCTCTCCCTGGCTCGCTCCTGCCTTTGCCTCCCGCTTTCCCCTCCTTCTTCTTCCCCTGGCCTTCCCCCTCCCTCCCAGCTTCCCTGCCTGGCTCGCTGCCTCCCTCGCCTCTTGTCTCATCTTGCTTGTGTTGTCTGGGAGGGGAGCCCTGCCTCCTCTCCCTCTCTTAGATCAATGCCCTGGCCACTCACTTTCTGATGTTGCACGACGGGAAATGCTTTGAATACTTACGACATGGCCGCTCACACTGATTGCCAAGATTGACAGCACTAACCATCGCCTTCACTTGTTTCAGGGGGGAAGCCCCTAGTCACCCCGCTCCGCGCGCACCTCCTGGCACCCCCGCGGCAAACTTCTGCCAGGCAGCGCTCCCCCGGCCGGAGCGGGACACCCCCGCAGACTTGAGTTAACGGGTTGCGCTGGCCGCGGCGCTGGGGGTTTCTGATCCCCTGCTCTCTGCGCTGCCCTAATTGACCTAGCCTGGACTCCCTTTTATTTTATTTTATTTTTATTTGTCTCTTTCCCGGTTTCTTTAATGCCATTTACTCCCTCGGCGCAGCGCACAAGGAGCCCTTCCGTGCGGTACCATCCTGGAGCCCGCCCAGGTAACCGAGACGCAGCGAGCCATCTCCACAGCCAGGGCAGCCGAGCGGGAGCGCGACCCACGCGGGAGCTACCTGTTGGGGAGCCG
>NW_022103958.1:35378351-35380071 GCF_000313985.2 Echinops telfairi
GGGCCGGGGGCGGGGAGCGGGCGGAGGAGGGCGCTCTGCCGGCGCCGAGGGGTGCGAGGCTGAGCCGAGGCCCGAGCGGCTGCGCTCGCTGGTGCAGGCGCGCGGCCCGAGATGCGTCCCCTTCTTGGAGAGTTGAGCCTGTTCCGGAGGCGGTGACAGATCTGCGTGGCGGGCTTCTTGCTTTCTTGCCACCCCCACCCCCCCTTCCCAAACCACTCGGAGAAAACACATGTAACTGTAGATAACTGTGCGTTGGACACTAAGACAAAAGGGCAGGAGAGCGGGCGGGCGGGCGGGCGAGAGAAAGAGACAGACAACGCAACCTTCGACAACAGAAAGCTGTTATCGCCATCCCAAGTCTTCGTCGGGCCATCTATCCACCTTCTCGGCCCACCTTACTCCTCCGCCTCCGCCTCCCCGTAGAGATACTATAATCTATAGAACTGGGACTGATATGAAAAAGAAGTCAGGTGGCTTAGAGAATGCATTTTTAAGTCTCCGTGAAGTTTGAGGTAGGTATTTCATTGAAGTTCGCGCAAGTGTGTGCTGATGGAGGACGCTTGTGTGCCTGCGTGTGTAGCTCGCTGTCCCGCTCTCCCCCCGCCGCGGGTCTGTCCGTCAGCGTCAGCGCGGTGCCGGCTCCCAGGGTGCCCGCGGGACCGTGGGTGGTAATACCCATTTTGCTCGCAAGAGGGCAGCATCCCGAGGGCTTTGTGAGCGCTGTAGCTATCGCTGCACGCTTGGGTTTCCAGAAAGTTATACTGAAACTTTCAAACTGATAATCACATCTTACTTCGTGATATTATTAAAAGAAAGACTGAACGAGAGAAAGAAAGGAAGGAAGAAGGAGAAAGCAACAAGAGAGCAATGAAGAAAGGAGAGCGACGGAAAGCAGGCAGCCACCCTACCCCGGGAGAGTCCTAGTCGTGCTGAGAATAGGGGGAGGGCTGTTTTAATTGTGGGTTTGGCCGACTGACGACTGGAGTGCCCTCCTTGGCTGTCTCAGTTGTAGCCGGAGGTCATGTAAATCGACCTTAAAAGAATGCATAAGCCATAAATTAAAATAAACCCTCACCCAGGGGCTGATCCATAAGTAGACAATATCCAACCTGGACAAAACGGGCTTCCCTTACGAGCCGATCTAAACCGCATCCCCCCCAAAGAATAGAGACTAAATGCAAAGTAAGTTTCCTAGCGAATATTTTGTTTTCTTGAAAAGTGTTGGGTTGATTCGCTGTGTGACTGACTGCGACGCCGCAGTTTTCCGACGCGGTTCAGTGTCAGCCAGGCTCCGAGTGTGGGAGGTCGGGGGACCCACTGGACTTCTGGATTTCTTAATGCTGCCCCCACCCCACCCCCCTTTGGGTTCGGAAACTTGGGCGATTCGTGGGGTGGACGCCGCAGAGGACCGGCGGGCGCCGAGTCTCCGGGGTTCTGGCCGCCCAGGGAAGTTTACCTCCGGAGTTCCTAAAGAAAACCCGGGTCGCTAGAAAACGTGTGCGCGCCCTCCTAGCCCGCCCCTCGGCCGCAACTTTCCCGGGACCTTCCGCGAGTTGCTTGCGGTTCCCTCCGCTTCTCTTCCTTCTTCCTCCTGCCCTCCCATTTTTGGACATTACTTTTTATGATCTTTTCAGGAATAAACAAACTGAACTCCAAGACCGTCCGAAACCCGAGTGCTAATCTTGACGCTCTCTCCCCGCCCCCTACCCCCGAGTGGTGG
>NW_022103958.1:35380171-35403522 GCF_000313985.2 Echinops telfairi
CAGAGTCCAATCTTGTAGAGGTTGGACTCTGCGGGATCTGAATTGAGACCCCCGTCGGGGTAGTAGCTCACACACCACCCCAGCAATATTCTTTAGCTTTGTCCAACCTGATCTAAGGGCTCAGATTGCAGTTAGGTAGACTCACTACTTACTACCTCCATCCTCCCCCCCCAAACCGCCCGGCCCCATACTTTGTCTTTCTAACCTTCCATTGCCACAAGGGCCCTACTCAACCCAGCTCTCTCCAGAACCCCTCCCCTTTCTAGAATGTGGGGCTCGGTCCACAGTGGGGGTGGCGGGGGGCAGAACACAAGTGGCCCCATTCTCCTTACTCTCCGGCCCACGGCTCCCACCCGGGGTACCCAGGTGCCCACGGGACCCGCGTACCGGGCGGCTGCTGGCCGCCCCCGGGGCGGTCTGTCGCTCGGGAGTCCGGCCAGGCCTGGGGGGCGGTGCTGCTGGCCGCCCCCGGGGCCCTGCTGGAGCCCGGCCGCTCCCGGGGGAGCTGCTTTCTGCTTTCTCCCTTAAAGGGCCGGGCGGGCGGTGGAAGGGGCTTGTGCAAAGGCTGCTGGGGCTGTGCTCCCGAGCCCGGAGGAGCGGCCCGGGCTGCGGAGGGCAGATTAGCTCCGGGCCCGGGCTGGTTCTCGGCGCGTCTAGGAGCTTTAAGATAAAAAAGAAAATTGGCGTGTTCGCAGCCGATAAAAGGTGGTTGTTGCTGGTGTGTTTTGAGTTTTATTTAAGCTTTCGTGGGCTGGTCGTCTGATGCGTTTCTTTTGTATGAATTGTCAGATAGCGATGCCATCTCGATGTGGGGACTAAAAGTAAAACTCCTGGTCTAGTGGGGCCGGGTTGTTAGGTGGGCTCCCCCACCCACCCACTCTCACCCAGGCGGCTTCACTTCCTCCCTCTCTCCCTCTCTCTGACCTCTTCTGAGGGCTGTGCTTGAAATTTCGGTCTCGGGATGGCCCGAAGCCTCCCTGCGGCAAACTGGGCTGCACTCTGGGCCCTGGGCAGCCCTGTCAATGGGGCACTCCCACGACGTCCCTGGCCGGCCGGCTGCTCGAGCCCCCAGTGAGTACTCCTGTAGGCAGGCTGTGGGCTCCATCTGGGAGCCCCAGCCACTAACCCCGTGGAGAGGAGTGTGGTGTCCCCTCTCCCAAGGTTCCCATCTCCCCAGCCCTTTACAGGGGACAGAGGGTCTTAAGGAGCACAGCTCCGTTAATTTTTCTCTAGGAGGTAGGCTTGGGGGAACATAAGGGTCAAAGAGCTGGGTTCTCTAGCTGGGGCACATCGAGGAGGGTACCAATGGACACCTGACAAGGTCTACCCTCCCCACTGGGCCACATGCTTGCCCTGAGTATGGGGGGCTAGGGGAAAAGCAACGCGGATGGCCAAGAGCCCGCGAAGCTGATCCCACGATGGCATTTTGTTTTGAACTGTTGCTGGGTTGACGTTTCCTCATAAGGTAACTAGACAGACGACTGTCACTGGACGGTCGGCTGCCCAAATGCCACATATATAATTAGCCTGCGCACTCAGCACCTCTCCCCTGAGGCCCACGGGCACGGGCTTGGCCACCAGGTCCCCTCAGCTCTGTTCTCGGCGACAGGATTCCTGAGGGAGGCCTTGGCATCTGGCAAAACGGTGGCAGTGCAGTCATGGCTTTGATTGTTCCCTCTTTCCTTCTCTTCCTGTTTTCTTCTCTTTCTCAACCTGTGAGGGAGCATGACTGGGTCGAGGGGTAAACTGGACAAGAGGGCAGCAAGTAGCCTGGATGAGTGTACTGAGGTAGACGGAGGAAGACTGTCTATATACCTGTTTTTCACCCCAAGGTTGGGGGAAAGGCGGCTCCCTACCCCGCCCTCCGCCCCCACCTCCCTTCTTCTCAAACTCAACAGGACCAGGCCAAGCTTGGCTTTGCATATCCTGCCTGGAAAAGCGGCTTTGACGTTCAGTTTGAACTGTTCATCTGCCTGTGTACTCTGTCCTCGTCCTCTGTCCACAAAGATCTCCCTGCAAGTTAGTGTCTGTGCCCTTATTGCAGCTTCTGGTTTCCCCCTGGAGGCCTAGCGGATCCAGGCTTCTAGTAATCACTGCAGGAGACTGGAAGGATCTTCACGGACTCTACCTGTCTTCCTTCTGTTTGGTTTGGCCCTCAGGAGAGCAGACTTGGCCTTTCTCTGAGAGCTCAGATTAGTACTCAGCTTTCCAGATCGCTGCCTCAGGTTGGTTTTAGCCCACCCTCTGTGGCAGAGACCAGGTATGTACAACCTTGATGTGATCATGACCTTCCCCAGGCACCTGTGCAGTCTCCTTGGAATTCAGCACTCAGTATTAGGCACCTGCATTAGTGTCCCTTCTCCCCTTGTTTCTAGACCCCTCAGACATGCTTGGTACCTACTAGAATATTCTCTTTATTTAAATCAACAACAAGCAAGCCTTCTAAATCAGCCACAAGTTTAGTAGAACAGGGTTACCTTTTCTCTGGCAATAAGCTTGCACTAAGCATTCACCTTTCTGATGGGAAGTTGGATTTAATTTTTCCCCAAAGAAATATTTCATTTTCTTTTGGTGGTAGAAAAATTGTAAATGATTTATTTGGAACTAAAAAGCAAAACAAAACAAAAAACCCAAAGAAACCCAAAATACCCATTGTACGTGAGTTGATTCCCATTTCACCAGCTCATAAATGTATTATCTTTTAAAGAGTATCTTTCTGAATAACACATAGGGGAGCCCATGGTCAGTAGACCAAATGACAAGTAGGGTTTTTTTTCCCCATACATTTTTGCAGACTCATAAATCAAGTGTTTGTTTCTATTCTAGAAAAGTAAAATAAAAATCAACCGAAAAAGGAAGAAAAGGAAACCTTTCAAACTCTGAAAGCAAGCAAGTGTATCTCACTTGGTTATTAGATGTCTTTTACAACCAAAGGCAGTACATAGCAGGATCCAGCCATCAAATGCAAGGTCATGAATTCCTGAGGCAAATTGACACCCTCTGCCACTTTACTCATGTCCTACCAACACTTAGTACCTTTCTCCTCTGCTTACTCACTGTTTTCCTTTAGGTATAGTGGAAAAACTGTAATCTTTTGTTTCTTTTTAATGCTGTTTGATGAATTTAAAAATTGCCAGAGAGAATTATGACTCTTATTATGGACCATAATACACAATCCTGTAGTAGTAAATTATGTAATTACTATTTCCATATGAATCTATGAAGACAAATATAAAACTATTATTAATAAAACTGTATCAAGAATCTATACCTCCAGTTGATTCTATAGTGAATTAAAATAGTTGGATACTAAGGAGGAATGTGATTCAGTAGGAATACTATATTGTTTGGCATTTGTTCAGGAGTAGTAGAAAATGACATTTTTCTTTTCTAGAAAGGGAAAGGCATGTATTTAAAATATCATAACAAAATTAGCAAGTCTATCTTTTTAAAAAGCCTTAAAATATGCCATTTCAAATATGTAAATAATAGAGTAGGTTAGAATTATTGAGATTTTTATGCCTTTTTAAATTTGACCTCTTTTAGTAATTATTGTTATTGGTGAAATTGCTATGCATATCCATTTTAGAGACCAGTGAAGTTTTAAATCTCTTTTAGGTAGTATATATAATAGGTATTAGAGTAAATTAATTTTCTTTTAGACAAGAATTAATACACATGGTATTTAACCTTTTCTTTAATATTTTCTATTCCTTACAGTTTTGTTAGGTTATATATTTCTCTACGTTTAAAATAATTTTCTTGTTAGTAAGAGAATTATTAATAATGACTTTGAATACCTATCTCCTATACCTACCTCTACCATATCTATCTACCTACCTACCTGTCTACCTACCTACCTACCTACCTACCTTCTCCCCATTTATAAACAGCATTTTATAAAAGTATAGCATAATACAACTAATAAATCAATTTATCTATTTGTTTAAATATAGTTTAGGGTTGCACTTATATCAGTGGATGTTTTGAAGTCAAGTGAAACATTCCATCAAACTAACGTGTCTGAGAGCATCATATCAGGCACAGACAGGTACTAGAAACGATAAAACACAGATCACTTACAGCAAGATGATTTGCAGATGGCATGTATTATCTGCTGTCATGAGGTTAGTTGGGTCATATTACCTTTAAAAATAATCTAGGTTTCAGAATTATTAAATTATGTAGGTATTTGAGATATAATGTGAACAGATTTATTATGAAAACTTGCTCAAAAGGAATTTTAAATAAATAAATATTTCTTGCTTTTTATAGGAAGAAATGGATTATTTGGAGGTTTAGATTGCTTCTTGTTTAAGCAAAGTGACTCTTCTCTCATGTAAAAAAAAAACCACCAAGAATTAGGTATTAAAATATGTTATGCCCTCATCCTGACTCTAAGTTTACTACTGCTAATATCTTGAGTTTCAGAATATTTAAGTTAAAAAAAAGCTTGGTGCTCGGGTACAGTCCATGAAAAGTAATTTCCGTTACATGTAAGCACATTTTAAATGTGTAGCATATACTTCTTGCATGAGGCTCTTCATTTGTTATGTGAAGCTTACTATTTTGGAGAGTGCTATATCAGAACTTTCAAGATCTCATTTATGGGAAAGGTGTTCCCTTTTTTTTTTCTGTAGAAGAGGCTACACTTTTAGTGAAGCTTCACTCCTTAGTTAAATATTTTATTTAGATATTAAGCCAAGCTAGAAAGAGTTTGAGAGTTGCATTATGGTTTCTGATAGATTGTGTCAGATTTTAAGGGCCTCTTGTAGTTTGGATAAAAATATCAATGGAAGAATGTGGGTGGAGGTTGTGAGATGGAGTATCACTTAAGTCTACAATCAACTCTCTCACCTCCAAAAAAGGTGCGGGCCTATTCTTCCTCAAATCTGTGGAAGTCTTAAAACAGGGAACGTGAAACCCTAAAACCTCAGAGCAACAGTATTGATTCAGATCTTAACTGCAAGCCCTTCATATCATTGCTCAAAATATCCAACTTTACACCAATATTAGCCATTCTTTTTATAGTGACACCATGCTTAGTAAAAAACTTCTAAGCACCGAGGTCAGGTGTTGAGATTGGATTCTAGTTTATTTTTTATGAATCAGATAAAGATTTCTGTGCATGAGACCATATGTGAAGATGAGAGAACAAGAACATTTCCATATCAAAGGCAATATATCTGAGGCTGCATGGTAATTAAAATGCAGTGGTTTGGACTCTGCACTAGCACTTAAGCAGAGCATTGCTGGGACCTTGTGCATCATGCAGGCGGTTGCCTCTTGCATACTTCTTGAAATACACTTATAATTTTGTACAAACATTTATGCCAGTCCACACTTTTCTGTGGATAATTTGTATTTCATCCAAACCATTCAAAGTAGAAGTTATTTTTTGAGCTACCCCCTCATTATGGCTTTTGTGCATCAACTATTTTTATTCTGGTTGTTTGTATTTCCTTTTACCAGAATGATGGCTTGTTTATATTCTGACTCTCTTCTTTCTTCTCTAAGACCCCTCATATATCACTCATATTTTACAATTCACTCAAAAAAAAAAGAACAAAACTTACATTTTTTGAAATAATGTGAATTATTTTCTGAGGTTAATTGTAGATGCTACAATCTATTATAAAGTAATAGACCACATTAAATAATCAGCTGTCTAGTTGTGCCTAACTTATAATGCTAATACATTTAGCAATCCTCATTGACTTGTACAGTATGCAATATTGGAAGAGAATTATTTTAAAAATTTTAAAGGAGAATACTGAAATAGTCTTTTTCACCATTTAATACACACTACTTCAAGTGTTTAAACTATAGAAATCATGTTTATTTAAAGAACCATCTTTTTGTACTTATAGGAGGGTATGTTTGGTTTTGTTTATAAAGATCTAGGTTAGCACCTTAATCTGTATTAATTTGGGGATGCAATAGTGAAGAAAAAGGAAACAATAGCTAACAGTTGGTTGTTCAATGTTGTATATATTTTAGACATTTTTGCATCTTTGATAACCAGTTTGAATTTGCTGCTCCATAATTTTTTTTGGCTTTTAATTTTATGTTTATTCTATTTGTATGAACATTATGCTGGGGTGTATGTGACAAGGAATTCACTGATGTCTTTTATTTGCTAAGAGACCCCAAGTTCTATAAGGCTTTCAAAGATTCCTCTGGATTGAAGGACCATGTATTGAAGAAGCCTGATGTGGTATTATGGAATTTGTGCATTTTTTAATGATATAAATTACTTAGGGTCAAAGTATTTAAGAATATATATTGAGCTGATGATTCTCAGTGTGATACACACACATTAGCACAATAATTACCAGATGAATTCAAATCCCTTATATGACATGCATATTAGAATCTATATTTTATGTTCTCTCATTTCAAATTCTCAGTTGATTTTTTCTTAAAAATCTGCAGAATAATGCTCTGCTAAGTGATCTATTGTTCCCATTACCTTCAACAATTTGTAGTTTTTAATCATCATAAAGAGGCAAATTGAATTGTCTAGCCAACTATACCTATGCGAATGCATGAAGAGACTTAGTGCTGGTTGCCATTTTGACTTCACTGAGTACAATCTCTTTGGTTCATTGAAAAGCAATTCTTTAAATTTAGACAAAATTAAAGGTCCTTTTCCTTCCAAGATTATACAAACCCAATTTATAGGAAAAAGAAAATGCAACTTTTTTTTAATGAAGAGCAAAGGTTTCAAAAGGAGACCATTCTGAAGCGTGGTTACAAAGGTTCCTTAATCATTCTACAAACAGATCACTGAGTAATGTGAGTGAGCTTGTATAAAGGTTCAAGCACTCTGAAGGGCATTTTGAAGTGGTGGGTTTTCATTTTTTATGGATTTTATCTTTTACTAAAAAATTTACTGTTTGGTAGGTGGGGAAATGTAGGTGCACTTTTCATGATGCTAAGCAGATCATAGGTAGAACTGTGGAAGAGCGTTCTTTATTATGAGAGAATAGTCCATTGTTCTGTCTTTGGAAAGAATATCAAAGGGTAGAAATGTTATTTTCTCAGAAACAATTTCCAGCTATCTTTTTTAAAAGTCATTTTATTAGGGGCTCATACAATTCTTATCATAATCCATACATACATCAATTGTGTAAAGTGCATTTGTACATTCATTGCCCTCATCATTCTCAAAACATTTCCTCTCCACTTAAGCCCCTGGCATTAGGTCCTCATTTTGCCCCCTCCTTCCCCGCAATTTCCAGCTATCTTAATGGGCAAGGAGGTTTCTGTACAAGTCTGCAACACCTCTTCCCACCCTAATATAGCCACAAGGAATCCCTAAGACTCAGTTTCTTCATCTATAAAATGGGAGTAATGAAAAAATATCTGTGTCATAGGGTTATTATGAGGATTAAATATGATAAAGGAATGCAAAGTGCTAAGTTTAGGGGTTGATATAAAAGAAACACTTATTACGTGCTATTGATTACATTTGAAGTGGTCTTTAGAGCTGTAAGTTTCAGAATTAGAATAAGAATTAGAATGATCACTCTTGGCCCTCTTTTCCAGCTTCACAGCATACGTGCTATGTAATCTGTGGCAAGCTCTCTGGCATGCTCCTTGCCCTCTCATATAAAAAGGAGACAAGACACCCTCCTTCCTTTCTTTCTAGGAAGAAGAATTAATCTGTGGTCTGAGCGACTTGGGAGAGAGCAGTGACTCACTTAGTTTGGATGTCTAGCCTTTAGAATTTGCCAAAATGTCAATGCTAAGGAAGGGAAGTGAATTTTGAAAGATCATTTCTTCTGTCATCCTCCTCAGTACTGATCACCTTTTCTTCCTTCTAATCAGTTAACAACTTCTCTATCCTGAAGGCCTGGAAAGAAGGAAATTTAATACTCTTGTTTGGTTATGTGTTTTGATGAATAACATCAGAAAGTTCTTCATGTCAAATATACACATCTCAATCTATCTTCTCCTTTTCATTTTAAGAAAAAACGGAAGCAGACATTCCTCTTCTTCTGAATGATAGGCCTGCATGTGCGAAAATAAAAATTAAGCTTTTGGGTTTTGTTTTCTGAATTGTTCCCTTGGGGTTTTATACCCTAAACTATATGTGTGTGACCTTGAGAAGTTATGCAACTTCAGCCTGTCTAGGTTCCAGTTTCCGCACTTGGAACATTAAGATTGTGCTAGTATTTATCTCACAGGGTGTCGAGAAGATTAAGTTTAAAGATACTGTGTATGAAAGTGAGTAGTATAGTGCTGGACAACTGTGCTTAGGATGAATCGACAACACTTCACTGCCATCGAGTCAAATGTCGACTCATTGTGATCCCGTAGAACTGGCCCCTTGGGTTTTCAAGACTGTAACTCTTTATGACGGTGGAAAGCCCTGTCTTCTGCTTGAGGAGCTGCTGATGGTTTTGAACTGCTGACCTTGTGGTTAGCAGTCCAGTGTGTAACCACTATGCCACCTGCACTTTGGCATCCAAAAGGTCCTTATTTTTGTCAAGTTCTGTAGCACTCCTTAGTTTTCAAAGTGCTTTCATTTTCATTGCCTCACTCAGTAAGGACTATACAGGGCAGATAACCTTACCAGTCTAATTTTCCACTTGATATGAATTAAAGGTTTCGGTTGGGCTTTGCTTCAGAATATCTTTCACTCCCAACAAAGGATGTATGTTATAAATTAGGGCTGATTTTCTCAGCTCTCCTATTTTGTAATGTTTTCTTGATCATGTAAATTCTCTCTTTTAAAAAATCTTCATACTTACATCCAAAGTCAAACTCTTACTGTATTTCCATACATTAAGGTAAATTTATATGCCATGCTCATTAGAAGAACTAGACCTCAATGATATGTTAGTATATTTTTGATTAGTAAAAGTTAGAATATAATTTATTATATAATAAGTATGGCTAGTTGGATGGCGAAACTTTCAAAACACGGAGTTCATAAGGGAGTGAATAAGAGCATCTGAAACGCTTGGGAGCCGCTTGGTTCCATGGTCCATAGATGAGAATCCATGAGACTAGTGAGGAGGTGCAAATATGAACTCATCGTCAGGGGAAGCTTCTAGAAGGAGGTGCCCTTTGAGGTGCGATTTAAGGAGTGACCAGGAATAGGCTATTTGAAGTTACACCCTGAAGAACAGTGGGCACATGGGAACATTTGATAGCATATCTGACTGTCCTGTAGGCGTGACACTGAGCAGCTCATGCTTAGCTCTTTGTGGCTCCAGGTCGGTCAGTGAGTGAGGTACCCAACGGTCAGCATCATAACCAGTGCGCTTCTCTTTGTGTTTGGTCAGAGACATTGTGTAAGTACATTTTAAGGGTACAGAGGAGTCTTTCAAATGATTACTTTTCTTCAAATACGTCAACGAAACATAACTATTAATGGCGTGGGAAAGGAGCCCTGGTGGTACAGTGGGCAAGACCTTGGCTGCTAACCTAAAGCCCAGTGGTTTGAACCCGACACCGCTGCAATGAAGAAATATGTGGCAATCTACTTCTGTAAAGTCTACCTTCTTTATAAAACGCAACAACCCCAAACCACGCAGCCAAGTGACTGCCATTGCGGCAATTCCAATTCAGAGTGACCCTATACATGGTTTTAAGACTGCGAATATTGAGGGGAGCAGATCTCCACCCGCCCCCCTCTGGGGTGGGTAGTGGGTTTGAATAGCTGACCTAAGCATTAGTGTCCCCCCCCCCCCCACACCACCCCACAGGGCTCCCAGGGCTCTTTTCGTGAGGATTATAGCCCAGGCAACATGATGAGGCCGTTTTTTACTCTGTCGCGTGGTGGCACAATGAGTCAGAATCAACTCAATGGGATACAATCACCTACGTCGGCAGTTGCTTTGTCTCCCTGATTTAGAGATTCATAAGAAATTCAGATAAAAAGTGAAGAGCTGGCTTGTCTGTTAACAGTAGAATATTTAAGGATAAGAAAAAGCTTGGTATTAAACTATGAAAGGACATAAAGGATTCTTACATGCCAGTCTGAAATGTGTAGTTGAGTCCATACTAACTATATGCTCTTCTGCAAAAGACAAAACTATAGAGACAATAAATGTATCAGTGGCAGCCAGAGGCAAGGAGGGATAGACACGAATAAGTGGAGCACAGGACATTGTTAGGGCCCTGAAACGGTTCTACGAAGCCCAGCAGTAGCAAAGCACATGGCTGCTGACTGACATGTGTGAGGTTCGAGCCCACTGGCCCCTTCTCAGAAGAAAGATGTGATAGTCTGCTCCCATTCAGACTACAGCCTTCGAAACCCTCTGAGACAGCAGGCCTCCATTTGACAGGGCCACGATGAATCAGAATTGACTAGCTAGCAGCAACTTGTTTGGGTTAGGATATGGATTGATAACATCTTTCATCTTGCAGTATTAATTGTTTTCCCCCTTTTAATTTTAATTGGCAAGCATGGTATTAAAGAAAACAGCTCTCTCTGGCAAATTTTAGGGGTGTTATTTCTGAGTTACCCTACTTTTTATAAGTCTTAAAGTACCTCACATCTATAATTAAGTTTTTCCAACTGGAAAACTGAGATATTTTTTACCTTTGTTTTTATTGAAGCATAATATGAGAATAGATGAATTCTTAAAATGATTCAAACTATGGGGAAGATATAGAGGTTATTGTTATACAATGATGTCAATGAAACAGTAGCAGTAGCAGAAACATTAGCAGCAATAACCTTTCTTTACTGTTGATAATTTAAAAATAAAAACCCAAGCACCCACTGCCATCGAGTCACTTTCGATCACAGTGATCTGTAGGGCAAAGTAGAACTTGTACCATAGGGCTTCTGAGACAAAACTCTTTTTTTGGGGGGATGGGGGTGGAGGTGGGGGGTCAGGGTGGGGGAAGGCAGGCCAACAAGGCTTGCTTTATTGAGGGACTGATCAATAGAACTGCCAAGGCCATGATATATAGAGAAGGGGTGGGCGTGTTCATTTCTTGGTCTCTTCATCCATGGACAGTCTTGATGATCCCTTCTTCCTTGGCCTGGAGTTGCTCCTTGCAGTGCTTGCTTGCTTCCTTTGTCTTAGATCTGTGGCCTTGGCTGATCAGCCAGGAGTTTCTTGCAGGACTTGTCTGCCTTCAGCTAGTCGATGTATTCCACGAGAATCTACTTGTTCTTGAACCTTCTGGGACAAGGCTGTGATACATATGGTGGCCGTTCTTAGATTCCCGCTATCTCCTGATCAGCCGGCACAGAATCCTCGTCCTCATCCAGTTCACCTTCTTGGGTATTTGAGCACTGGCAGTGCTCTCTGGTTTACCTATACCCATATGTCTGCCCTTGCAGTGGACTGAGGTGATTTTCTGGTATCGAGATTTGCTAATGGGAGTTGGCATTGAGGATTTCATTGGTCTTGTTGGGGTCCAACCACACTTTCTTCTTGCTACAGCAGAGGATGTGAGCCTCTTCTGAAGCCCGAGCTTATACGCATGGCTGTTGCCTCAGAGCCGAAAGGTGATACTGTAAATCTACGCAAGGGGACAGCCTCACCTTTCTCCCAAGGAGGTTTTAATAAGTTTGAACCACTGACTTTTAGGATAGTAGCCCAAATGCTTAACTGTGTAGGAGTTAAAACAGGAAACCTAAATCTGCTCTTTTTAGTTCGGTAATCTGGAAACCCATATTTCCTAATAACTTTTTTTGAAGCTCTTTCTAAGTCTTTCTGTTTGGGGGTTGGGAGCTAGTTCTCTGGTGTTTGTTACTTTGTTAATTTCAAATTAAATATACCTGTTGAGATTTTGCAGCTTTTCTGGCTTTGTGACATGATTGATTTTTGGAAAGTGTTTGGTGGTCACACAGGATAGAGAAGTGAAGGCCTTGGTTTCCAGTGACCTCAACCTGTTGTTTCCCATCACCACTCTTTGACACGAAGGAGATTTGCAGGGTTGATAATACCATGAAAAATTATGAAATACCAAGATTGAGTAGAAAGGCTCTGATGTGGAGAAAAGAGGGGAAAAGGTGTGGACATTCTGTAAAATAGTTTAAAACCAACACCTCGTCATAATGAGGCAAAGGTGGCGAGACTTTGTCTCACATATTTTTGGACATGTTGCCAGGAGCTACCAGTCTTTGGAGAAGGGCATGAGGCTTGGTGAAGTAGAGGGCCAGTGGAAGAGATGGACTGGCACAGCGGCTGCACCGTTGGGATCAAACCCAGGAGCAGTGGTGGAGACGGCGCAGGACGGGGCAGTGTTCCCTTCTGTTGTGCACGGGGTCCCGTGAGTCACAACAAAGCAACAGTCATGAAAAATTACTTATGACGCTTTTAAGGACGTTTTCATTTAGGACTTTGAGTTGTTTTCTTTAGTAAAAAGCAAAACCGCAAACAAAAATAAAATAAAAACTGAAATAATATAGCGGACATAGGCCCAACAAAGTTAAAATAACTTGGAATACAGCATATTAGTTAACTCAATCTTGGAAGCATTTTAAAGACTTGAGTCTGAGAACTCAAACACATTTGGGGAAAATATTTTTTCAATTTCTTAGTTACAGGCCTTTCGTATTATAAGTATAAAGACTGAAAGTAGATATACTGGAGTTTGAAAAAAAAAAAGTAAGTCCTAAATCCTCTTGAATAGAATAAAGTCACATTCAATTTTTAATAGCCACAATATCCTCAGCCATTCTTAAATAAATCATAATTTTTTTCTGAGGTGAGACTTCAGACTTTTATTTATTATTATTTTTTCTTTAAACTTTAAAAGTTAACATTTGTCCAGAGAATCTATTTGTGAAAGGTTTGCCTATTTTACACATATGTTACGTGAGGGTCATGTACACTTATTAAAATGTTTTTAAATATGTGATGTTTTGTAATAGGCTTATTTCATCAAAGGCAGACATGTACACATATGGCAACCTACATAGGACCAGTGAACTTAAAACCAAAAGCTGAATAAGGTTTTTTTGCTGATTCATAAGAGACCCTACAGACAGAGTACACCTACTTCCTAGGGTTTCCAAGGTTGTAGGTCTTCACGGCAGAAGACTGCTGAATCTTTCTCCTGTGAGGCTGTTGGTAGGTTTGAACTGCTAACCTTTTGGTTTTCAGCCGAGCCCATAATCCCTGTCACCAGGGGTTCCTTCTACTGAACTCAGGGACTCTTGACCCATAGATGGCATGAGTGGGAAAGAAGGAAAATAACTTGACTTTTAGTAATGATACCCTGGGCCTTTGTCCAAAGCACTCACCATAATTATCTATGTCTCCGTTGTAAAGTTTTGTGTCTAATTTCTTCATTATGCATACACTGAATCCTTTGGAATGTTTTCAGGAGCTGTGTGGAATGTATACTCCTTCATATTGTATGTGAATTTCTTTTTGACTTTCTTAGCTTTCACATCTTTGGGTTGATCCTACTTTTCTTGATCTGTGTAAACATTATTTTTCATAATTAGAAATCTTATAATCAGATAGGATATTTGTATCAGTGTTCTTTAGATTTTATGGGGTTATGAGATAGCCCTTAATTTT
Source organism: Echinops telfairi (assembly GCF_000313985.2). NCBI lineage: Eukaryota > Metazoa > Chordata > Mammalia > Afrosoricida > Tenrecidae > Echinops > Echinops telfairi. The sequence continues at coordinate 35,393,677 of NW_022103958.1, forward strand.
GTTTACTTAACAAGTTTATATTGGAGACAATGCTAAAATAGATGTGTGATTTCATTAAATTTAGTAAAAGGGGTATTAAATTATATGATCTTCTTACGTTGTCTCAGATGAAGCCTACATTTAGGTAAGAGTGCTGTTGTGTAAAATTTTTTGATTATTTTTTTAAATGCTTGTTTGAGTCTCATCACACAGTGATACTACAGTTGAAATCTTCCATGCATGGTTAGGGTGAATGCAGGGAGCATTTCTAGTACTTGAACTCAAAAGGGCAGTATGTAGGATGTGTAAAGAATTAGCGATCACAGGTGGTTTGAACAGCATAAAGGCAACAGGAGAATATGGTTAGTAAGGTTAGATTAGAAGAATTTCTCCAGCAAGAGAGTTTGAAGGCTTATTTGGAAAGGTTCTGCGAATGAGAATGCAGCCCACTGTGTGCACAACCACTTATAAAGACCTGCACTCCAAATTCAAACCCACTGACACTGAGTACATTTTTACTCATAGCGGACCCTCTGCAGGGTCTCTGAGGCTGTAAATCTTACAGGAGTAGATGGTCTCATCTTCCTTCTGCAGCGTGGCTGATCATCTTGAACCACTGACATTGCAGTTAGCAGTCCAATGCTTATAGCACCACCCGTGCTCCTATAGACCTGGACTACTGTTCTAATGTATATTATAAAAACTTTCCTAAGTAGATATTAAAAAGATAAACTGTATAATACTCTGAAGCTAATTGGTCCACCCAAACTCTAAAGTAGATTATTCTTTGTTATTTAAGAAGAAAACCTTGAGTTAATGCTTTGTGATGTGACTTAAAGGTCTGGTTCTAAGGTTGGTTTTCTTTGATACATGGTTTTAATGCTGTCATAGCAGAAAGGAAACCTTGGGAGTGGACAGTGGGGGGTGAGGGTCACTCATTGCACGTGTTACACTTTGATGCTAATTTTCAATCCTATATTAAAATAGGCAAAAAATTGTTAAAATTTAGGTAGTAAATCTCTTTTCTGGATGGTAATTCATTGTCTTTTACTAATAAAATGGAAGATGTAGCATTATCATATTTTTAACAAATGAGCTCAAAATCCATCATAGCTCTTTGGAATATCATTAGACAGGTTAGACTGTTCCATTCCCAATTTTTGAATTGAAAGTAGATGAGAGTTTTTGTAGGTGATTGACATTGAATTTTTGTAACAAAATAATTTCCAAACATACTCTTTTTTTTATAACATGTATCTCTTTTGAAAAGTGTTTATTTTCTTATGAAAATAACACTTTTACCTTGAAGAGAAACATGAAGCATGTATATATGTAATTATCTATTTGAATCTATCTATCTATCTATCTATCATCTATCTATCTATCTATCTACTTGGTAACTTGCGACTCACTGACTTGTCATAACATAAAAGGTCAACACATTTGCTTCACAATTTTATTGTATTCTTCAGCTTGCAAAACTTGCCAAGAAATAAACAGTGCACCTCTGGGTTTTGCAAAAAGTTTCATGGCCTGCACTTCTCATTTCAAAGTATTGTAAATATTTTACTGTTTTTTTTTTTACAGGTCTGTTTCAAAGAGTAACTGCACCATAATCTATGCAGCAAAGGGCTTCAAACTTTCGCTATACTTGTTTGGCTACAAATAATGTAGTTAGTGGTACGTAGTGCTATCTCTATAGTCTTACCCTGTTTCTCCCCCCACCTTTAGTCCAGCCAGGGTAATTAGTTACCAATTATTTTTACTAAAACATTATTTTTACTTAAAAAGGTAGCTTGATGTTGAGGTTTTCTCTTCTTAGATATACATTTTACTGTATCTGAGATATACATTTATTATATCACTCAAATCTAACAGTTTGCTTATCAGATATCATAAATGAAGCGTGTTCAAATATATGCACATTTGCTTATCTGGAGAGGAGCATTGTTTGTGGTAGTACCATTGCACAACCATTGCAGAGGATGTCATTCACATGGTATCGTAAATGGTTATCCCAGAATTATACATTATGACAACTTTGATTTCCTAGCAAGGGAATGTATTTAAATTAGTTGCCATATTGTTTTCTGTGTACTGTTTCAACTATTTTTATAGCAGCAGAAAGGAATATGGGTTTTCCTTTCATAATCAAGGCCTTTAAGAAGAGATTTCTAAATACTTAACATTAAGTTTGGGAAACTTTTTAAATTACTGGATTAAGTTTTATATGGTTTTAAACATTGTTGGTAAAACTACAGCAACTTTAATGTATATGTATGTGTTTTGTTTTTAAATAGCTTGCTTATTATAATGGCTTTATTTTATGATTTAACATCTCAAAGTATAATTGTGTAAGATAAATGTTAAAAATCCTAGATTACAATCTATATATTGAGTTGTCTTCTTGGTAATTAAATGAAAAATCTTGGCCTGTTTTTGTCAGATCTACCTAGATCATTATTGTTTTTGTCCTGTAATGTGACCACCAAAGAGCCACTACTAATAGTTAATCTAGCCATGGCTTAGGTTGAGTATTTTAGAGAAGCAAAACCAGTGATGCTTATGTGTGTGTGTGTATACCTACATATACATACACACATATATGAATTTCTCTCTCTATACTTGTCATCTATAGTTACATTGATAATGATATTGATGTAGAGAGAAAGAGAGAAATTTGTACTTAAATCAAGAAAACGACTCACACTGTAGAAGCAGGCAAGTCCAAGTCCAGGCAGATTCAAAGTCTGTGGGTCAGATATTATACTGGAGGCTTTTTCAGACTTACGTATCTGCGAGGATTGATGAACCTAAGATCTGCAGGAAAACTTGTCAGGTTTGTAGCTGCAGAGGTAAATGAGTCCAAGATCCTTAGGTCAGATGGCAGACTGCTGATAACTCCTAGGATTGGCAGACAATATGGCAGGCCATTGGCTCAGGCCCAAAGAACTGGAGGTTGATGATACAGGTGCAGGACCCAGGCCCAGCAAAAGTCAGGCAAGCTTTCCAAAGCATCCTTTTATATTGGAAACAGACCACATCCCTGGGACATATTCTTTCAGTCAATTGCTTCAGGGCTGGGGCCTGAGTAAGAGTATTGCATCCAACCTAAACGTCTTACAACTGATAGGTTGTTATCACACTGTGTTAGGTCTGGTCATGGGGGATTACTAGGTGTTAATTGCTGAATCACTGAGGCGCTTGGCACAGCCAAGTTGACACAAAAGCTAACTGCCATAGACTTGTTGTCATTAAGACGGTATTATTAATATTATCCTCAAACTGTGGTTTCTTTGGAAAGGTCTTTTCGAACCACTAGAATATTTGTTCAGGTTTAATTTAGTTAAAAAAACTAGATCATCTCATTCATAGTCAATCTTCCTTTTTCCCCTAAGAATACTTTTGGCCAAGAATGAGACACACTGACTGACACTTAGACTGAGAGAGTCAATCTGTACAGTAAACTAAGTAAGGGCTAGTTCTTCTTATTTAAAAAAATAAACAAGCAAATACATCTCAGTATATTTATATAGTATGTTCCAAGAACGTGTGCACCTCCTATGGAAACCAGTAAAATAGAAAGGTAAGTTGACAAAAGAAAGTGAGGGATGGTGAGTCAGGAAAGCAAAGTATGGTCTTCAAGGAATGCTGTCCTGGAATAAGATTACTTTGTAGAATGTTGCCATCAACTGAAAATCTGGGACAGAGAATAGGGCTACAGATTTGCCAGTGTTGCCATTCAACCAAATAATCTGGGATAAACAAATAAAACAAAAAGAAGCATTAGATTTTTATTTTTATATGACTCTGATATGGGAGAAGAAGCAGACTTAGCCCTTGTCTTACTCATCAAGGCAAAGTAAATGAGACATTATGTTGGCTGAAGGGTCAGTGAGGTTCCAAAGTTAAGTGAGTTTTTCATGTTTCAGCAAGTGGAGCATCACTATTTCCCTGAATGATTCTTTGTGGGACTCTTTGTTGCTTTTACACGCAGGCTTCCTTGGCTTTAGAAACAAAAAATTGAGTAAAGCATCAATCAGAGAAAGACAGGTAAAAGTTATCTTTAGTACTGTTTTCTCTAACCTATTGTTGGTATCCTTGATCAGCTTTGTGTAGCAGCAAGAACCCAGCAGTTTCAGCTATGCCAGTAACCTCAGGTGATTTGATTATGCCATTTCTCTTCAGGAATTGGTTTCTTGGTAGACTGGGAAATTGGATGATCTCCAAAGAGGTTTCAGCTCTGACATCTCATTTATAATCTTCTGGGATAGTGCGTTGTGGTTCCCCTTTAAACAAAAAGCTCTCAATGAAACATCCCTATTCTAGGTATCAACCTTAAAGTAGCATTTTCACTATGCCTTCTAAAATGACAGCTCACTCGTACAGTAATTTAATAATAAGTCATATTGGTAGGTTCATGAACAAAAATCTATAAAATATCTCTCACTTCTTCTCGTCACCACCCTGGACAGCTTTTCATAGGGTACTGCATTTTTATACAAATAATGTCCCCATCACAGTTTTGGCAGACCACACAACCCCCTCGTATGCTGGTTTCTTTTAAGTGCTATATGCATGTTATATACACATGCACTATTTTTGTGGGCACTTTACTTGTGAAAAATATGGTATATTTCCCCAGTGTGCTCTGGCACTGTGTGTGTTGTTTCTAATCAAATGTGTGTAATGAGAACTTTAGTAAAGGAGGCATCTAAAGGGTTATGTTTGGGAAGGAGATTTTGCTGGATGAGATAGGCAGGGTGCTGGGATACAGCCATCAATTCATTGCATGCGTCTGGCCAGGCTGGCAGCAGTGGTCAGTGCCAGGGTTTTTGAGTATGGTTTCTGTCACCAACAGAGTTGGCTGTCTTTGAAGTCTGCTCGTTAACCTCTTCCAGAATCTTAGAGTGCAGCTAGCACTCAAGAGGAGAAAGATAAAGGAAGCTTGAGGAATAAACAAAACAGAACCCAACCCTGTTTTCCGTGAGAACTTAATACTCCCTTACCACCAGAGTTTTTAGCAGCAAATAATAAATAAACAAATGTCAGATTTTTTCATTTTCTTTTCAGTGTCCAGTCACTGCTGCACACAAATGGAGGCAATATTGAGAAATAAAATGGATGTTTTATCAAACATGTAATGAACAAATGCTTGGCATATTTCTAGATGTTTTCATAACATGAAGATGGTAATAATATCTGTTTCATAGTTTTTGAGACGTTTCAATAAGCTTGTACAGTTGAAAGAGTGACTTATATGGTAAGCATTCATTGAATATTTGTGCTTATTATTTAATTAATTGACACAATAGCTCTCAGAAGCAGATGTCACTGTCCATATTGTCTAGATGAGGTAATTAAGATTTGGAGAAGGAAGATGACTTGCCCGAGGTCACATGGCCATTAAGTGGCAGAATCTTAATCTAAACCCACACGTACGAGCTTGGCGCCCCATGGTAGTTCTGCTGTATACTATGGCTACATATAACAGGCAGGAAAGTCACAAGTTTCACTAGATAATTTATAAACCATGTAACCAAGATCTTTGGTAATAAGGCGATTTAAGAGCTGAGTGTATTATACGATGTTGAATTTTAGTAGGTGTGGTTATTAAGGAAGTCCTTATGTATATTGTATGGTTTTGATCTCAGCTTTACAATGTTCTGATGTCATGACTTGATCTCAGTTATTACAGAACGATGCAGAGTACACGAATCCATTGTTAACTAGTTCCAGTTAATTTTATAGTACAAAGTAAAGACAGTGTACACTTCTACCAGCTCCATAGTCACATACACATATTCTCCAATTCTATTTTCTTTGGTCTATGGGTAATTACCATTCAAAGACCCATTAGCTATGGGTCTTTGCTTGCAAGGTTATTTGCTCCTGCTAAAGAAAAGTATTCTTTTGAGCAAGTCAAGTTTTGGAAAGTCACTGATGATTGGCTTTTGGCCTTTAGGTATACCACCTTCGCCATTTGTTATATCAAGCAGTTGATGCATTTCTGGCCTTAAATGGAAGCATGTGTTTTTTCTTTCTTCTTCTCTGGACTTATTTAGAAACACACTTTTTCCCTTTCCCTCCTACCTTCTTTCTTCTTTTGGCCTTTTGTTATTATTCAGGTGAAACTTTACAGAGCACATTAGGCCTCCATTCAACAATTCATATACATTTTGATTTGTGATAATGATTGTAATCTCCCCAGTTGATGAGCATTCTCCCCACATCCTCCCTCTGTTTACAGTCTCCGTTTGTTCTTCTTTCCTATCCCTTCCTGCCCTCTGAACTGTATCCCTGGCAAATGCTGCCCTTTGCATCTCAGGAGTGTGTCCCTTTCTGGTGGTATAGTTCATCTTACACACCTGGCTACCATTTGGCTGCAAGCTGAGCCCTAGGGAGTTTCTTTCTTTCTTTAGACTCTTCCCCAATTACATTTTGAGCTCTTTTCTGTCTATCTGTTGCAGAAATATCTAGGAGGGTCAGCAAGGGCTTTATCTCTCAGCTGGTATGCTACTGTATCAAAAATTATATGTTATAGTAAACAGTGAACAGACATTAAGTGAGAAATGAGTCTATTTCAATTTCTTTTGAATACTTTTATTAAATTCATTTTAATCCCTTAGTAATCATTTCAACTTGAAGGTTGTTACTTAGACTTCAATTTTAGAGCAAGATAACAGAGAAAATACTAAAGCTTTGAATTTCCTCTTGTCCCAAAAGATGCAAAAAGAGTTCTTCTCTCTTAAATCTTTTTGTCCTCTCTTCACTTTAAGATTATGTTGTAAGACTAGTTCTTAGTTTTCTCTCAAGTATTGCGAAGAGTAGCAAACTCTAATTTTATTTCTTTTTTTAACTTGTGCTGGAGAACTAGTTTGTTATAAGGAATGCTTGTATGACATTATGGTTAAAAGCATACTCCACCACTTACTAAGAGTATAAGTTTGGTGAGTTAGTTAGTTTATTGTGCCAACCTGGTCAATAAACACATGTGGGGTTCATTGAATGGTGGAGGGATAAATAACTCGGTGAGCCTCGCCTTTCTAGTTCTTGGGTCTCTTGCTTTGTGATGGTCGGACCAGGGTGCAGCTGCCTTAGTTAGTTCCCTGCCTTAGCTGGCAAGGCTCACTTCCTGCAAGACATCCCTGAGGAGAAGCCACATGGACCTACCCCGATGCAGCCCTGGATGCTGGAGCAGCTGTATGGAGACCCTTGCCAGTGCTGAGATGCTTACACATTCACTGACTCAGCTTTCTTCCTGCAGTCGGAGTCATAGTGTCTGTTTTGTGAGATGGAGGAGGACTTTGTGGATTGGTGTTGGACGTATGCGTTAATGGGTTAATGTTGGACTTGTGGGCTTGGGCAGCACTGGGTTGGATGTTTTCTTGATGCACACTTAACCTTTACATAAAACTCTCTCTTATACATGAGTTTCTGTGGATTTGTTTTTCTAAAGTACCCAGACGAACACACTTGGGTATGTAGACTTTAATCCCTCTAGGTCTCAGTTTCCTCATCTGAAAAATAGCGCCCATTTCTTAGGGTTGTTTTTAAGGATTCAATGAATAAATATAAGTGCTTAGAATAGTGCCTGACACTTTTAGTATCCTTTAAAGCATTGAAGCCAAAACCCATTGTCATCAAGTCAGTTCGAACTGCAGCAACCCTACATAGGGTTTCGGTGGCTGTAAATCTTTGTGGCAGCAGAGAGTCTTTTACTTCTCCTAAAGAGCAACTAGTGGGTTTGACCCGCTGATCTTGTGGTTCACAGCCCAGCGCTTACCCAGCAATGAACTTTAGGTATTGCCACAGTGAATATCTGAAAGTGAAATCTGGCCAAGAATAAAGGTAATATATTCAAAATCTGTCATTGAGAGGTGAAAGTGAGCACAACTAGAATGTGACGTGGAATTATCCTACAGTTTCCCTAACAAAATGGGTGTTTTGAGAGAGCATCCCAATATTTCTTTAGTAATAGGTACTTGGAGAACTGAAATTCAACAAATTTATTGGAATTAAGATTCCTGTATTATAAGGTCAGCCTTTTGTTTTAGAGGGTTTTTTTTAGGTGTTTCAATATATATTTAAAAAATCAAAAAATCATTTTATTGGGGGCTTGTATAATTCTTATCACAATCCATCCATCCATTTTGTCAAGCACATTTGTACATTTGTTGCCATCATCATTCTCAAAACATTTGCTTGCTACTTGAGCCCTTGGTATCAGCTCATCATTTTCCCCCCTCCCACCCTGCTCCCCCCTCCCTCATGAACCCTTCATAATTCATAAATTATTATTATTTTGTCATATCTTACACTGTCCGATGTCTCCCTTCACCCACTTTTCTGTTGTCCACCCCCCAGGGAGGAGGTTATATGTAGATCCTTGTAATCGGTCCCCCCTTTCTACCCCACCTTCCCTCCACCCTCCAGGTTGTTTTAGGGTTTTATAAGCTATGGAGACTGGTTAACCTAGCTAAGTATAGAGTGAGTTTGGATTGTGTGTTTTCTCAGGGATAGAATTGTTTGTAGCAATGACCAAAGAAGCAGTGGTAGAATTTAAGGGAGCAGCTCTAGACAGTGAACATCCTATCCCCCAGGGACAGTCCCGGCACAACCTGGCCTTGCCAATGATTGTAGGAAGCCCTGATTTCTAGAGCCCAGAAAAGTCCAGGGACAGGGGTAGCTGACAGCTGTTTGGGTTTGGGCTGTGCAGTTCAAAGTCCTCAATTGCTTTCAGGCTTTTCTGATGCAGATTCCATTGTACTCGATCCAGGAGACATCCTCAGGAAAGCAACATGATGAGAGATTGCAGAATTGACCTCTACATTCTGGAAAGATCTTACTGGAGGACGAAGACCCACTTAGATTAAGGATTTGACCAAGGCTTGTCTGATGACAGAAGCTGAGCTCTTGCCACTAACATTTATATACAGTTTCGGTAGTAAAGAGGGCACGAGTGAAGGCCAGGGAAATAATTGAGGAAGTAAAGGCCTTAATGAGTTCAGCAACTAAAGTGATAAATGATACAGCATCAGAGAGGTCATCTGTGGAATCAGAGTTGCCTACAGCCAAAAATATCACGGTGATGGCCCTGGAAGAGGTGGCAGTGACAGGGTCTCGCTGCAACCCTCCTCTACGTGAATTAAAGCTCAAGATGTATTTCTTTGTGCTCATCTACTGTTTGAATCTCAGATCATAGCTCTATAGTCTTAACTCTGTGAAGTAGATATTATGATTTTCAATTTAATGAGAGGAAACTGACATTCATAGAAATTAAGCAATCTTTGTAAGGTGACATTGGTCAGATGTGATGGTCAGGATTTGAAACTGAGAATAACACTGCATTATGCACTACAATTACCACCTCACTTTTCTAGATAATAGTCTTGGCTATTTGAAAATAATATAAATTTTTATGGAAGCCACATCACACTGTTGACTCATCAGTCTCACCGCCAAATAAAAGCTCTCACAAGCCTTTCAGTCCCCATGTTGCACTCATCCTGTACTTGATCTGCTGGTTTTTGAAGCCAAATGCCAGAGCTTGTCTCGTTTCCTGAGGCAGTCTTTGGTTAGGTTCATTTGATCTTTCTCTATTAAGATCTTCTGGTTTAATATGGTTGTAAAATTTCATAAAGTAGGTTGTTTTGGCATTTACTCATAAAAATTTTTTCTTTAATTTTGTTAAAACCATTTAAAACATATTGATAGATTTCTTAGAATTTAAATATCCCAGTGTTCCATAAATAAAATACTTGTTACTGTATGGTTAATATTTACCCTACCACTAAATTTTAACTTTATATGTATGACTTTGAATCTATGATTCATTTATTTAGGTTCCATCTTTTTTTTTTTTTT
>NW_022103958.1:35406229-35407292 GCF_000313985.2 Echinops telfairi
AAATCTATACATATATGCACATAGATCTATTTCCACATCCTCATATATAAATATATTTACATATGTACATGCCTTTATTTAGACCTCTATACATGCCATTTATCTCCTAGCTCTTTCTTCTATTTCCTTTTACTTTTCTCTTGTCCCACTATCATGTTCAGCCTTCATTAGGGTTTCAGTAATTCTTTTTGGTTACGACCTACCATGTCTCCTATACCCTCCTCACCACCGATTTGCATCATTTGTTGTTCCCTTGTCCCTGGGTTTGTTAACACCGCTACCTTTCCCCAACTATTTAGTTTTAAGAAGACTTCCAGGCCTATTTTTGGTTTCCGTTTTAAAGATTATCTTTGGGCAATAATTTTAGGGGTTCAGTCAGCCTCCATCACTCCAGAAAGTCTGGTGTCCTTGAGAATTTGAAATTCTGTATTGCATTTCCCCCATTTTGATTAGGATTCTTCCATGCAATCTTTGATCAAAATGCTTCATAATAATAGCCAGGCACTGTTCAGTTCTTCTAGTTTCATGTTAAAGTAGGCAATTGCTCATGAAGGTCCCCCCCAAATTCCAAACTCACTGCCATGGAGTTGATCCTGACTCATAGCTCCCAATATGACAAAGCAGAACTGCCCCTTATGGGTTTTTGAGACTGTAACTCTTTATAGAAGTAGGAAAAAAACCATCTTTATTCCAAGGAGCAACTACTGACCTATGGTTAGCAATGCTGTGTAGAGCCCACAACACCAGCAGGCTTCTTGCTCCTGGAGGCAGCTAGCCACAATCCCATATCCTCCTCCTGTTTCTGATTCTACTCCTTCCTTTTAGCTCCAGGCATCTGCAGACTGATCATCTTGGATGGGCTGTATGCAAGCTCTTAATACCCCCAGGTACTACACTAAGAACTAGTAGGTAGGTCAGAGGAATTAAATACGATTAACCCAATTAACGGGGATATCCCATGGAAACATGACTGTGTTAGACAGGGTTCTCTAGAGAGATAAAACCAAATTGCTGATAATTTAATATATTTATTTATAAAGATAAGTAGATATATAACAAGGAA
>NW_022103958.1:35408047-35426989 GCF_000313985.2 Echinops telfairi
CCACATGTGATTATCGGCCAGGCTGGCACAATTAACTAACTCAGACCTCAACTTACAGTGACACAGTCCACAGGCTAGGGGTCCCACAGGTAGTGTAGTTTTTAAATTGAAGCACAGAACAAGCAAGGCAGCCGCACCCTGGTCCGATGATCAAAGAGCGAGAGCCAAGAAAGGCGAGACTCACCAAGGCATTTATCTCTCTACCCTTCAGTTAATCCCACTGTGTTTATCGGCCAGGCTGGCACAATAAACTATCTCAATGACCCTAAACCTCCAAAGCAAACAAATCCTGTGAGATTTTTCGTTGTCCATAGCAGTTTTAGCAGCTAACCCTTTTTTGTGTATGTCATTGTTGTAAATATATCTATCATATATGTTTTTTCAGTTCAATTTTTTACAGGTGTACAACTTATTGGCATCAATTACAATAATTGTCTATAAATATGCCCTTAATCAATGTAATTTTTCCCCATCACTGTTAATTACTACCTCATCCTACCACTGGTTACCACTAAGAAACTTTGTGTTTGTGTTTTATTATCTTTTTTTTGGCAACTGAAGTCATAAAATATTTGTCCTTTTGTGATTGACTTCCTTTACTCAGTGTATCTTCAAGCTTCAACTGGATTGTACCATGTAGGGAGTCTTCCTTTCTTCAAGTGGAGTAGTCTTCTATTGTACTTTGTTTATCCATTCACCTGTTGCTGGACAGGTAGCTTGTTCCCACTTTTCTCACTCTTGTGACGAATGCTGCAACATGAAGTCCTGAGTAGCTAAAGCAGTGTTGAAAGGGAAGAATAAATTAGGAGGACTTTACTTCGTTTCCTGATTTTAGAACATACTGCACAGTTACAGTAATCAAAACTGCCTGCTACTGGTATAATAATATATACATAGACCAACAGAATAGAACCGAGGGTCCAGAAATAAACTCATTCATCTATAGTCACTGATTTTTGAAAAGTTTTTTCGACAAGTCCAATTGATAGGGGAAAAATATTTTTTAATAAACAGTGGTTGAAAAACTGAATTTCCACATGCTGAAAAATGAAACAGGATCCATGCCTCACACCATACACAAAAACAAGTTCAAAATGGGAGGAAGTGGGATAAGTGATGTTACATGGAAGGATTGCAATAAATGAGATGAAACAAAATGTGCAGGAATTGTTGAATGATGATGATCTGCTCTGTAAACTTTCACCCAATTCACAACATCAAGTTAAAAAAATAATGTAAGAAACAACGATAAAGATTAGAGACAGCAATGAAGATGTTTGCATTTGTTAGGTGCCATTGAGGTGGTTCTGACCCTTAACGACACTGTGTACCACAGAATCTGGCACTATGTGCACAATTGTTGTTGTGATTGGCTTCATTGTTGCACTAATTGTGTCAATTCACCTCATTGAAGGTCTTCCTCTTTTTGCTAATCCTTCATATTACCAAGCATGATGTTACCAATACAGTTTGCCATTTGTCTTTTGACTGATGCTTCCATGGCTATTGATTATAGATTCAAGTCAAATACAAATCTTGAAAGCTTCAATCTTTTTACCATTTTTCACGATGTAGCTTATTGGTCCTGTTGTGAGGATTTTAAAAAGTTTTAATTTTATGTTGGCAGGTAGTCCATACTGAAGGCTGTATAGTTTTTGGTCTGTGTCAGTAAGTGCTTCAAGTTCTTTGCTTTCAGCAGCAAGATTGTGTTCTCTGCATATTGCGGGCGGTAATAAGGCTTTTTCCAATCTGTGATGAAGATAGACTATATGCAATTATTCCATTTATTATGTTTAAGAGCAGTGATGGAAATAAGAATAATGGTTACCTGTCAGGTGAGTTATTAACTGAGAAGAGGCATGTGAAAACCTTCTAGGGTACTAGGAATATTTTATATTTTGGTCAAGGTGGTTATAAGGGTGAATACAGATTGAAAAATTTATTGAACTGTGTAGTTAAAGTTAGTGCACTTTAATAAAGGAAGTACAGAATCTAAATTAAGAGAACATATATTTTGAATTAGGAAAAAGAGTGAAATGGAACCCATAAAGGTCAATATTCTAAGCATTAGTAAGCTGAAATGATATTGGCCACTTTGAGTCAGAAAATCATATGGTTTATCATGCTGAGAATGATACGATCAAGAGGAATGCCATTGCATTCATTGTCACAGAGAACATTTTAAGATCTATCCTGAAGTACAATGTTGTCTGTGATAGGATAATGCCTGTGAATATACAATGAAATTCAATCAATATAACTAATATTCAAATTTCTGCACCAATCACTAAAGCTAGTTATGAAGAAATTGAAATTTTATACCTATATCTTTATTCTGAAATTGATCAAACATGCAATCAAGATGCATTGATTATTTTACTGGTGATTGGAATGCAAAAGTTGAACCCAAAGAGGAATGATAGTTGGAAAATATGGTCTTGGTGAAAGAAATGAAGCTGGAGAATCATGGTAGAACTTTTCAAGACTAACGTACTATTCATCCCAAATCCCTTTTTTCAACAACTCAAAAAGTGACTGACTGACTTTTCACGTGGGCTTCTCCAGGTGTAATACACAGAAATCAAATGGACTACATCTGTGGGAAGAGATGATGGAGAAGCTCAATATCGTCGACTAAAACCTGGCCAGTGGCTGACTTGGAACAGATAATCAATTGCTCATATGTAAGTTCAGGTTGACGTTGAAGAAAACTAAAACAAGTCCAAGAGAGTTAAAATATTACCTTGAGTATATCCCACCCAAATTTCAAGAACAGATTTGTTGCATTAAACACTAATGACAGAAGACCTGATGAACTGTGACATGACAGCAGGGCTTTCATACATGAAGAAAGCAAAAGTTCATTAAAAGACTGAACATATAAACAGATGAAAATGGATTTCAGAAGAGAGTCTGAAACTTGTTCTTAATTGTAGAGTAGCTAAGGCAAATGTATCCATTTGCCATTCCAATGATGGGAGTGAAAGAACTGAACAAAAATGTCAAAGGGCAGTTTGAGAAGACAAAATAAAACATTATAATGAAATGTGCAAAGACATAGAGTTAGAAAACCAAAATGGAAGAACACGGTCAGCATATCTTAAACAGAACGGACTCAAGAAAAAAATCAAGCCTCAAGTTACAATATTAAAAAATTCTATGGACAACTATTGAAAGATGCTGGAAGCATCAAAAGAAGATGTAAAGAATACACAGGAACTATACCAAGAAGAACTAGTAGACATTTAAGCACTTCAAGACGTAGCACACGAGCAAGCACCAATGGTACTGAAGGGCAAAATCTGGGCTGCACTGAAAGCATTAGCTTAAAACAAGCCTCCAGGAATTGATGAGATACCAATTGAAATATTTTAACAAGCCAATGAAGCACTGGATGCACTCACTCATCTATGTCAACAAAATTTGAAGGCAGCTACTTGGCCAACTGACTGGAAAAAATTCATATTTGTACCCATTACAAAGAAAGATGACCTAACAGAATGCTCAAATTATAGAACAATTTTATTAATATCCCATGCAAGAAGAATTTTGCTGATGATCATTGAACAATGGTTACAGCAGTATATTGACAGAGAGCTGCCAGAGTTCAGGAAGGATTCAGAAAAAGAAGTAGAATAAATAGTCAGGTGGAACCTGGCTGAAAGCAGAGAATACCAGAAAGATGTTTACTCTTGTTTTATTGACCATCGAAGCCATTCGACAGCCATTTGACAGTGTGATCATAACAAACTATGGATTACCTTGAAAAGAATGGGAACTCCAGAATGCTTCATTGTGCTCATGAGGGACCTGCAGATGGATCAAGAGGCAGTTGTGCAAACAGAAAAAGAGAATACTGCATGGTTTAAAATCATGGTGTGTATCAGGGTTGTAGTCTCTCACCATGCTTATTCTATCTGTATGCTGAGAAAACTATTAGAGAGGTTGTCTTAAATGAAGAAGAATGTTATATCAAGATTGGAGGAAGGCTTACTAACAACCTGCCATAGGCAGATGCCATAACCTTGCTTGTTGAAAATGAGGAGGACCTGAAGCATTTGCTGATAAGGTCAAGGATAGAAGCTTTCAGTATGGATTACAACGGAATGCAAAGAAAACAAAAATCCTCTCCACTGGACTTGTAGGTAACTTCATGATAAACAGATTGTCAAGGAGTTTCTCCTGCTGGGATCCACAAGGGTAAATCTCCTACACAAGACCGCTTTAGAGTATTCAAAGTAAGAGTGTTCCTTTGAGGACTAAGGCACATCTGACCCAAGCTATGGTGTTTTCAATCGCCTCATACACGTGCTGTTTGAACCTTGAATAAGGAAGAACAAAGAAAAACAAATGCATCTGCAATGTGGTGTTGGCAAAGAATGTTGAAAGGACCGAGGACTGCCAGAGAATAAACTGATCTGTCTTGGAAGAAGTACCACCAGAATGCACCTTGGAGCGAGGATGGCCAGACTTTGCCTCACACACTTTGGACATTTTACGGAGTAGGCCATTATGTCCTAGAGAAGGACCACATGCTTGGTACATGGAGGGGCAGCAAAAAAGAGGAAAAGAGGAAGGACCTCGACCAGAGGGCCATCGTGGCTACAACAATGGGTTCAAACCTAAGAGCTGTAGTGAGGCTGGTGCAGGGGAGGGTGGTGGTTTGTTCTCATGTACACAGGGTCCCTAGAGCTGGAACGGGCTCAATGGCACCTGACAACAACAGTGTCATAGGCTGAAAATTGAGCCATGCATGGGGGTCAGTTCATTTCCAGATTGAAACAGTGACTATAACTTCAATGATTCCTCCAGTCTGTCTGACCAGTAAACCTGGTAATTGTTTTTTTAAATGGATGATTTGAGTGAAGGTTTACATTGCAAACACCAGTTTTACATTCAACAATCCATGCACATTTGCTTCATATCATTCATTGTAATCCCGTCAGCATCACTTACCCTTCTTTGTTCCTATGATTTCTGTTCCCATGTCTCCTTTCTTAGTCTTATGAATTTTGTCCTTGAGTAAATGCTGTCCTTATGATCTCAAATAGTTGATTATTTTAAGGCATGTATATTTCAGTTACGTTGTGGTGCATCTTATAGACTTGCATGTGTTTGGCTAAAAATTGAACCATGAGGGTTGGTTCATTTTGAGAAATGAAGAGTAGCAGAGGATTGTAGCCTTAGGGATTCTACCAGTCTCTATTTTGGTATTTTATGATTTTGAGTTTTGCTCTATTTTTTCCCCCTACTGAGTGGTAGTGGTACCATCTACTTCTTCCTGTCTCAAGGTCATGAAGACACTCAAGTTGTCCATTAGTCTATTGGACTAGTTGTTTCCATGTGTCTTCTTTCCTCTGTATGAGTCCCACCCTCAACAGTTTTATTGGCATATAATTTACGTTATCATACAATTCAAATGAGCTCAATCATATTAAGAAGAGTTGTACAATCACCACCACAATCAGTTTTAGAACACCTTCTTCATTCTTGTGCACAGTTATTGGCTCCCCATTTCCTCTCAACCTCCCTTGCCATAATCCCAAGGAACCATTAATCCAGTTATTGTGTCTGTAGATTTACTGAACTGTTTTGAAAATCTGTAAGCACTTATTAGGCTTACTGTTGATAAAACATTACTTCTGGATTTCATATACAGAAAAATATAAAAAATCAAGCAAGCAAACAAAGACACACACAAACAAAACTAAGCAGAATAGCAAAGTAAAACAGATAAAAGCCTAAATAGAAAAGAAAGAAGGAAACACTAAAAGAGAGAACAAATTTTGTTCTATTAAATTGGCATTCCATGATGCACACCTTCCCGACACGATCGCTGAAGACAAATGTGTGCATAAGCAAATGTGGTTAAGAAAGTTGATGGTGCCTGGCTATCAAAAGATACAGCGTCTGGGGTCTTAAAGGCTTGCAGGTAAACAAGCAGCCATCTAGCTCAGAAGCATCAAAGCCCACATGGAAGAAGCACACCAGCCTGTGTGATCACGAGGTGTTGAAGGGATCAGGTATCAGGCATCAAAGAACAAAAAAATCATATAATTGTAAATGAGGGTGAGTGCAGAGCGGAGACCCAAAACCCATCTGTAGGCAACTGGACATCCCCTTACAGAAGGGTCCTGGGGAGGAGATGAGCCAGTCAGGGTGCAGGGTAGCAACGATGAAACATACAACTTTCCTCTAGTTCTTAAATGCTTCCTCTCCCCCCACTATCATGATTCCAATCCTACCTTACAAATCTGGCTAGACCAGAGGATGTACATTGGTACAGATGGGAACTGGAAACACAAGGAATCCAGGACAGATGATCCCTTCAGGACCAGTGGTGAGAGTGGCGATACCTGGAGGGTGAAGGGAAGGTAGGGTAGAATGGGGGAACCGATCTACATATAACCTCCTTCCTGGGAGGGGTGGACAACAGAAAAGTGGGTGAAGGGAGATGTCAGACAGTGTAAGATATGACTAATAATAATTTATAAATTATTAAGGGCTCATGAGGGAAGGGCAAGCGGGGAGGGAGTGGGGAAATGAGGAGCTGATATCAAGAGCTCAAGCAGAAAGTAAATGTTTTGAGAAAGATGATGGCAACAAATGTACAATTGTGCTTGACACAATGGATGTATGTATGGATTGTGATAGAATTGACGAGCCCCCAATAAAATGATTTTTTTTAAAAAAAGAACAAATTTAAGCGAATCATAAGGGAGATAAAATATATAATTTAATATATATTTATTACACAATTAATATATTAACGAACATATTAATATTATAATACCATATATTATATTAATATAATATATTATATGTAGCATATATTATAAGTAATATGAATTGTGTAATAGATATATTAATTAAGATGGCCACCTTCATTATTTTCAATATATCCATCTCTATATTTTCGATATATCCATGTCTCTCTCTATATAGTGAGGAAACACTATAGAGCTTGGTCCCAATCTGGTCATTTGTAGGGACAAGCAGTGAAATTGGTTGTTCCTGACAGAGTGCTGGTTTCATGTTACATTAAGTACCAGTGCTGTTCTTTTAGGAGTTATTATGCTGTGACCTCAAAGATTTCCTGACAGGGTAGTGATAGGTTAGAGCTGAAGTTGCCTACTGAAATTTTAAAGAATAGAATTAAATATATATGATTAGACTCTAATATAAGCGATAGAGACAGAATTAGAATTCTTTAAAGACAATTGCAGAAATGATGAGTGTTATGGCTGGCTTCTTCAGGCCAAATTTTGTTATGTCTGACTTGTACAATAAGTATAAATGTGCCTCCAGCTCATAGTAACCCTATGCACAGCAGGAGGTCTCGCCCCATCTTTATACACTTTTGCTGTATTTGTAATACTTGCTGCAGTCATTATGTCAATTCACCTCTAGGGACTCTTCCTTTTTGGGTTAACCCTGCACTTTACCAACATGATGCCCCTTTCCAGGCCTTCTCCCTCCTGGTAACGTGTCCGAAGTATATGAGATGAAGTCTCACCCTGCTTGGTCTACAGAGCATTCTGGTTGCAAATCTTCTAAAATACTTTTTTTGGTAGTTTTTTTTTGGAAGCCCCGATGAATTCAATACTCTTTTCCAATACCATTAATTCAAATGCATCCACTCTTTTTGGGCTTTCCTGATACATTGTCCAGCTTTTTTTTTTTTTTGTCCAGTTTTTTACATGCATATGAGGTGCCTGAAAATACCATGCCATAGGTCAGGCATCTCTTAATTCTCAAAGTGACATATATATTTTTTAACATGCTCAAAGAGGTCTTTCCCAGCATCTGTTAAAATACATTTACTCTCAGTGTTACAGTTTTCTTTTTCTTAGAATAATAGTAAATAAAACTTTCCCCCATTATAAACCACATATACCATAATACATTTTATTTTTGGTAGTATGAGGTACTGTCAAAGAGCTCATAGGAAAATTTCATTATCTTTCAATTCCATTTTCACATGAACTTTTAAATACCTCTGTCAGCTGACAAGTAACTATAATAAAAGATTTCTTAATGGCTATGGAAAAATGTTATATCTTCTCGAGGTCTCTGAGGTCTTATATTCTGAAATTGTTAGATATACGTTTTTTGTCTTTAAAATTATAGTTTTAAATTATGGTACTTGGTATGGAAATAAGAGTGAAGTAATTATTTTAAAGTAATACTCATGTAAGATATTCATATTATAAATATAGTTTTCAGACCTTTTACCTCTAGCAACTGCAGACATCCTGATTTAAAATGATTGAATTGTCATTCTGTAAGATATGTATCTTTAGCATTGCTGCCAAAAGGTGCCTAAAGCCTCATAGGTGTCTTTGAAAGTTTCTAGTATACTGATGACCTGATGGACTATGAAAGAATTTAGTCTTCTTTATGTGATGCTGAAAGAAAGTTTGAGTACTCTGAACTGTTTTGAAAATCTGTGAGCACTTATTAGGCTTACTGTTGATAAAACATTACTTCCCAAAGAGTTTATTATGGTTGTACTTAGCCATTCATTCACGAGGAGCTGCTAAATGAATCTTTTCAAAGGGATTGTTCATTTTGTTATTTTTGAATAAGTTGCCCATTCAAATTTAAACGCTACTGGGAAAGCACATAGTATATATAGCATTCATTGGATGTTTTTGTTTTGAGAGGTAAGTTACCTTAAATTTTGTTTGAATTTTTATTTTCTGTCAAAATAAACACAAGACAGGGTACAGCAGTTCTACAAATTCTACATAGACAATTCAGTGACATTGTCCACAGTTTTCATGTTTGTTCTCTCTGTCCTTTTCTCAATTATTTCACCCCAAACATAAAGTTCCTACCCCCTTTTTTATCTAACATTTTGAGATGCTGTAGTTCACCTTTTAAATTATTCTTTCAATTAAAAACAGAATAAGAGCAGCACAACCAAAAATCCCTAATTATGAAATCTATGTTATCTTAAGTTTAAGTGTGTCCCATGCTTTTTAAAATCAATAAGTATTTACTAGGATCCATTGTGTGCCAGGTCTTATGTGCATAGAGAAATAGAGAGCCTCTCTGATCTCAGAGACCTCCATAGTTGGCAGAACAATGGAAGAGAATAAGTACTCAATCTGTAGGATGCATATGGTAAGACTGTAATTCAGAGATGGGAATGAATGAGATCAGCTGTAGGATTCAGGGAAAGCTTTGGGAAGGAAACTTGAATTGCAGCTTAAGGGTATTGCTTGATTTAAATTGGCCTTACAGATGAAGGACCATTTCAGGGTGGGTGAGTTTGTCTTATGGCTACTATGTTTTCAAGTTTATATTATTCAAGACCTCCCCAAACCCACCTGTGCCAAATCAAACTCACTACTATCTAGATAATTCTAATGCATAGTGACCCATTGGGCTTTCGAAGCTGTAAATCTTTCTGGGAGCAGAAAGCCTTATCTTTCTCCCATGGAGAAAAATTGGTTGATTTGAACTGCTGACCTTGTAGTTAGTGGTCCAAAACTTAAGTTAGTGGTCCATAACATACCTAGAGATCCTTCATTATTTAGCTGCTTTGCTTAATTATTAATTGGATACTCATTGGATAGAAATATTAAAGGAAGTGCATTTAGATTATTTTCCAATAAAATACAGAAGTTTAGTTTTCTACACAGAAAATCTTTTAAACTAATATTTTTATAATTTTGATTCCACTGAAATAGCAGCAAAGATTACTTGCAAGTTCTACAAGTAAACAGATCACCAGTGTTCAATTCCGTTTGGCAAGTGGACCTATGAAAGGCTGAAAAGTTACAGAAAAGAAAGTTATTTATTATGACTTAGTTTTTACCTTTCTGCTATAGATATAACACATTTCATGCATTGTATTAATCCCATTTCAAATCTGTATATGAAAAAGTCTTATGATTTTAATAGGTACTATTTGGCATGTTTTTACAATCCTCTGGGCCTGAAATAGTTATTACTATTTAATATCCCAATTTATTTTATGTTTTAGCATTATCTATTAGACATTTATCTATTAGACAATTTGAATGTATTCAAAAGTTAACAGTTAATCTTAAAGTTAAAAACACTAAAAAAATTACTGAAGTGTGACTTACACTTTCAACATTACTTGCAATTTAATTATTTTTATACCATTAGCCATGATTTCTTCTTACTTATAGCAAAGCATTCAAAGGACTTTATTTACTCTGACGACCATATAGACTAAGAGAAACAAGATCATTTAAAGTAAATAACCTCATTTATGCCAAGATTGTTCATTGCTATATCCAAAAAAAATAAAACTTACTATTTTTATATATATTTTTTCTCATGCTTTTGGTAGGACTATTCAGTAATGAGATCCTATTAGTTTGCTGGCATCATTTTCTAAGGACTGGTCTCTTCTGACAGCATTTCCAAAGTACATGAGATGAAGTCTCACCATCCTTGCTTTAAGGAGCATTCTGGCTATAATTCAGAAAGATTTGTTTGTTCTTTTGCCTGTGGCTGGAACTTTCCATCTTCTTTGCTAGAACCACAGTTCAAAGGCATTACTTCCTTTTCAGTCTTCCGTATTCAACGTCCAACTTTCACATCCATATGAGATTATTGAAGACCAGTGCTTGGGTCAGATGCACCTGAGTCCTCAAAGTTACATCCCTGCTTTTCAACGTGTTAAAGATGTCTGGCAGAGCAGATTTATGCACTACAGTGCATTGTTTCTTCTCTTCACTGCTGCTTCCATGAGCATTGATTGTGCATCCAAGGAAGACAGAATCCTTTATCAACTTCCATCTTTTTTTCACTTATCGTGATGTTACCCATTGGTTCAGTTGGGAGGATTTATTGTTTTCTTTACTTTGAGCTGTAATCCACATTGAAGGCTGCAATCCTTGATCTTCGTCAGTAAGTGCTTCAAGTTCTCTTCACTTTCAGCAAGCAGGGTTGTGTCATCTGCATGTCACAGCTTGTCTGTAAGCCTTCCTCCAATTCTGGTGCCACATTCTTCTCCGTATAATCCAGTTTCTCCGATTATTTGCTCAGCATACAGATTGAATGATGATCATATATTTAATTACTTAAGAGGTACCATTTTATATTTCCACTAATATATATGAGTGATTCCGTTACTTTGCATCTTCATCTGCATTATTTTAGCACTCTGATAAGTGATACCCTATTGTCCTTTTGACTTGCATCTCCCCACTGCTTAATGATATAATCCATTTTTAACACCTGTCTTTTGAGATGATTGTAGATTCATTGTGCTGTTTATCAAGAAGTTCCATCTCTTCCTATTTTTTTCTGAGATTAAAAAAAATTTATTCATGGCTATTGAATTTTGTACAGCGCCTTTTTCTTTCATTGATTGTTTATGTCATGTGATTTTTCTTCTTTAGTCTACTAGTATGCTGGGTTACACTGAATGAATTTCACATATTTAACTAGACTGCCATCCTTAGAATAAGTCTCACCGAGTCATGAAGTATAACAATTTTTATATATGAGGGTAAGTAAAAATGTATTGCTACTGGGGTTCCAGTTCATATGTGCATATTTGTTCAAAAGGATACGTCTTTGCAATCAGTAGATGACTTCAGACAAATTATCTAGTGATATGCTTATCTTAGCTTCATTGAATGCCTTAGGGGAAAAAAAAGGTCCAATAAAAGTGGTGATTTTGGAGGGAATCTACTGCACTAGTTCAAATGAAGGCAGGAAGGTCAGCTTAGAAACGTCTGGTGATTTTTATTTTTAATTCAATAGGAATAATCTTGCTAGGTTTTCTTGAGGGACAGAGGATGATCCTGGAGGCTGATTATGAATTAGTTTTGAGGAAACTGAAAAGTGCATTGGTGAGAAAAAGGGCAGGAAAGTTGTGCAAAGACATCCCTCCCCCATTATAACAATGTGATCTCATCCTTTGAGGATAGCAATGATTGTTTTACGAGACTTCCATTGGAAACCTCATCCATCCATGCTCTATTGCCCTGATCTTGCCCCTTCAAGTTCTTATTTTTAAAATTTTATTCTGAATTGGGCTTGGGTGTACATTTTAGTTCTTTTTTTTTTTTTTTTGCATTCAACAATCTAAACTTGTTGCATCTCCCAATAGCTCGCCTTGTTCCCACCCCCCCTTTTTTATCTTCTCCCACTTATTAGAATATTATCTTCCGCATCACCTTAGTTAATACCTGTCTGTGTACTAGCCTATTGCTTCCCTTCTGTTCCTTTCCCTCTCATCCCTGGTAACCTTAGAAGTCTATTTCTTTTGGTATGAAAAATATTTATCTTGATTTTTTCTTTGATAACAGTGATCTACAATATTTGTCCTTTTGTTTTTGACTTACTGTTCACTCAGCATAATGTTCTCCAAATCCCTCCATGTTGAGATGTTTCACAGTTTCATCAGTATTCTTTATCGATGTGTAGTATTCCAGGTGTGCATGTACTGAAGTGTATTTACCCATTCTTCCACTGATGGATAGTTAGGTTGTTCCCATCGAATTGCTATTGTGAATAATGCTGTGGTGAACATGAATCCACTGCCTCAAGTCAACATAGGTGTGTAAATATATCTGTTTGTGCTAATAGCTCATTTATTTCGGGTACATACTCAGTAAAGGGATTGATGGATCATATGGTATTTCTGTTCTCATTTAAGGAAGCACAATATCACTTTCCACAGTGATTGTACCATTTTATATTCCCACCAGCAGTGTATGAGGGTTCAAATCTCTCCATACCCTTTCCAGCATTTGTTATTTTGTGTTTTTTAATTTATTTTTTTAAAATTTTGCTATTAATGTCCAGTGTGAGGTGGCTTCACATTGTTGTTTTTATTTGCATCTATCGAATGGCTAGTGATCACAAGCATTTCTTTATATGTTTGTTGGCTGCCTGGGTGTCTTCCTTGGTGAACTCTTTATTTCCGCTGCACATTTCCTAATTGGATGATTTGTTCTTTTCTTGTCAAGGTGTTGCAGTTTTCTATGTATTTTAGAGATTAGTCCTTTGTCTGATGTATTATGGCCAAACATTTTTCCCCAGGCTGTGGGTTCCCTTGTCACTCTTTTGATGCCCTTAAGTGTCTTACTTTTAGGAGATCTGTCATTCATATTTCTTTCTGTTCTCAAAAGTCAAAGAACATTTAAAAGAAATATGCTATATTGCATCCTGACTGGCTTGTCTCTTTCTCATGACCCTTCTGTGAGGGGATGTCCAATTGCCTACAGATGGGTTTTGTGTCTCCACTTCACACTCCCCCTCATTCACAATGATAAATGATTTTTTTGTTCTGGGTCTTTGATGCCTGATACTTGATCCTATTGACACCTCGTGATCACAGAGGCTGGTGTGTGCTTCTTCCATGTGAGCTTTGTTGCTTCTCCGTTAGATGGCCACTTGTTTATCTTCAAGCCTTTAAGATCCCAGATGCTATATCTATTGATATCCGGGCACCATCAGCTTTTCTTTACACATTTGCTTATGCACTGCTTTGTCTTCAGTGATCCTGTTTGGAAGGTGAGCATCATGGAATGCCAGTTTAATAGAACAACGTGATCTTGCATTGAGGCAAGATCATGAGTAGAGGCCCAATGTCCATCTGCTATCTAAATACTAAACCTATAAATATATGTACATAGACCTATTTCCCCATTAACATATCAATATATTTACATTTTAAAAATGTTTAATTTACTTAGTAATTATAGGTTGTGCAAACAATGCTTTTTCATATTGGGGTAAGTTATAGTAGTTAGTACTTTTTGAGTGTTTTCTAAGTTAACAACTATATAGTTTGATGTCTGTACATTGTATAGTGACAGCCTTTAATTTATTCCTGATATTGGTAAATTGCATCTTATATTTGTCTATTTTCATGGAGGTTTTTCTTTTTTTCTTTAGTTGTTGTTAAAAGGATCAGCCTTTTGTTTCATTTTATTCCTGTTGCTTTTCTATTTTCAATTAATTTCTGTTCTTAACTTTACCATTTTCTTCCTTCTGTTTGCTTTGGCTTTATACTGCTTTTGTTTCCCTAATTCTTCAGGTGAGGAGATTGGATGACCTATTTGAGACTTTCCTAACATGTGCCTTCAGTTCCGTAGCTTTCCCTCTGGTCACTGGTCTAACTGTGCCTCACACATTTTTCTGTGCTGTAGTTTAATTTTCATTAAATCCAATGTAATTTAAATTTTTCTGTTGAGATTTCTCTTTGACCTATGCATTACTTAGAAATGTGATGCTTAATTCAAGCATTTTGAGATTTTCCTGTTATCTTTCTGCTGTTGATTTCGAGTTTGATTCCACTATGGTCAGAGAGCATACTTTGTGATTACATTTTCTAAAATAAGGTTTGTTGTATGATCCAGAATATGCTCTATTTTGGTATATGTCCCATGAGCACTTGAAAAAATGTATACTTTGCTGTTGTTGGTTCATACCCAAACCCAAACCCAAAGCCTCATGTTCTCGATCAATCTATTTCTGAGACTGTAAATCATGACAGGAACAGACCGCCTTATCTTTCTCTCATGGAGGAACTGGTGACTTTGAACCACTGACCTCATAGTTAGCAGCCTAATGCCTAACCCATTCCAACACTAGTTGGAGTGATCTATAAATGGCAATTGAGTTAGTTGACCTTGTTGAGTTCTGTATCACTGCTGATTTTCTATCAGATATTGAGAGAGGAATTTCGAAGTGCCCAATTGTAATTGTGGTTTGCCTATTTTTCATTTCTCTGTGTTTGCTTCCTTTGTTCTGTAGCTTTCTGATTGGTGCATAAACTTTTAGAATTGTTTGTATTTTCTTAGTGAGTTGATATTTTAAATCATTATATATTATCCTTTCTGCCTCTGGTAATTCTTTGTGCTCCAAAGTCTGTGTTATATGATATTGTCACTTTTACTTTACTTTCATTATGGTACAGCCTTGTGAAAAATTTTTTCTATTCTTTTAATTTAATTGTCTATATTTTTTTATATTTGAAGTGAATTTCTTATGGGTTGCATATAGAAGGGCCAGGCTTTTTTAATCAAATCCACCAGTCTATGCCTTTTAATTCATGTAGTTAGGCTATTTATCTTTAGTGTAATTTTTATAAAGTTAAGTTTATAAGTTTCACATTTTAATTTGCATTTGTTTTCTCTATTTTTAGTCTCTGTATTTTCTTTTTTCCTGCCACCTATAGATTACTTGAGCATTTTTTTGAATTCCATTTTGATTTATGTAGTATTTTTTAGTGTATAGCTTTTTAGATGGTTGCACTAGGTATTACATCATATCTATAACATTTTAATAATCTGTTGGTATTGTGCAGAGGCTCTGTTGGCATTGAGGTTAAATGTTGGGCTGATAGCCACAAGGTCAGTAGTTCAAAACAACCAGGAGTGCCTTGGGAGAAAGCCGGGGCTTTCTACTCCTGTAAAGAGATACAGTCTCGGAAACTCACAGGGACAGCTCTCTACCCTGTCCTTTAGGGTCATCATCTACTCAAAGGCAGTGAGCAATGACTATGAGGGTTCCAGTCTCTCCATATCCTCCTTAGCATTTGTTGTTTTTAGTTTCTTCTGAACTTTGTTATCACTGTTGGGGCGAAGTCATATTTCATCATGGTTTTGATTTGCATTTGTGTTATGGTTAATGGTTGTAAGCATTTAAAAAATCATTTTATTGGGGCTCGTACAACTCATCACAATCCATCCATCCATTTATTATATATCAAGCACATTTGTACATTTGTTTCCCTCATCATTCTCAAAACATTTGCTTTCTACTTAAGCCCTTGATATCAGCTCCTCATTTCCCCCCTCCCTCCCCACTCGCCCCTTCCTTATGAACCCTTGATAATTTATAAATTATTATTATTTTTTCAAGTCTTACACTGTCCGATGTCTCCCTCACGCACTTTCCTGTTGTCTGTCCCCCAGGGAGGAGGTTATATGGAGATCTTTGTCATTGCTTCCCCCTTTCTACCCTACCTTCCCTCCATCCTCTGGTATCGCCACTCTCACCACTGGTCCTGAAGGGATCATCTGTCCTGGATTCTCTGTGTTTCCGGTTCCTATCTGTACCAGTGTACATCCTCTGGTCTACCCGGATTTGTAAGGTAGAATTGGGATCATGATAGTGGGGGTGGGGGTGGGGAGGAAGCATTTAAGAATTAGAGGAAAGTTGTATGTTTCCCTGACTGGCTCATCTCCGCCCCGTGAGCATTTTTTTATATGTTTGTTGGCTGCCTGAATGTTTTCTTTGGTGAATAATTTGTTTATTGGGTTACTCTTATTTTTCTTGTAGAGGTTTGGAAATTTTCTATAGGCTTGAGAGATTTATACCTTGTATAATATAGCATTTCCAAAAATTTCTCCCTAGTTTGTGGGTTCTATTTTGATACTTTTGAGGTGTTTTGATTCACATGTTTTTATTTTTTTCACATGTATCTAATTTTGACTCTACTCTCTCTCTCTCTTTTTTTTTTTTAAACAGGACTCTCATTAAATGAGTATTCGATTTTGTGTAATTATCCCAAATTTGCTTCTTTATTTTTTTAAGGTCTATTTTCTCTATGTTGTTTAGTTTAGGTACTTTACATTACTCCTTTATTTCACTGTTTTCCCCCCTCTGCTTCCTCCATTCTGCACTTGAAATCATTAAGGAAAAATAGAATAATATATCTGGGTAATTAATTCCCACATCAAAATTTTTATTCATTGTACACCGTACCTGGCAAACATTATCATTTCAGTAATTGTATTTTTCAGTTAGCATTCTTTTTCCTTTACTTATTCTTTGTTTATTTTTTTTTCCTGAGGCTTTTTACTTATTTGTTGAACTTTGCAATTTTTTTTCAAACATTTTCTTAATTGCTCATTTAAGTATTTTTAAATCATAGTTCCTTTAAAATGTTTATCAGAGAATTCTAACATCCTAGTGTTGTCACATGTTGATTGTCTCTTTGTTCATTAGCCTGAGATCTTTGATCATTAGTTTGAACTCAGTACTTGGTATGGCAGTGATTTTTGCTCAGAATCCTTGTACATTTTTGTAGTATGTTATGAGGCTCCTGCTCATATTTGGACCTTCAGTTTTAGCTGACTCTCATTGACATTACTCCAGTTGGGGAAGAGGATGGAGGTAGAAGTCCAGGCTTTCCACTTGGTTTCAGTTGATACTCAATATACACATATTTTTTAACTTGATTTATTATTGCTGGTTTTCACCACCAAGATTTTATTGAAGATCAGCAATAATGATTCCAAAACCAAACCAAACGCAAAACTAAAATAAAACAACACTGGGTGTCACCTGAAATCAAGTGGAAAACCTCGACTTCTTCCTCTACCTAGCAGTAACTAGGTAGCTCAACTCTTTCCCCAACTGGAGGAATATCAATGACAGTCAGCTAAAATTAAAGGTCTAAATTAGAACAAGAGCCTCATAGCGGAACACTGGTGGGCAATCGTGAAACCTCTTATCCTTCACTATACCTCTGACACTACCCAAGGGAAAGGAGGGGGGACACTTTAACCATCTGATAAGGGTGGAAGTCTAGGACACTTACATGTCTGCAGTTGACACTGTGCATAGTGGCTATGCAGTTGTGCGGCTAACTGCATGGTTAGCAGTTCCAACTCCCAGCCCCTCTGCAGGAGAAAGATGGGCCTGTACAGAGTTACCGTCTCAGACATTCACAGTGACGGTTCTATTCTGCCCTGTAGGGTTGCCATGAATCAGCTATGACTTGATGGTAATGAGTTTGTTTTGGTTTATGGTTTTACTGGGCGGAGCTGGTTACTAGATAATGGTAATAAAATCCTTGGTCTTCTTTGACACTCCCTGGGGGGAGATTTGGACATTTCATTAAATCCTTGAAAGAGTGAAAGTCGACATTTTTCAATTGGTTTTTGTGGATGTGGGTTTGGGAGCACACCATTTCTCTCCCTCCTGCTAGTGTGTTTAGGGTTACAGGGGTTATTGTCCAAACGAGCTTTGATCTTTCTAGATTTCCCCCTTCTTTCTTTTAGTATATGAGGATGTAGAGTTTTCTTGGGGCCTTTTTGGTTTGTGATCACTGGGGTTTCTGGATGCTACCTTCTTTTTTAAGTCTGAGGTATATGACAACATTTGTACTCACCCATTGTTATTCTTTGGAGTCTGAGGTCTCTGCCCTTATGCCACTTTTCCAGTTTTCAGTCTGTTTGTTTTATGTATAATGTCCAGAGTTTTTCTTTTAGCTGAACTTAGAAAGAGAAAACACTTCTACACTATCTCCCCAGGATTGTAGGTATATGTATTAGTAAATTTAAATGCACAAATACAGAAGACATCCATTGTCATTTAGTGGAAAGTTCTAATGAGAAAATGAGGGTGCAAAAGGCAAATAATTCACTATGGTTCTTACTATGGGAGAAAGCTGGGGCTTTCTAGTCCTGTAAAGTTATGTCTCAGACACTCAAAGGGGCAATTCTACCTTGCCATAGAGGGTCTCTATGAATCAGCATCTGCTCTATGGCAGTGCTAAGACGGTCTGCTCTCATAAAGATTTATAGTGTTATAAACTCTATGTTTATAAACTCTATGTAGGGCCATTGTATTTACACACACACACACACACACACACACACACACACACGGCGTTCACTATAACATGGGCAATCTATTGTTAGAGTAAGAGTTGGAATCCATGTCAGGGCTTAAAGAAATTACTGTAAAGCAAGTATTTTTTTTGACTTTTCTTTCTTTATTTATTTTAAAGTTATTTTATTGGGGGCTCATACAACTCATCACAATCCATACATACATCAATTGTATAAAGCACATTTGTATATTTGTTGCCCTCATTATTATTATTATTATTATTTTTTTAATTAATCAATTTATTGGGGCTCATACAATTTATCACAATACATAGATCAATTGTGTAAAGCACATCTATACATTTGTTGCCCTCAT
>NW_022103958.1:35428830-35468409 GCF_000313985.2 Echinops telfairi
TGGCCGCTTGTATGTCTTCAAGCCTTTAAGACCCCGGATGCTATATCTTATGGTAGCCGGGCACCATCAGCTTTCTTCACCACCTTTGCTTATGTTCACATTTTTCTTCAGCAATTGATTTGGTAAGGTGTGCATCCTGGAATGCCAATTTAAAAGAACAATGTGTTCTTCCAATGAGTAAGTGCTTGAGTGGAGGCCCAATGTCCATCTGCTGTCTTAATACTAAACCTGTAAGTATATGCATGTAGATCTGTTTCCCCACACTCTTATATAAATATATTTATATACGTACATTCCAGTCTTAAACCCTCTATACATACCCCTTGTCCCCTAGTTCTTTCCTCTATTTCCTTTGTAAAGCAAGTATTAAAGAGCTTGTAAGCGGATGACTTTTCTAACTTCCAATTTTAATTGATTTTAACTGTTGCTTTATATGAATCCATCAGAACACTTATTAATAGATTGACTTTGAAAACTCTACCCTCAGCTTCTTAAGTAATAAAAACTGAACTTGATTTGCATTTTCTTGAGCCATTGCTCTTAAGGGCAGTCTTATATTAAACATCAAACATGCTACTTTGTCTATAGTTTGAGAATTTTTTTCCCTTTGGCAAAAAAGGTCAAGAGAAAATAAACACAAATTTCAATTTTTTGCTTTAATTAAAATAGCCTTTGAATGGTGTACTAGGAAAAACAGTGGTTCAAAGAGATCTGAAAAATAAATAACACCAGCATTCCTTAGTTTCTAAGTAATAGTGATAAACAAATATTGAGAAAATGATAGTTTTGAAAGGAAGACTAGTACAATACTCTTAGTAAAGGCATGAAAGCCAGCAGCATGTAACTGAGAGGCAGAGGTAAAGTAATTTCATTTATTTTAAAGTTATAAAGCTGCATTTTTGTGTTTTGTGTCTCACTTGCCGAAATCACAAATTACGACTGTGAATAATGAAAATCATTGTGTAGGTGTAAATGGTGTATTGACTGCTCTTTTCAGTCTCTAACACACCTTCCTTGTTGGCACCAAAGAGCAATGAATGAGGCATTTCATTAAAACAGAGACTGGTGGTTCTAATCAAAGGTCACTAGTTGGCTTTCACTTTTCAGTTTCAGATTTGTCTG
This sequence comes from Echinops telfairi, assembly GCF_000313985.2. Classification (NCBI taxonomy): domain Eukaryota; kingdom Metazoa; phylum Chordata; class Mammalia; order Afrosoricida; family Tenrecidae; genus Echinops; species Echinops telfairi. Next base: position 35,429,953 of record NW_022103958.1, read on the forward strand.
TTTGATCAGGGGGCAGTAACGAAATTATTATGACAAAGACTTTGTACTAGGCTGTATCTGTCTTTTGAAACTTGAAAGTCTTTGGAACCATGATGCTGACAGCATGTGAACACTGCAAGAATGTGCAAACTATGTAATGCCTTAAAATACTTTTAAGTATCATCTTCCTTTTGTGTGGTTTGAAAGAGTTTCAGGTAGTTTTAAGGTACTAGTGAGAAGGTGTTTTATTGATTAAAGGAGGTTTTTCCCCTTAGCAAATATGCATTTACAACAGTCTTTCTATTGCTCTTTTCTGCTCAGTCCCTGCTTTACACAGCAAGTTCATTAACATGTAGACATGCAGTGATTGAAGTCAGACTGCTTTCTACAGTGGCGTTGTCTTGATATAATGAGCTCCTCTTTAATGTTCAAAAAATTGTTGTTACTTTCTAAAAGGGGTTGTTTGTGAATTTCATTAAATTTAATCTCCTCTTCAAACAATTTCAGCATTGTTCAGTTTACTACAATTAAAATGCTTTCTGATGCTAAAAAAATCACTTTTTACAGATGTATCAGAAATGTAAGCACTGTGAGAGGGGTTTTGTTTTTTTTCTTTGAAAGAAAAAGCTGCTGTTTAGCTGAGAATTCTCATTTTGTAAATTGGCACTCCATAAGGAAAATCAGAAGAGAGTACACTTACTCTATTGCTACACAGGCTAGTTGACTAATGAGGGCTAGGTTTCACAACTAGTTCATTCAATCCCTCAACTAAAGACTTGTCTAATCATAGCAGAAAAACAAGGTCTTAACCTTTACACTCAGTTTACTAGCTAGCACCCTTCCATCTTTAGAATGTTAAAAGTTCTGAAAAAGAACAAATATCAATAAAGTTAGTTTTCTTGGAGTGATATGTTAGAAACCTGTGTAAATTTCCAGTTGCAGAACAGTGATTATAAATCATTGGGGCTAGCTTCATTCTTTGCAAATTATCTTTTTAATTTCCTCCCTTAGTGAATGGAGGTTAAATTTCCAGCAAGGAAAATTTCCAGGGGAAGTATGGCTTGTGAAAGCAAAATTTGGGAGAGTTCAACACAAATTACTTGATTTCCCAGAATATCTCCTCTTATGTTAGTTTCAGATGCCATTTACAGGATGCCTAATTATACAGTCAAGTTAGAAATGTATTTAGACGATCTTGATAGTTGGCGTTGTGTAGAAAAAATATTTGAGATGTTTGACCAATTTTTGGTATGTGTTGACTTTTTATGGACATAGCCAGCATCTGAAACTAATAAAAATCTTCAGTAGACTGAGCTAGTCACAGAATGAAGTAGGCTTTTATGTCTTATGATATAGGCAAATAATGAAAGTGCTTACTCAGATGTCATAATTATCTGAAATATATAGTGATTAGTTCATTTTAAAAAGGCATAAGATAACTTACCTGCTAATAATACTGATAATGCCAACATTACTGATCATATAATTTATCTTAGTGATAGTATAAATGACAATGATAATGACAATATCATAATTTCTAATTATAAGGGTGCTATTTTCAAGTGAGAAAAAAGGACATTTGAAATAGGTACATAAAAAATTGGGAAATTATGGCATGGTGGATAAAAGAGTCATGTTTTATGTTTAGGTAAATTAGAATCATGCAGAGATTGCCCACTTTATGTTAATTAAATAAGAAGCAGCTTTATTACAGAAAGGAAAATTGGTAAGTTGGACTAGGTAGAAAGGACATTGCAAGAGAATCAAGAAGAAATTGGGATGTGGAATTGGCTGGGTGGATGCATTCAGTGTAGAGTAAATTTTCTAGAAGAGACCTTAGGGTGTGAGGTATGCAGAAGAAAGGCATTCAATAAGAAATTGAATATAATTAAGGACTTAAGAAATCTGTTAAAAGCAATGCAGATACAATATGGAAAATTTCCACACCTTACTTTGCCTATCTTTATACTTCAAAAGACACATACACATGAACTCTAATTACACAGACATTTTACATCTTTATTTAAAAAATCCAATTTTTAAGAGAAGTCATGATAGAAAAATAGAGTTATTAGTTGTGATCAAATTGTTTAATAGTATTGAATTGAAAAATTAGATTTTGCGAATCATCAAAATGCTAGAATTCTGATGATTGGAAGATATTTAACTCACATTAAAAAAGGAAAGTTAAGTTTGGCAATCATGCTATGGTACATTAGAATAATTAAAAGTTGACGAATAGTTAGAAATTTTCAGCTGATTATGTTATGTTCTCTAGATATAAAATTTGCAAATATTCTGTATTTTTTGGATTAACATTCTCTACTTTTTATTGTATGTAAAAGGCAATAAAACAAAGGACAAGAACTGTAATGTTTAAGTAATAGCAGCGATTTGAATAAAAGTAAATTTATGAACAGGATAAAATGTTATTTGCTGAAAGTAAATTATCATTTCTGTTGATACTAGATACTGTGCCAATGTGAAGAGTTAAATATTTTAAGCAACCTAGAAAATGTTATAGACACTTGTCCTAGATTAATAAAGTTTTTTTTTACTTTAGTTTGTGACTCTGGTTTTACTGAACTATACCCATAAAGAAGATACCAAAGTTAAAATATAATTGTATACCAATATTGAGGCTGAAAGACAAAGTTGGAGCCCTAAAGTAATTACTGTATTTTAGAGAAAGCAAGAAAAAAAAAACAAAACGTTTTCTGAGAATGCAGTCAGAACACAATTGCAGGTAGTTTTTGAACATCTCATTATTTAGTAAGGAGCCCACATGGTTCAGGGGCTGCAAGTTGTGCTGCCCATCGTAAGGCTGACGTTTTAAACTCACCAGCCACTCTTGTGAGAAAAGTACGAGGCTGTCTGCTTGCATAAAGAAACCCAGAGGAGCAATTCCACTCTCTCCTCTAGGTTCTCTATGAAGGCATCAGCTCGAGGGGAGTGCATTTAAAATTTTAGTTTAGAATAGTTTCAGCTGTATTTCCATTTATTTTGGTAAGATTTAACTGATGGCTGAAGTGTCTTGCTGATTTGAGCATGTGTAATATTAATTTGTTTTCTTTCTTGTTTTTAGACAATGGCTATAGTGGATTTCTGATAATTATGACTTAGTAATATTCCCAGCTATTCTGACAGTTTAAGCCTATTACTAAGTGACTTGTTTCCAGTGATGAATATATATTCACGTAAGGAACTTTTGTTAGATGACTGCGGTAGGATATACTGTAGAATGTAATTGAGACCAATGGTTCTTTTTTGAGTAAATTCCCATTTTGAATCAAACATAAGTTCTTGATTATTTTTCTTTTACATATATATAAAAAATCAAAACCCAGAAATACTGTTATCAGATTTTCATGTCAAGATCTTAAGATCTGCCCCTTGAAAAGCAAAAAATTATATTATAAAACCCACCCAAATAGAAAATTAGTAAAATATATCATTGATTTGTTGATAAATATTAATTTATTTATAGATTTACCTAAATATTGGGGAAGACTTTCCTGATTATTAAAATATGCTCCTCATGTCTCCATCTTTAAAAATGGTTTGACTCTCTGGTGGATGAAATAAACATTTTTATATGGTTAAGACTGTCTATGTAATAATGATGATAATGTATTTTATTGAAGAAAAAACCTTAGATGCTTAAATTACCCATAATATGGGAAGGGGGGAGGGCGGAGAGAATAATTATAGCTATCTTTGTAGATGATCAGCTAATTAGTGGTAATTTAGATTCAATAAATGCACACACTGAAATATTTAATGAGTTTTCATAGCATTGTCAACTTTTAAATGTATAAGTTAAAATATTTTCCTTTTTAGATGGTTGAATTTTTTAATGCCATGAGACCAACAGATTCTCTTTGTTTGCTTGTTAGATTCTATTTGTTGTTTTATTTATTGTTGTGAATTTTGCAAATTGTCCTTCTGGCTAGTATATGATTCAGATTGAGATGTTTTCCATTTTTAGATGTTTCCATGGGAAACATTTGGAGAAGTGATTCTGTGCATCTTTCAAGTAGTCAGTGACCTTATCTTTTGCCAAAATCAAATGACATTCAATACTGATACTATGGAGAGAGGAATCAAAATAGACACCTAATTATAATTACTTTCCCCCCATCATTATGTGCAGAACATGCAGAACAACTGATTTTTAAGCGATCACACACTGCTGAATTTTGGCAGGTACAAGGGTTTTTTTCCTTTGCTCTTCTTTCCCTTCTGTTTTTATCACAGGTAGGATTTATTGGAACAGTTCAAACTGACCTCTTCTTAAAAGGCTGACTTTGAATTCTAGTGGTTTATAGGAAATAGCAGAAAAGCAAAGAGAAGTTAGTATTTTTATAATTGCTTTATATTTTTAGAAATGTTTAACTTTTATGGTACAGTTCAATAGAATAAGGATAGCTTTGGGTAATTTTGGGGAAATGACTATAATAATGACCAAAGTCTATATATATATATATATATTTAGTTACCAGAGCTACTGATTTTTAAAATAAAGTTAAATATGAGCAATAAGAATGTGGGGGCAATGTCTTCTTAATGCTTTTGACCTAGTGCTGTACCTAGAATTGTGTCTGTCACTATTGTGTTTCAATAGTTGTTGAAAAAGTAAGTTATGATAGGATGAGAGGAAATAACAAAAACAATCAAACAAAATCAAGTAAACAAAATCCGCAAGCTCACTGCCGACTCATAGAAACCCTACAGGAGAGTAGAATTTCTCTGTTTGGTTTCTGAAGTTGTAAATCTTTAATGGGAGCAGGCAGTCTGGTCTTTCTCCTGAGAAATGACTGTTTGTTTTGAACCAGCAACCTTGTGGTTAGCAGCCCAACTTTTAATTTACTGTATCACTAGGGCTCCTTAAGAGAGGCAAGGGTTCATGAGGGAGGGTGGGGGGGGGGAGTCGGGGAGGAAATGGGGAGCAGATTTCAGGGGCTCAAGTGGGAAGAGAATGTGTTGAAAATGATGATGGTGGCATATGTGCAAATGCGCTTGACACACTGGAGGAATGTATGGAGTGTGATAAGAGATGTAAGAGGGCTGTGAGTGCCACCGAGGATCTCATTCTAACCATTGAGTCTCCATTTGTAAAAATTGAATGTGTTACATATAACAGATTTATTGGAGAACCCCCCACCCCCCAAACTTCTGATATGCTGATAGACCTGAACATAATTTTTCTGTAATTCCCAGTTTTGAGAAAAAATAAATAAAAAAAGAAAATGTCATAGAATGTGATGATGATTGTATAACCCTTCTCAATATGATTGAACTATTGAATTGTATGATGTGTTAATTATTGCTATATAAACTAATTAACATATAGATAATAACACTTTGCATCTTGTTCATTTAGACAATTTGCTTTTTATTTATGGAAAGCTTTAATTGCTATTGGGAAGAATAAATGTTTGATTTACCTTATTCACTTAACCAGACAAATAGATTCTGAAATGTGAGTAGATGAAATACAAAAACCAAAACCTGAGCTTTTAATGAATCATTCAATATCAACTTATAGAGTGAGATGTACTTTGATTACATGCACTTTTTTTTCTGAGGGGGAGATGAGGCTGACCTTTGTAAATTACATAAATCTCATTTTTGTTCTGGAAAATTTGCCTCTAGCATTTAAGTTTTTACAGTGAATGTCATTTTCAAAATAAATTGCTATACAATGGGTATTTTACTGGTTTGGTTTTAGCTCACTGGATCTTAATGACTCACAGAAACTTCAAAAATAAGCAATTAACCTCTGGGCTTTACTTTCCAATTTTTCTAAATATTCTAACACCTTTGGGCCATGCATATTAAAGTTTACAGTATTGAAGATTTTAGGTATTACCGCAGTAGTTTTTCTATAAATAGCCAATGAAAGTTTCGATGAAATAGGCAAAATTGGGGAGAAAAGGTATGTTATAAATATGTAAGAAAAATGTCCTCTACAAATTCAAATATTTGGTTTAGAATAGTTGTATGGGACTTTTGGATTTGTTAGCCTAAGAAATGCATGCATATATTCTATTTGGTCAGTTGTGTCTTTTAAAATAGATTTTTCATGTTAAATTATTTTTGTCCTACTGTTTTAAGTCTAACTCTTATTTATAAATATCACAGCATGCATTACAAACAGGGGAGCCATGTGTCATGGTTGTATATTTCCAGTGGGCTACTTGTGGATAGCACATGGTTAGGTCTTTGTCTTTATCCAATTGGCATACCCTCTGCCTTTTATTTGAGTAGTTAGACCATTTACCTTAATGTAATCATCTGTATCATTGGGACTAATTTGCATTTTTTGGTCTAATCCATTGAGTATTTTTAAATGGTTAACTTTTATATTTAACCTGGTGGGTTATGGATTGGACTGCTAATCACAAGGTCAGGAGTTTGAACCCCTCAGGCATCCCTTGGGAGAAAAGGTGAGGTTTTCTACTCCCGTAAAGATTTAAAGTCTCAGAAATCCAAAGGGCAGTTCTATTCTGTCCTGTAGGGTCACAGTGAGTTGGAATCAATTCTATGGCAGTGAATTTTGAGTTGAGTGAGTTAGCTGCAGAGACCTTTGGCAAGTGATGATCTCATTTTAAAGTATGGAAACCAGGGCATACAAGTATAAATCAATGTCTGGTATTTTTATCTTCGCTGTTCTTTTGTTAATTGTACTTGTTTTGCTATTTTAAATAACTGTTCTAGGGTTGGCAATGTATAGCTAAGTTGCTCTTCAGGTTATTGCCTGTTTTAAAGTAATAATATTTCATCTTATAATGGAGTAAGAAGCATATTCGACAACGGTATGCTCCTAATGTTCGCCCCTATTGTTAGTGTTATTGTTGTCCTATGGTTTACCGCTATATAGATCAAAACCCCACAATACATTGGTCTAATTTTTGTTTTAGGCAGTTTTTTATCTTTCCTTTTTAAAATAAGATTTACTGAGTTATGAGTTACATACAATAACATTCATCCAATAAAATCGTAGTCATATTGTTTCAAGTTCTTATACATGTAATGTTATGTAACTACTGTCACACTCAAGTATAGAGCATTTTTGTCACTCTCACAAGTTCTTCCATGCCCCTTCGAAGTCTGTCAATTCCCTGCCCCAGTCATGACAGTCATCGTCGTAAGATTTCTCTGTTTGCCTCTTCCAGAAATTCATGCAACTGCAATAAACACAAGGTCTTTCACTTAGTATCATTCTTTTAAGATTCATCAGGGTTATTGCAAGCAACGATCATTTGTTCCGTTATTCTTAGCTTTTGGTGATTATGAGTAAAACTGCTTTCAACGTTTGCATACAGGTCTTTGTATGTATGGACATGCTTTAATTTCTCATGGGTAAATACATAGCAATAGGAATACTATGTTGTATGATAAGTATATAGTTAACATTATAAAAACTTGCAAATAGTTTTCCAAGGTGTTGGCATTGCTTTACATCTCTCCAACAATATATGAGCTCTAGAAGCTTTGGAACCTCACTTGATATTACAATTTTATTTATTTTAGGTCTTTCTGTAAATTTGTAATAGCATCTCATTGAGACTTAAATTTGCATTTTTCCCAGTGTATAATGCTTTAGTCACATGTGATTATTATCATCTGTATCTCTTTAGAGCAATGTCTTTTCAAATCATCTGCCCATTTTCTATTATTGAGTTGAAAGATTCACTTATACTATATATTCTGGATACATATTCATTATCTGATATATGTTATGCATATACTTCTCCTTGACTAGACTTTTCTTTTTTCCCTTTAATGGTGTCTTTTAAGGAGCAGACATTTTTATTTTTGGTGAAGTCCAATTTATTAATATTTATAGTATATGTGCATATGCCAGAAATATTGCTTCCAAGCATTCAGCTCATACATGCACAGATTTATTTTTAAAAATCTGTTTAAACATGTCTCTGTGATTAGTGGATGACTGTAGACTAGTTCTGTAGTAATACACTGGTCTTACTCTTTTTAGTGTTTAATCTTTTAAAAAAAGGTTCAATCAAAATGGTGGCTTCTGGAAAGATCTTCTGGGTCAGTTCAATTCGACAGAGAGAAGTTAGCTCTGAAGGTTATGATGATGTAGAGTCTGTGCTTAGACCACAAGGCCATCATTTGAACAGAACCTGGGGACACTGCATGGTTTAAAATCAGGAAAGTGTGCATCAGCGTTGTATCTGCTCATCATAATTACTCAGTCTGTATGTGCGCACACACTCTGAGAAGCTGGACTGAAAGGAGAAGTGTGCAACATTAGGATTGGAGGAAGACTCATGAACAACTCTGATATGAAGATTATACAACCTGACTTGCTGGATTTGAAGAATGTATTGATGAAAAGCAAAGACTTGCAGTATAGATTATACCTCAATATAAAAACAAAACAAAACAAGACACAAAAATTCTCACAACTGGACCAACAGATGGCATCATGATAAATTGAGAAAAGATTGATGTCGTCTAGATCAATTTCACTTAGATCCCCAATCAACCCTTAGAGCATGTACAGTCAAGAAATCAAACAACATATTGTCTTGGGCCTCTTTAAATGATTAAAAAGCAAACCGGTCACCTTGAGGACTAAGATGTATCTGACCCCAAGGCATGGTCATTTTCATTGCTTCGTATGCACGGGAAAGCTGCATAATGAGTAAGAAGAAGACTGAAAAGCAAATAATGCGTTTGAATCAGAGTTGGCAAAAAATATTATGTATACAATGGCGTTCCAAAGGAATGAACAAATCTGTATTGGAATAAGTGGCCCCAAATGCTCCTTAGAAGTGAAGATGAGGAGGATTCTTCTCCTGTACGTCAGACTTGCTACCAGGAGAGACCAGCCCTGGAGGAGGAAATCATGCTTCTTTATTTAGTGAAAAACAGGAAGATCCTCCAGGAGCTAAGATTACATAACGGCTGCATCAATGAGGTCAACCTAGGAGAGACTGGACCAGGCGGTATTTTATTCTATTAACATGACAACTCTGTAAACTGATCTGACTTGACGCTACGTGACGACAACATGATTTTGTAGCACTACTTACCCTACTAGGCTTTATATCTTTTATCTCATCAATCTTTACTTAACCTAAGTCAGCAACTTTTCTCTGATATTTTGTTCTGGAAGTTTTATTGTTTTAGGTTTTATATTGAGGCCTATGCTCCATTTTGGCATTTTATGCATAGTATACGCTAGCAGTTTAAATAATTTTCTGCATGTGAAACTCCAATTGTTTACATACTTCACTCCATTTTACATTTTTGAACAAATTAAGTGATAAATTGTTCTAATATTTCCCCATATAGTTATCTTTTCTGGTGTTAATAATTTTTGTTTGATCCAGATTTCTGTCTAGTATTATTTCTTTCTATATGAACAACTTTCTAACATTAAAAAAAGACCTTCTGCTATTATATTCTCTTCCAACTTTTATGTTTATGTTAACGTTTTTGATTGGCATCTTTAAAAAGGCATTTTGCTGTAGATATATAATTCTAATGGAGGTGGGGTTGCTTTTGATAATTTAAAGAAGCTACTTCATGACTTTGAACTTACAAACTGATGTGGTGTCTGTTGTTTCCATGTTTGTTCTAGATATATCGTGCTATTTTTTCCCCTTCTGGTTGCTTTTAAGATGAAATATTTTTAAGCATAAAATTCACACACCATACAATTCAATAGTTTAAACTTGTTTAAAAGATTTGTGCAGTTATCATCACAATCAATTTTAGAAAGGACTAAAAAAAATCATCACTACTTTTAAGAAATTTGATTATGACGTACCTATTGTTGTTTTCTTTTTATTTTGCTGCTTGGTTTTTATGGAGCTTGGATTTTTGGCTTATTTCCTTTGTATTTGGAAAAGTTTATATGTGTATGTATGTGCGTGTGTATTTTTCACTGTGTCCTCTTCTTTGGATTCTAATTACTTGCTGCTGGTCCCCAGATACTCTGTTCTCTTTTTGTCTTCTCTCTCAGTGCTTCAGTTTGAAGGATTTTTATTAGTATGTCTTGAAGTCCTATTGTTAAAACAATCCAATATATTTTTCATTTCAATATTATGTTTTTTCTTTAGAATTATGTTTTAGTCTTTTCTTTTTCTCCTTATGTATTTCAAAATATCTTCCAGTTTTCTCTGTATCTCTCTGCACACATGGCGGGCATTTTAATAGTGATTTCGACAGCCCTATATGCTACTGACATCTCTTCTATTTCTTGTTCTTTTTCTGTGGATTGATTTTTTTTCCTGGGCCATATTTTCCTAAACTTTGCAGGGATATAACTTTTTTGGTATTGTGGTAACATTTCTATAAAGTCACCGTTTTAAAGGTCTCTGTGTATGATCCAGTCACACTTCGTGCACTCAGTGTTCTGCAACCATTGCCACGCTCTAGTGCCAGGACGTTTCCATCACCCCAGAAGTAAGCCTTATACCTTTTAAGCAGTCACTCCCCATTACCCACTTCCTCAAGCCACTGGCAGTCACTCATCTACTTTCTGTCTTTAGGCATTTACCTTTTCTGGATATTTAATATAAATGCAATCATACGGCATGTAGCCCTTTATGTCTGACTATTTCTAACAGTGTCTGTATAATTTTACACTACTACCAGCAATGTCTGAGGCTTACAATTTCTCTACATTGTTAATTCCTATTTTTTTAAAGAAAAATTATAACCATCTTAAGGGGCGGTAGTTGACATCATAGTGGTTTTGACTTGCTCCCTCTAATTAATGATATTGAGCATCTTTTTACATACTTATTGTCATTTGCATACCTTCTTTTGGAGGAAATGTCTATTCTGATCTTTTGCCATTTTAAAATTGGATTGTCTTTCTGTTGAGCTGTAAGAGTTCTTTATATACTCTGGATAATAAACCCTTCCAGACAATTTTCAAATACTTTTATTCTATTCTGTAGATTATCTTTTCATACTCTTAAATGTGTCTGTGTTAGGCTGGGTTCTCCATAGAAGTAAAACTAGTAATAAATACACACATATTTATATATATAAATACACAAAGCAGAAATATATGGAGAAAGAAATACTTATATCAAGTAATGGCTCACACAATTGAAGAAGTGGGTATGTCCAACCTAGTTCAAATCCATTGGTTACATCCTAAACTGGAGCCTTCTGCCTTGTGACTGTTGGTACTGATGTACCAGGAAGCAGGAAAAGCACAAAAGCACAAAAACCATAGATTTGTGAATGCAGAAGCAGAAACAATCCAAGGTCAGCAGCCAATGAATCCAAGGTTTACAGGTCAGATGGAAGACTGCTGATGACTTCCAGACAATATAGCAGGCCTTTAGCTCAAATCCAAAGACCTGGAGTTAGATGCAGGATTCAGACCAACATTGGAATTAGACCACACCCTGAAGAAAACATCAGCAGGGCTGTGACCTGAGTAAGGGGGTTGCACTCTACCCCACTTTCCCAACTACTTGGTTACTCCAGCAGATCTCATCATGAAGTTGATTACATTAGGCTAGGTCACATCATAGTGGCTTACTAGCCCAAATCACAGAGAATACTGGCCCTGCCAATTTAGCACAAAATCTGTTATACAATATTATAGAAAAAAAAATCTTGATGAATCTCAGTATATCCATATTTTCTTTTGTTGGTTGTGCTTCTGGTGTCAAATCTAAGATAATAAAATTTACTTGTATGTTTTCTTCTAAGAGTTTTACAGTTTTGGATTTTACATTCATATCTTTGATCTACTTTGAGCTTATTTTTATATATGGTCTTAGGTAAGCTTGTCTTTGCATAGGGAATATACAATTCGCTAAGTGCTATTTGTTGAAGAGACTATTCTTTTAAAGGACAATGTCTTGGCTTTGTAGTTGGAAAAACTAATTTTGTATGCATTTACTTTTGGTCTCTAATTCTATTCTGTTGATCTATGTTTAGCTGTATGACAGTACCACACTGCTTGATAGCTTTGTGGTAAATTTTGGGATCATGAATTGTGTGTCCTTCAACTGGTTTCTTCCTTTTAAAAGATTCTTTTGGCTACGTGGGACTCGTTACAATTCTTTTTGAATTTTAGAATCTGATTGTTTACTTCTGTTCAAAAATAAGCCACTGGGACTTAGGTAGGGATTATATTGAATATTTAAGTTGATTTGGAGGAATAGTGTTATCTTAATTGTTATATTCAATCCATGTTATATTGTTGTATTTAATCTATGAATATAAAATGTCTTTTCATTTATTTAGGTCTTTTAATTTCTTTCAGCAATAATTTATAAGGGCTGCAATTTTTGGACAATGATCATTGTTAAGTTTCATGATACTGGGTGCTAAATTTTGTTTTATTCATGTAAATAATATTGTAAAGTGTCTGGGACGTAAATAAGAGATGAGAGAAAGATGGGGCTTTACTCCCATGGTGTTACAGTCTCAGAAGCTCACAGAGGCAGTTCCACATTGTTCTATACGGTCTCTATGAGTTAGCTTCAACTCAAAGGCAGCGACCTTGGTTTTGGCTTTTGGTGGCAATATGAGTTGGCAGTGTATCTACTAAGCATAAGGTCAGGGGAGAAAAAGGTGAGGCTGTCTACTCCTGTAATGTTTTACAGTCTTGGAAGTTATGAGGTTACCATGAGCCAGAATCAACTCAGTTTGAATTTTGGCATGTCATTAAATTACTTGGAAACCATTAGCAACATTTGCCTTTAAGTTGGATCTTTTAAAAGTATTAAATAGCACAGATGTCCCTTTTTTTTGGTGGTGGTGGGGAATGGAACTAAGCTGTTCTTGACCCAAACCATGGTATTTTCAATATGCATGCCAATGCTGAGTAAAGACCAAAGAAAAATTGATATCTTTGAACTATATGATGCCTGGAAAAATACTAAATATGCTATGGTCTGCCATGAGAAGTAACAAATTTGTATTGGAAGACGTAGAGCTAGAATGCTCTTTGGAAGTGAGCATGGTGATTTCATCTCATGCACTTTGGGCATGTGATCAGTCCTGAGAGAAAGACATCATGCTTGGTACAGAGGGTCAGTGGAAAAGAAGATGACCCTTGACTGGGTGGATTGACCCAGTGGCTGCAACAATGAGCTTAACCATACGAAAGATTGTGAGGAAAGCACAGGGCTGAGTGAGCAGTGTTTCTTTCTGTTGTACACACCGGGCCACTATGATTCAGAACCTGCTTGACAATATCTAGCAACAACAAATGAAGTAGTCAGGGGTAATTTAGCCCCTTTACTTAGTGAGCACTTTCTGATGACTTCCCTCAAAGGTTATGTAGCATGAAGTCTTTTCACTATAGCTGATGGAAATAGAAATGATATCTAGCACTTCTAATATTTTCAGTATTATTTTACAGTGGTTTCCCCCCCCCAGGCTATGATAATTTCCTTTAACCAAAGCACAGAGTTGTGTTCAGGCAAAGACTGAATAGGACCCCTCTGAAGATCTCTGAAGGACAGGTGAGGCTGTTTGCTCCTGTAGAGATTTCCAACGGAGACACCTGTGAAAGACTGCTGTGAGTTGGAGTCGACTCTATGGCAGGGGCTTGGGCTGCAGATTTCTGAAGCGCTCTGTCTCTCTCTCCAGCTGTCTTCCCTGTAGTTCTCTGCTCTGTTGACTAGCCTTCTTTTGCTCCTGTTCTCCTCTTTTTAACTCAGCAAGACTTTGGGTTCTGTTTGGCATCCCCTTTCTATAGTTGGCCTGAAGACCTCAAGATGAAATGTAGGTTCTTCTCTGGTTTTCCTCTCCGAGGTTCACCGTCCTTTGCTATCTGCTGTGTGATTTCTGAAAACCATAATTCTCATATATTTTGCTTGATTTTCTACATTTGGGTAGGAAGGGGAATCGAGTTCTTGTTACTCCATTACTGTCAGAAGCAGACGTTTTGTATCATTGTAAAGCTGAATGTTAACTGATGTAAAATGATACCATCTTAACTCTTGTAGTGCATGGATGAAGTTAAACATGCTCCTTCTTAGTAGATTTATTTTAGAAGTTATGTATCCTCAATGCTTGTCAGTTATTAATGAGAGTTTTAAAAAGTGTGCCATTTACCAAGTAAATATTAGCTTAATGACAAAAAAACAAACTCTGAGCCATCGATTCCAACTCATAGAGACCTTGGGTAGAATTGCCCCTGTGGGTTTCTGAGACTCTATTTTCAAGAGGAAAGAAAGCCTTGTCTTTCTCTCACAGCTGGTGGTTTCAAATTGCTGACTTTGCAGTTAGCAGCCCAGCACGTGACCATTACACTGCCACCAGGGCTCTTGGGTCCCTGAGTGATGCAATTAATGTGCTTGCCTGCTAACAAAAAGGTTGGTGGTTCAAGTTCACCATAAGGTGTCTTGGATAAGGACAGATAAACCCCTCAGGAGCAGTAATGAGAGTAGCGATACACAAGGGAAGGGGGAAGGTGCGGGGAGAAGGGGGAGACAAGGGGACATGATCGCAATGATCATATAACCCTCCTAGAGGGGGACGAATAACAAACGGGGAGGGTGTAAGATATGAAAATAATAATCAATATATAATTTATCAAGGGTTCCCAAGGGTGGGAGGGTGGTAGAGGGAGGGGAAAAAAGAGGAGCTGATACCAAGGGCTCAAGTTGAAAGAAAATTTTTTGGAAATGATGATTGGCAACATATGCACAAGTATGCTTGATACAATTTGTGCATGGTTTGTTATAAGAGCGGTAAGAGCCTCCAATAAAATGATTTGTAAATTGAAAAAAAGAGATGTCTTGGATAGAAGGCAAGATGATAAAAAACAAACAAACAAAAACATCCATTGCAATCCCTATGGAACATGTAGGAATTGTTGTATTGATGAATATTTTGTTTTATATATTTTCTCCACAATAAAAACAACATAAAATTTCTAAGGAGCATAGTTATACTTTTGACACTTTGGGGGGTCTCCATGTATTGGAATTGATTATATGGAAGCTAGTCAAAATAACATGACCTTTTCTCAACTTTAAAAGCAAATAAATTTTAATGGAATAGATGGAAGGTGGTCTGTTTGCTAAGGGGAAGCTAAGGGGCAGTATATCCTAAACTCTGGTCTTCAATTTCCTTGTCTCTAAAATGAAGATACTTATCAGGTTCATACCTTGTTTATTAAGTGAATTGATATATGTAATGTGTTTAGAATAGTTCCAGGCACATACTAAGTATACTTACAAGTGTGAACTATTAGTATTAGTATAGCAATAATAATCATTTATATTATATGTGTAGAGACATGGAGGACTAGACCATGAAATTTAAAGCAATAAAATATTTATCTAATTTAATGTCAAATTATGCCTGTATATGTTAATTTTGAATGGCCTAGAATTTGGCTAGTTAAAGACTTTGGTACTGCGAAATTTATAAGCTCACTAGCAAATTCTTTCCTTTTGGATCTGTGATATCATCACTGAGAGCTCAATATTGAGACTGAGAGGAAACTAAGCTGAAATTTTTACTGATTTAGAAGTAAAAAGGCCTAACTCACTGCCATGTAGTTTTTAAATAGAAGCTCAAAGAGTTTTGATATGAACATCATCAAAACGCTGCAAGTGGTATTACAATTAGTTAAACTTTGAGAAACAAATGACCCTACTTAGTAAATGTATTCCTAAAAACTTGCAGGTTCATTTAATTTTAGTTTGTTAAATTTTCTTAGTGAAATTCATTTCCATAAATAAAAAGGATGCGTTTTTAAGGTGAGAGAGAGAGATAGAAGAGAGATTGAGATTACTCCTGATTTGGAAATAAAATATCACATCTTTTCAGAAGGAATTTATATATTAATTATGCTAATATAAATATTAGCCATAACTTACCAATTTTTAATCCTTAATACTTAAAAACAAAACCTTCTGAATTGATCATAGCCTTCAAAATAAAATCAATTTATTAAACAAATTTATGAATTCTAATTATGCAGAGCATTGGGTAACTTACAAAATAAATTCATTTTGCATTAACTTGGGGTCCAATAATATTTCTGTTTTAGTTCATCAGAATTTAAATGGAGCTACATAATTGATTCTTAAGTCATCTTGATTTGTTGCTTTGTTAATAACTGAAATTATTAAAATTCTTAGACTGTTGATTAAAGTGCTCAGGATTTTATACCTGGCTAAATTAGATACACAATTGTTCTGGGTGGTTTTTGTGAAACAACAGTTAAATTAATAGTTAAATCAATTGCTGTAGAAGTTTGCGTGTGAAGTTATGATTTATACCATTACTTTTATAAGTAACCCCATAAAAGAACCATGCTCCCATAGCTATCAGCAGAGTTTGGGTATGATAGGTTCTTGTGTGTGAAGTTACTGCATATGAATGGAGAGAGATGTTATTTCAATGATATGTTTTTATTACTAGCTTCTGTTTTTATTAAGGATAATGAAAACCTTATGTTTGGACCTGTGAACAAAACTAATGTGACCCTTGATATGACCCACCTGTTGTGCTTTCACGATCAATAATAGTCCCTTAATGTGAGGGTGATCTGGAGAATAACAATGTGCCAGCAGGATGGAAAATAACATTTACAAACGTAAGATGCAGAAATTGAAGTATGTTTGGAACAGATCCTAGACTAAAGTAACAAAAACAAGTTATCTAACCAAATATTTTGAAGAGAGAAGATATTAACAGATGCCTGACTCACACTGCCTCTTTCAGGAGGAATTGTTACTCAGCTATATACCTGTCTTTCAAGATCCTGATAAAATAAATTACTTCCTAAATATTAGTGTTCTTCAAGTTTTAGGATTGGAAGAGCATGACAACTACTAGCTACACTTCAGAAGTCCCAGTGCTTAAGGAAAGTAAGGAAAATTAAGAATTTTTTGGCATTAAAGACTAATTATTTGAGGCATCACTTGTGCCTCAAAAGTAGAAGGCATAAGGAAACAGTTTGCTAATTTGGTTCTTGAGGTATGGATATAAATAATAGCTTTCCTTGTTAGCCAACTCCTAGCTTGCATTTACCTGGATAGTGGTTTGCCAGCTAAAGAATTGTGTCAGCTTTACAGATAGATTCAAAGGCACATTCATCTGTTAGGCATTTCCACCAGCTGCAAAATGTTATGTGGCATATTAATTTTAGCAAAGTCCTACTGTGGTAGTGATAATTCTCACTCAGTGACCCTAATAGTGACCTATTCAGACAATGAGCACGAATAACTCAAACCTAAAGAGCCAATGCTCTGCAATATACAGGTCCAATTACAGCAGTGTGGAATTCCCTGCAATAATAATAAAAAACGTAGACATGTTTTGGTTTGTGGCTTAGGTTAAAGAACATTCTTGACTAGCCAGTATACTCAAAGCTGCTGCAGAAATTCCTTCCTCTTTGGGAGCTTTGTGGACATAAACACCACTACTATAGTTTATTGATAAGGGTTCTACTGACAGGACTATGGTATAAAGAGGTAAAAAGAGTGGCATCAGGGCTTTAGGTAGAGGTGTGGTCAGCTGTGGATGAAACAGCTAGTGTTCTCGTGCTTAGCTCTTGGAACTGTTGCTGCAAACATCAGTGGAATCCTCCTTTCCCTTGGGGTAGTAAGGATACGGGACCAGGAGGACAGTTTATTCCTTGGACACCCATATTTAATCCAATGGTCATTTTCTTAAGGAAACTAGAATGTTATAATCCAGGCTCAGCTACTGTGAGCCACTGGCTTGGGATTCTAATCATGATGGATGCTCATGTTTCTATGGGTCAGTGTATTCCACATTCTAAGAAGTCTTGTGAATAAAAAATTCAAATTAAACCCATTTGTGGCTGGACACAGGCTATGTTTCCAAAGATTATATACCTGCATTATTTAGAGTTGGTGAGACCTTGAACATCATGTTTCAAAATCATTTTGTAGAAGAGAAGATAAGATTCTAGAGGAGACCAAGGTCCAGGTTGGATGAAAAAATTTCCTATGTGATTGGTCTTTAAAAAACATTTAAAAATAAGTTAGTTTTGGCTAGAGGCTTATATTTTTTAGGTACCAAGAGTCTTGATTTAAAACTTTTTCATAATTCTGATGTAAATGCCTAAAATTCATTATTTAAGAATTTTCCTGCTTTCTCTGTATGAGGACTTATGCCTTGCTGACCAGTATAATATGACCTGGGTTGATATTTATTCGAAAATGGGTTATGGCAGACAAATCTAATGCTTTAAGTGGACAGTTATTGTTCCTGAATGAATACATTTCAAAATTTCCAAAGTGTGCTCATTTGAACTTTTATTTGCTTTTGACTCATAGATTGGCCCATTATGTTCTGGGGAAAAAATGAACATGTACACAACAAACATATTTGCTTTAAAAATGAATCATACTTCAAAATTATCTTTGATTGGAATTATATAATTTTATTTTTGTGTGATCTTCCGCACAAAATATGAATAAAGCCATTTTTAAGAAGAAAGTGTCTATTTGAAGCAATGACATTTGAATCAGTTTGTCACTAAATGATGCAATATTTGACTATGGGGACCTCCTTTTTAGTACTTAGGATATTCTTATTACATATCTCTCTGACTCAAATATGTACCCCAATACAGCAAAATAAAAAGTTATAGATATTACAATATACTGAACACAAAATTTAGTGTTTTCAATGACAGTATACTACTAACATTGTAAACGTAAACATTTTTATCTTGGGATAAAATGTAGGAATAATTTTCTGATGCTGGAAATAAGTGACAAGGAGGAGTTAATAGGTGACTTTTAAGCGTGGTTTTCAATTTTGAATTCTTTAGAATTCAAACTTAAGAATGATCTTTTTAGAAATCAGGATGATATCTAACTCTACCTATCTAGCTATATCAGTGGTTCTCAATCTTCCTACTGCCATAACCCTTTAATACAGTTCCTCATGTTGTGGTGACCCCCAACCATAAAATTAGTTTCGTTGCTACTTCATAACTCTAATTTTGCTACTGTTATGATTTGGGTGACCCCTGTGAAAGGGTCATTTGACCCCCAAAGGGGTTGTGACCCATAGGTTGAGAATTGCTGATTTATATTGATGTGTGTATATTAATTTTCTTCATTGAGCTTCTTTAACCCTCAAGTTCAGCCGTCAGTCACCTACCATCTTAGCCACTTTCACTGGCTTAAGTTATGCATAAAATAGTAAAGATATATTCATTTAGTTTTAAATATTATGTTTCCATTTCTAGGAACTGATATTATATAGTTTTGATTTATGTTGAACATTTTTATGATTTTTTTTGCTGAATGAATATAATCAGTATGCTAAGTGTTATGTTTTAAAGAGATGCCAATCTGTAATTTTATGTCTAAGTATTTTTTTTGATGATACAGGGCATCAATATTAAATGAAATTTTAATTTAGTGATTTCATCTTTTTGAAAATATTTCTATTAGAAATTCATATTATACTTGTATTATGCTGAACATGATGAAATGTTCTCTTCCCTTTCCCTTTTGTCCTTATTGCAGCAATCACCAAAACATTCAAGAGTTTAATTTAAACTGAAATGCTCCTCCATAGAATAACATAATATCTCACCTGTGAAGAGTGATTATACTTTCTAAATTTGTTTTAAGAACTTTTAAATCCTTAGCTCATAGCTTTGTGAATCCAATTGCTTAAACACATTGGCATAGTTTGTTTCAAAAGATAGGAAAAAAAATAAGATAGGATATTTTAAATCCTGCTGTTGTATCATTGAGGCCAGATAGGACCTGTTGAAGTTGATATCAAGATTACATTTTGTAGTTATATATTAAGATATAGTGTGGTTAAGCAAAAATAGCCTTTTTAATGAAGTAATTTCTTTAAGTTATTGCGGGATACATGTTACGATTTGAAAATTATTTCAAGTGTGATAACTGGATATGTTTTCAGTAGGACTCAGTAATTGAAATTTTCTAAAGAAACTATAGGAACTCAAGGTTTTCTTTAATTATTAAGTGAGCTATATTACTGTTTGATATAATCATAAATTGGGCATCAAAAAATGTTTTTTACAGAATTGGTTGTAAACTTCTATAACTTTGGAGAATTTAATTTAGAGTCCAGTGTGTATGAGACTGGGAGTTCCTGGGGGCTATAGTTAATGTGCTTGCTCTCTAGTTGAAAAGTTGAGGATTCAAGTCCACTCAGAAGCACTTCAGAAGAAAGAGCTGATCCACACGTGGTCACCATGAATCAGAATTAACTTGATTGCAACTGTCTTGGGATTTGGTTTGCATGTGTGTTTCTGTTGCCAATTAACTTTGCCTTATTTCTTGATCATACTATTGATTTTTTAAAAAAGTAATAAAAACACAAAAACAAACAGATAACAAAAGGGTAAGGATAAATATATCCTTTCCTGAATATAGTAGTGTTAACAGAAGATTTCTTGAAGATTAGATCTAAGACTAGTCAATTTGCAGGCAGTCCTCAATATGAATGAGTTCCATTCTTGAATCCGTCTTTAAGTCAAACTTGTATGTAAGTCAGAACAGTAAGCTATGGCTGATGTCTAATGTCAAAGTCAAATATTTGTCTTAGCATATAGTGTACCTCTCTGTGCATAACAAAACTTTAAAGAAATACTTCCAGATAATTAAACATCTTTCATACAATAATAATAATAATACAAATGTGATTTACTTCACAAAGTAGAACCCACTTGTTATTATGAACCATTGTATGCACCTCAGAGTTTTAATATAATAAGCTTCACAGTCCAGGTTCATAGCTACAGGTTGTATACAAGTGGAATCTTAATCCCATGGGCTACTTCAGTTTATGAATTTGAAGAGGAAGTATTGAGTGAAATCTCTTGTTTTCTTGGAATTGGAAAGCAATTCCAATCTTTTTTTAGAGAGCATGAATAATAAGAAACTATCAAAGGTAAATAGGAAGAAACTTGCTAAAAATCTCTACTTTCTCCAAATTGATATTATTTCCATTTTTCTTTCTATTAAAACAAAGACAGCAAAGCTTTAACTCTCACATGTTATGTAGAACAGGCAGAATCCTTATATAGATTTTTAGGATATGTTCCTCTCAAATCACATCTGTAGACAGACAATTGGACATCCCCTCACAGAAGGGTCACAAGGAAGAAACGAGCCAGTCAGGGTGCAGTGTATCACCAATGAAACATACAACTTTCCTCTAGTTCTTGAATGCTTCTCTCTCCTCCCCCTCCCCCTCCCCCCGCCACTATCATGACCCCAATTCTACCTTACAAATCTGGCTAGAACAGAGCATGTACACTGGTACAGATAAGAGCTGTAAACACAGGGAAACCAGGACGCATAAACCCCTCAGGACCAATAATGAGAGTAGCAATACCAGGAGGGAAAGGGGAAGGTGGGGATGAGAATAGCAATACCATGAGAGTAAGGGGGAGGTGGGGGGAGAAAGGGAGAACCGATCACAATGATCAACATATAATCTCCTCCCAAGGGACCAACAAAAGAAAAGTAGATGAAGGGAGGAGACAGAAGTCGGTGTAAGAAATGAAAAAAAATTTTTTAATAAATTACCAAGGGAGGGTGAGGTAGGGGGGAAATGAGCTGATACCAAGGGCTCAAGTAGAAAGAAAATGTTTTGAAAATGATGTTGGCAACATATGTACAGATGCGCTTGACACAATGGATGTATGTATGGACTGTGATAGGAGGTGTAAGAGCCCCCAGTAAAATGATTAAAAGAAAAAAAAGAAAAGAAAAAGAAAGACTCGGTTTCATTAGGAAGATATCACAAACACGATACAACAGAATTTTGTCTTTAAGTGAAACAGAGGAGTAGCCACGGTGTTAACCCAGAAATACCTAAAAGGGCCAGAAACAAATCCAGAGAATCCTTGGGGAGCATACGTGAATCCCTAAGCCTCCCACCACAGGGCTTCGACCTGCCGTCTTTCCCAGTCCAGATATTGTTCTGGTGCACGCACATGTTATCAGTCCACTTTTCTTCTGATCTTACTGTGTGTACCATTACTAAACTGGTTTGAACTGGTCCGAACTGGTCCAGGGTCCTGGAATATACTATTTAGCTCACAGAGTTTACATGAATACTAAATCGGGCTAAATTAATTAAGATGTGCGTGAAAATATGTGACATATAAAGGAACTTAATAAATACATGCTGAATTAGAGTACATACTCATCTCAAATTCTACTCTTCACTGTCAGTTTCTTTTAAGAAGTAATTTTCCAACTACTTACTTTTGGCTGGGTCTACTTCATATTGTCTCCTACCATCAATGCAGAATATTCTCATGCTTATTCTGTAGTCCAACCTGTTGTCATTGTCATTTCTTAAGCCACTCTCTATATTTTCTCTAATCAGATTTGTTATTCTTCATTGCCTTCAGAGAAGTGTGCAAAATAGTAAAGTTGAATCTTTTGGTGGCTGCTGGTACTAAAGAGAGAAGGTCAGATATTTTCAATACTCTCAAAATGTAATATTTTAAAGATATTGTATTTTTATTACTTTTGGGTAAATATGATGATATAATCCAGGAAATGACAATTTGTAATAATCTGCTCATACATGTAAGTTCTAATGCATTTTAGTGAAATAGATAAAAATGATCTGCATTTATGATATTCTATTGATATTTAAATGTTTACTTCTTATTTTTCCCATAAAATACCAGTAAATTTATAAAATGGCTCATCCTCATTATATAAGCTTGACCCAAAAAGAAAAATACAAAAAGTTAAAAAAGTTACCTCAACTCCTACCACTCAGAAATAAAAATTATTATTATTTTCCCAATATTTTTATTGAGATATATAGCACATATCATGTATCTCTATAGTTCAGTCATATTAGAAAAAAAGCATTAACATATAATTCATTTATAAGCATTACAGGCAATATCTATGCAGATGGAGACATAGAAGACTAGAAAGAAAAATAGTACTTAAATGTAAGATAATATTACATAATGTACTATCTCTCAAAAAATTCATTGCATTTAGTGGGAGGAATTGCTAAACTTCAGTTTTTTGTTCTTAATAAGATGTTAATTAGTAAGGATTGTGCCAAATAAAGAGCTCCCCACTTAAAATATTGTTCCAAAGTATGAAGAGGTTACGTTCATTAAAAAAAGAAAACTACATAGTTAAATTTCAGATAATTTCCCCGGCTACACAAAATCATAACTTGTCCCAATTATCACCTGCTCTCTCCTCCATTTACTTCTTGTTCTAATTTGTTCTTTCCACATTGCATCACAAGTCACGCCGCGGCCCTGGCGGCATGATGCTTCTACATTGGGCTGCTAATCGTCAGCTCAGCAGTTTGAAACCACCAGCATTTTGCAGGAGAAAGAAGAGGATTTCCACCAGGTTACATTGTTGGACACCCACAGGGGCAGTTCTACCCTGTCCTATATGGTTGTTCTGAGCCAGAATTGACTCAATGGCAGTGAGTTTTGTTAGATTTTTAAAATCATAACTCACCTAGTTTCTTAATTCCAGATACCCTTTAGTTAGCTTCCTTTTGATTCACTCTTTTAAAGCTGGATTTAATTTTTACGTAGTATTTTCTGGATGGATTAGGGGTACAAGCTTCTGTAATATATATGTTTACACTTTCTGCTGATTCTATACTTTGTGAATACCTTGACTTGGTATAACATTATTGGGTCACACTTGCTTTCAGGACACTGTTGATTTTGCTGTACTTTCTTTTGGCAGACAGTTTTGATGATATAAAATCTGAGTTAGCCTGATTCCTTGCATACACACTTCCACCCCCACCCAAATATTGCAGGTATGTTTTCACTTTTATTTGGAAGTCTATAGGATTCTATTTTTAAAGTTCAAAACTAACCTAGGTATATTTTAGCATTAATTGTTAAGTCCCACCTTTTCACAAGAAACAAAGTGCTTTATCCTATTTAAGTAATTTATTGTGGGAGTTAATTTTTTCCATTTTCATATACATGTATACACACATATATGGGATTCAAAAAGTATGTGGAAAAATGAAATTAGAAGAATGGAATATTTCATGAACATTAAAAATTCCTCTGTATATATATTGTATCTTAGTTTTTCTATTTATCAGTTTTTTCTTCAACCTTTTCTCTGTTCACTTTAAACATTTCCTTTAACACAATTTCATCTATTATTCCTCCATTTCTCTAGTTTCAGTTGTAAAACCAATTATATGTCCTAGGCTGGTTCTCTAGAGAGAAAAACTAGTGATTGTTATATCAGGAAAATGATTCACACAGTTGATCCAAGGTTGGTAGGCCAGATGGCAGGTCAGATGGCAGATCACTGATGGCCCGTGGGATTGACAGGCAGTATCATAGACTGTTGACTCAAGTTCCAAAACCAGATGTCATTAAGCCAGATATAGGATCCAGCCCCAGCAAAAGGCTAGCAAGTTTCCACCCAAATATATATAAAGGAGCCCTAGGGGGTGTAGTATTTAGATGTTGGGCTGCTAACCACAAGGTCAGCAGTTCAAAATCACCATTGCTCTGTGGGAGAAAGATGAGGCTTTCTACTACTGAAAAGAGTTACAGTCTAGGAAATTCACAGGGGCTATTCTACCCTGTCTTATAGGGTCATGTGTTAGTCTGGGTAAATTAGGGAAACAAATTCACAGAAACTCATGTATATAAGAGTTTCATATAAAGGGTAAGTGTACATTAAGAAAGCATCCCAGTGCCTGGCTATCAAGAAGTATAGCTTCTGGGGTCTTAAAGGCTTGAAGGTAATCAAGCGGCCATCAAGCTCAGAAGCAACAAAGCCCATATGGAAGAAGCACACCAGCCTATGCAATCATGAGGTGTCGAAGGGATCAGGTATAAGGCATCATCAGAACAAAAAATCTTACCATAGTGAATGATGGGGGGAGTGCGGAGTGGAGATCCAAAGCCCATTAGTAGGCTACTGGAGATCCCCTTGCAGAGGGGTCTCGGGGAGGAGATGAGCCAGTCAGGGTGCCATGTAACAACGATGAGAAATACAACTTTCCTCTAATTCCTAAATGTTTCCTCCCCACTCCCACTACCATGACTCGAATTCGACCTTGCAAGTCTGGCTAGACCAGAGGATGCACACTGGTACAGATAGGAACTGAAAATACAGGGAATCCAAGGCGGATGAGGCATACAGGACCAGTGGTGTGAGTGGCAAAACAGGGAGGGTAAAGGGAGAGTGGGTAGGAAAGAGGGAACCGATTACAAGGAACTATATGTGACCTCCTCCCTGGGGGACAGACAACCGAAAAGTGGGTGAAGGGAGACGTCGGACAGGGCAAGATATGACAAAATACCCATTTATAAACTATCAAGGGCTCATGAGGGAGGGGGGAATGGGGAGGGAGGGGAAAAATGAGGACCTAATGTCGGGGGTTTAAGTGGAGAGAAAATGTTTTGAGAAACGATGTACAAATGCGCTTTACACAATTGATGTGTGTATGGATTGCGATAACAGTTGTATGAGCCCCTAATAAAATGTTTTTTTTTTAAAAAAGAAAGCATCCCAACCCAGTGCTGTCCAAGCCCATAAGTCCAACATTACCCCATATGTCCGACACCAATCTAGAAAGTCCTCCATCTCACAAAACACATGCAATGTTGACTGCAGGAGGAAAGCCGAATCATATGAGTGTGTAAGCATCTCAGCACTGGCAGGGGTCTCCACACAGCTGCTCCAGCACCCAGGGCTGCGTCGGGGTAGGTCCATGGGGCTTCTCCTCAGGGATGTCTTGCAGGAAGTCAGCCTTGACAGCTGAAGCAGGGAACTGGCTAAGGCAGCTGCACCCTGGTCTGACCATCAGAATGCAAGAGACCTGAGAACTGGAAAGGTGAGGCTCACTGGGCCACTTATCTCTTTGCCCTTCAATTAATCCCACATGTTTTCATTGGCCAGGTTGCACAATAAACCTTAACTATCTCTGGTCACAACGAGTCAGCATTGACTCTATGACAGTGAGCCTATGAGTTTGTTTGCACCCCTTTGAGTTAGGCCACACCCGAGGGCACTAAATTTAAATTGTACCAGGGCTGTTACCTGAGTCAGGGGGTTGGATTCCTAATCTTCTTACAATTGGTTGACCACAGTAGATTCCATTATGAAGTTGATTCCATTGTGTTGCATCACATCTTGGGGGATTAATATGCCTTAAGTGCCAGACCACTGAGAATTCTGGCCCAGCCAAATTGACACAAAACCTAAGTACCACATTTATATTATCTAATGAGAGTTTCATTTATGTAATGCTTTAATTTTACCTCTTACATTTTTTTCCAGAGGTCTTCTGGCTCACATTTGAACTATCAATTATTTTTCTATCTCTTCCAAGAGATCTTTTTATTCCCTCCACAAAGATCATGCTTTTATTTGAGGCTTACATATTTGTCTAAACTTCTTTATTTCTTGGGTGGGGAGGTGGAGGGTAGGGCTAATTCCTTTTTCAATTTGAGACCGATGTGTCTTTGAGTTATATCCCATTCTGCATATAGGTCTAGTTTTGCTTTCTCTCCTATTGTTTGTCTTCTGATGAAAGCTTCTTGATGATGGATACCTATTTCCTGAAAAGCAATTTCAAGAGGGGTAGTGTAGCGTGAATTGGGACAGTCTTGACACCTTCAATGGTCATTTGTTGATTTGTTGCCTTGGAAATCCGCCCCCTTCTCTTTTTCAAATTGTCTGCCTAGATGTCTCTTTAGCTTTTGGCATTTAGAAGTTTGGTGTGGCTTACAATGAAGCACCTTAAGTCAGGCTGTCTGTGTTGTGAATCTGGCCATCACTGCTTTCTTTCCTTCACCCCAGGCAGTGTTTTAGGAGGTTAGATAATAGACAAGATGATATGTCTACCTATTGCTTCCTCACTTAACTCTTTAGCTGCAGTTTTTCTCAGAGGCGAACTTTCACTCTACTGAAATATTTTGTGCTAGTTTTGTTATTTTCTTTGCCCCTAAATCCTATCATTTTCATTAATGGATCATTTGATAGCCTTTCATACTGTGTTGTTACTTCCTTTTAGGGAAAGCATTTTCTAGGTGAGAGGAGGTCTGGGTCAGCTTCTTGTATTCTCCTTTATTCTCCAGATTTCAATGTATTTGGCAGACAGTCTTCATTTTGTTATTTGAGCTTGCTTTGCTTCATTGACGATTCTACCCACCTTCCTCCAGTTTTTCACTCTTTGGGTTTGTTTTCTAAGAAGAGTTGAGAATAATTGCTGTAATTTATAACTTACCTCAGAGCAGCCTCATAGGACAGGATAGCACTGCCTCTGTGAGTTTCTGTGACAGTAACACTTTACGGAAGTAGAAAGCCCTGCCTTTCTCCTTATCTTTAACTAGATTTCTAAATTGTTACAAAAATACTTATTGATATATTCCTTACGCCTTTCAGTAGGGAGTCCTGGTGGCCATAGAGGTTACATGCTTTGAAAGGTCAGCAGTTTGAAACCACGAGCTGCAAACTGTTATAGTCTCAGAAACTCACAGGGGCAGTTCTACCGTGTCCTATCATGGTCGCTATGAGTCAGCATTGACTCCATGGTAGACAGGTAGTGTGTGCATGTGTATATGTATACTCCTTTCAAATCATTTAAACGTTTCCTATCACTGTGTTATGCTTAATTTAATAAGTAGCGTCTTTCTTACTCCTTGAAACTTGTATGCTCTCAATTTTATCTCCACTCAAATATCAGAATTCTGAGGCTCAGGGAAGGTAAGTAAGTTGAAGAGCTTGAAATAGCTAGAATCAGATCTGATATCAAAGCTTTATTTTATTTGCCAAACCATCTATTTTGTAGCACTTAGCATGCCAGACACACTGCTATGGAGTCTGTTCCAACTCACAGCCACTGTCGAGGACAGAGTAGCATTGCCCCTGTGGGTTTCTGAGACTGGAACTGTTACGGGAGTAGAAAGCCCCATCGTTCTTCTGTGGAGCAGCTGATGGTTTCAAACTGCTGATCTTGCAGTTAGCAGCCCACCTTGTAATCACTACACTACTAGGGGACTTGTATCCTGGTATACATCTTAACATCTCCATTTATCTTGGCCATTTTGTGCTGACTTTGTCCATAGTGTGTATTCTTTTTCTCACCAAGTTTCTGTTATCTAGTAAGTGATTGCCTCTCCTTTCCTTCCCATCCCTGGTAACCAAGAGAGAATGTTGCTTT
Organism: Echinops telfairi; assembly: GCF_000313985.2. Lineage (NCBI taxonomy): Eukaryota > Metazoa > Chordata > Mammalia > Afrosoricida > Tenrecidae > Echinops > Echinops telfairi. Next base: position 35,458,093 of record NW_022103958.1, read on the forward strand.
CTGTGTGCATACTTATTCATATAATTATTCTTGGCTTTTAATCAAATGAATAAAACAGATTTTATTCCATCTTTCATAGTTATATTTCTCATTGTTACCTACTGTCTAATGTAAATTGACTAAATGTATCTCTTCATGTCATCTATCCATACTTATAAATAATATGTCATAGATTTATCTTGATGGTTTGCATCTCAATATGCATGGACACATTATATTAATAACATTTTATCTCCTTTGTGTTAGTCAAGGAGTTCTGTCTTTATAGTCGTTATACCTTGGGCTTCTAACACAAGGCCAGCATTTCAAAACCACTTGCTTCACTGGAGAACGATGGGGCTTTCTACTCCTGTAAAGAGTTTCAGTCTCAGAAACCCAGTTCCTATAGGGTTGCTGTGAGTTGGAATCGACCTGAGGGCAGTGAGATTGGGTTTGATTTTGTGTTAGTATCAGAGGGACCATTAGATCTGCATGCCATCCATTAGATTAGTCCACCGATCTCTTAGCAGAAATAGCATAATCTTTCTGAGATAGATTATCTGAATAACAATTGATTCTATTCTGATCTAAACTAAAATTTAGCTTACTCATTTTACTAGACAATTATAAGTGATTACCAGATAAAAACACTTAGGGACAAATATGTTGGGGTCAAAGAAGAGTAATCCTAGATTATATAGTTTGAAACTGACAGTTCTAATTTAAATTCTACTTATATCTGGGAGAGTATTCACTTTCTTTTCTTTCTTTTCCCTTTTCTCCCATGTGTCTTCTGTAAGGAACATTAATACTTAAAATAGAGAGTGGGAAAAGCTTCCAGAGAGCTTCCAAGGTAGCTAGACTACAATTGGAGTAAAGATAAACTGTCAAAAATAAGTGGTGCAACCTATTGCTGGTCATCAAGTCTTGTTCAATATATAGTCATTTACATAATAGAATATGCATATATAGATCAAATGAAATACTTGTACAAGTCTTATATACTATATATTTATATACCATATATACTCGTGTATAAGCCGAGCTTTTTAGCACATTATTTATGCAGTTTTTGTGGTAAAATTAGGTGTTTCAGCAGATATTCGGGTCAGCTTCTACTTGAGTATATACGGTATATCAAAGAACACAAACACATAGCTAAGAGTTGAAAGGAATGACATATTCTCCAGCTTTCTGTTGCAAGTATTAAGATTCTGGTGCTTCTGCAACCAATTCTTAGTTACTAGTGGTTAGAAAATTTTCTGCTGACATACTTATGTATATAATTGATTTTGAGTTTTGAATAAAAAAATCAGCAATAATATAAGTTATATTGCTACTGTAAAAGAAAACCCATTGCCATCAAATTGATTCTGACTCATCGTGACCCAATAGGACAGATTAGAACTGTCTCATGGGGTTTCCAAGGCTGTAATTCCCCTGCCACTTTTATTGGCATATAATTCACATATCATACAATTCAATAATTCAGTCACATCAAGAAGAGTTCTACAATCATCACCACAACCAGTTTTAGAACATTTTCTTCATCCTTGTATTCATAGTTATTAGCTCCCCATTTCCTCCCAACCTCCTCTGCCATACACCCCAGGAACCATTAATCCAGTTATAGTCTCTGTAGATTCACCCATTCTGGATTTCAGAAAAACATTAAAAAAGAAACAAACACCCATGCCCCCTCCCCCTCTTCACGTCCGACTCTCATGTACCTCCCCGTGTGTGTGGGCTATCCCCCCTCCATCCGTCCACGCCTTCACCCTTCCCCCGCGAGACAGATGCCCACTCCTCCACTCTGGGGGACGGGCGCGCAGCAGGGTGGGTGAGGGGAGGCGCCAGACAGTGTAATGTAAGATACAAAAATAATTTATAAATTATTAAGGGTGCATGGGGGAAAGGGGAGGAGGAAGGGAAGGTGGGGGGGAAGGAAAATGAGCGGATTCCGGGAACCCAAGAGGCAAGAGAATTTTGGGAATGATGAGGGCAACAAATGTATAGATGTGCTTTACACAATTGATCTATGTATTGTGATGAATTGTATGAGCCCCAATAAATTGATTAATTAAAAAAAAAGAAAGAAACAAAGAAACGAACAACAATAACAAAGTAAAACAGATAAAAACCTCAATTGAAAAGAGAGCAGAAAATATTAAACTAGAACAAACTTAAATGGATTATAAGAGAGATAAAATGATAGGGTGCTAAATTTTAACCTAACTGCATCTGCAACAATCCACTCTCCAATGCCTTTTGCATGTTAGCAAGGCCATTCACATCGCTGCTCTGTGATCAGAGGGGATTCACCAGGGACTTAATCCACGTGTGTTTCCCCTTCCCTTTTTTAATAAAATTAGTGAGACAGTTTTAAAATGGGTCAAAAGAGAGATTAAATGATAAGACATTACATCTTACATATTAAATTTTGACTACATCTAACTACATCTGCCGTAATCGGCTTTACAATGCTCTCTGCCTGATAACAGGGCTATTTCCAGCCTTCAACTATGATTGGCGCCCAGGCTGTAATCTTATGGAAAGCAGATTGCCACATCTTTGTCCCAGGGATTGGCTTGATGTGAACTGCTGACCTTTCAGTTAACAGCTGATCCTTTAATGACTGCACCACCAACGTTTCTATTGCTAAAATACTGTGTTCATATTTCAAATACAGTTAATTTTGTCATGAAAATTGGCCAGTAGATCATGGTTTGGAGCCCCAATGATGTGACATAGATTAAAAAAAAAATGACTCCTTAAGTGTGTTGGAAATAACCTATCCAGATGCAGACCAGAGATGACATGGTTTTGGGATATTAAAAAGCACTTGATGACCATAAGCAAGAAGACATCTAGTCTCAAAACAAGATATCATTCAGCCGGTTATGATAAAAAAGCGCATGTCATTTTTATAGGACAGGGAAACACCCTACTGCTTTTCTTATGGCTGTGAAATCAGAGTCTAAAAGTTGTCCCTTGAGGCAAGCTAATTTTGTAAGTGCTCTTTCCCCGAGAAGTGCTATCAATTTCTCTTCTTATTTTCTACTTCCTTTGGCCCTCATTCACACACCTTCTCATTGTTGTGCTCCTTCCTGCCTCTCTTACATTTCTCTATTTCATTTAAAAAAGGTTAGTCACTTTTTATAGCCAGTATTCATTTCATACAAGGACATAGCCCATTTTAACCATCAAGTTTCTGTTTGAAACTTGTGAGGGAAAAACCATGTTTGAGTATGGGTTAGTGCTTTGGAGTCATGCATTCCTGTACTGGGACTCCAGACTGAAACTTACACAATCTTGGAAAACTTTGGATAAGGTGCCTACCTTTTCTAATCCTTGGTTTTCTAAAAGATAGGGTAACAGCTTCTTTATAGGTTTGATGTGGGGTGTAAGTGGGATAACATGAGAAGCCAACCAATACAGTAATTGTTGCTGATGTTTGCCGCTATTGAATAAAAGAATGAAATGTTGTATGGCTGGGTGCCCTTCTCATGATCATTGGTCTGCTTGAGTACAATTATTTGAACCCAATAAATGTGGCCTATTGCATTATTGGTCACCATTATTTATGTCTCCACTTTGTAGAGAAGAAGTGTCTGTGGAGTTTGGAGAGTCTTGTTAGAAGCATTGCAGAGTTCTAACAGGTCTCTTATTTCTGTGTTCCTTGCTATGAAAAAGGCATTTTCAAAGTATGAAATGTACAGACAATCCCCAGATTATGAACATCTGATTTATAGAAAACTCCTACTTGCCCTTTAATATTATGTAACTTTCCCTCATTTTGAAACGATTGAACCATCCCCAACTCACAATAAATTCTTTATTACAATCACCTTCCCTTGCTGCACATGCAGTTTGTAAATAATTGAACAGGCTCTAGCTTCTACAAAGCCCATGTACATACTTAAAGACAATTTAGAATGGAACTTTTTCCCAACCCAGGGAATTCCTGTATTTTCAGCGTGGTCCTGGAATAAGACAACACAGCAGATTTGAATCCGACTCACCGACTGGAGCAGGAATACAGATATTGACCTACATCCACCAGTGTGCAATATGAGCAGATAAACAAACATTTACTGTAAGTCATGGTATTATGGAACATAATACCATGTATATTATCAATTCTGTATTTGTGAGGTTTGCTGTGGTCCCAAAGTCTCAGTGGCTTAAAACAGCAGACATTTATTTCTCAGTCATGGGTCTGTAGGTTATATGCAGCTCAGCTTTGCTCTGTTTGGATGTATGTCATCTTAATCTATGACCTAGGTAAAGCAACAACCTCTATCTTGAACATGCTATTCTTATAGTAGAGACCAGGAATACAGGAGACTGAATCAAACCATGCAGGTTCATTTGAAGCTTGTATAAGGATGTGACACATGTCATCTTGTCTTCAAATTACATTGGTCCAAGTTTGGCAGTGGGGTGGTGAAAAAGACTCCCATCTACCTAGAGGCACCAGAAATCACATGGCAAAGGATGGGACTAGACAGTGTGGAACATTAATACAGTCTACCACAGTAGTCTTTCAGCATGTGGTCATGTCCTTTGGCCTTCCTTCAGTACTTTTATTCCCACCTCAAGATTACTGAGTGGGTATAAAATATAAATATATCTGGGGGAGGTAATAGATTCACTTAATTTTTTCCAAGGTAGAAGTATTAGACATTTTAGTTGAAGATAAAATGGCAACAAAAAACTAATGAAAATAGTTAAGTATTAGAAGGTTGGTTGGATCCAAGATGATTGAGTATTTGTTAAGAAAGTCTGATTTACGGTCAACTCATATTTGCCCTTAAATGTTGTGTAAATTTGCCCTCACTTAGAACGATTGAACCAACTCCTACTCACAACAATTAATCACCATCACTTTCACTTGTTGCACATGAAGCTTGGCTCAGGGCTTTTTTCCGCACTGAAGTGAGGTGGAATAAGAACTCTGTGCACCTGTTCTGACTTACCTAAACATTCGACTTAGACACCCAGTGGAACAGATTTGGTTCGTAACTTGAGGACAATGTGTAATTTCCAGAAGGCAGTAGGGGAATCTTCTCATGTTGGAAATGCACTTTTATGACGCTGTCAGGTTTCCAGGATTCTAAAATGAACTGGCTGTGGCAGTGACCCTTTCAGTCTGACTAATTGCCTCGGTTGATTTTTCCCCCTCTTCAGTGCTCTAGGAATTTTTATGAGCCTCTTTAAAGTGACTGAGATGCCAGTCAAGATACTTGCAAGGAACAGGTGATGTTGGCAGTCTGGTTGCTGCCCTGAGCGAAAGGCCTTTTGGTCACTGGAACTTTTTTGGATTGGCATTCAGTGTACTAGGGCATGAAAGCTCATTAAAAAAAATGTTTCCCTATTCCATGAGTATAACCGGCCCAAATTCTCTTTTTGGACTTATGTGCATGTCTGCGGGAGTCAGGGTATCCTAGAAGATGTCTGGGACAACATGAAAGAATGCAGAGCTGATACAGCCCGCAGTGCCACATTTAAATTCATTGCGACTTACTTCCTCTTCATATTGTGTGTCTCTATAAAACTGTCTGAGTCTTAAGCAAACCTGGTGTAGGAAAATGCATCAACATCCATATAAATTTGTACCTTTTTTTTGCTCAGTGTTGAATTATGAGATTTGGAAGAAATGGGTTTTATTTAAGAAGTTTGGCCTTATTTAAGAAGTTGGTTATTAAGTTTGAATTTAAATCCTGTCCACTGAAAATAAAAGCTCATTAATATTATTACCCTTTTAAAAATCTTGTTTTCTTAAAATCTGGTAACTTGGGGAGACCAATAGTTTTCCCTCTCTTTCTTACTGGGATAAACGGAGGGAAATACAGCCACGTTGCTACTAGGGTTCCACTTTATCCCCACACAGTTTTATTAAAGCAAACTTAAATATGTGTCAGTGATCACTGAATGACTGGAGACGTTATTCAGGCTCAGTGAGGTGCTTTACAAAGAAAAAGCATACTTTTGGTGTGATGGATAAAAACAATTTTGAAGTCAGGGCTAATATAAAAATTTTTTAACAAAACTCACAATTATCTTCCCAAATCATTGAAGCTTTGAAACAAGTTTGCAGAAATGCTGTCCCATATTAAACAAGTTTTTTTTTTATATAAATAAAGCATTTTAAGGCAGGCCAGAAAGACTTCAAAGATCATCAACCTCACCAATGAAGAGAATGTGGCTGGAATCCAGAAACTGGTGGAAGGAGGTCATAGAATCACTGTCATTGTGGTCACCACTGAAGTTGGATGTCACATGATCCAGCATTTTCAGTTTGACATGCATGAAGATCAACTAGGTCGAAGAATCAATCATTCAAATAGTCCTTTAAGTAAGATAAGGTAACGAAGATGATTTCATGGAACAATTAGGAACTGCTATTGATTAGTCTTGGCTTGACTAGCATGATTCAGAGCGCAAGGTCCAACCTAAACAGTGACTTCCAGGGTCCCTGCTGGGCCAGTCAAACTAAAGGCAGTGAGGTCAGCTTAGAAGATTATGCAGTTGATTTTTCTGATTCCAAAGGGGTAATCTTGACAGATTTTTTTCAAAGAACACAGAATAATGGTGGGATTTATTATGAAGCAGCTTTCAGAAAATGAAAACAATTGATGAGGAAAAGGCCAGGAAAGTTGTGTCCAGGAGTATTTTGTCCATCATGACAATGCACCTGTTCATTCTTCAAGGGTAGGGAGGCTATCCTATAACAATATTCATGGGAAACTTTATCCAATCCCCCCTATAGCCCAGATCTTGTCCCTTTAGACTCCATTTTGTTCTCCAAACATAACAAACATGTAAAAAGGGTCACAATTTGAGTCCTTTGAGGATGTCAGAACTGCAGCTTCGACATGATGTAAGTTGAAAAGCACAGAATTCCTTGGGTAAGAAGACTGAGAGAGAGTGAAGCACCACCTTCAGAAGTATATAGACCTAGATGGATGATATATTGAGAAACAGTGGTTTCACATTTTGAATTTTTTATTAATGTTTCTATGAATTTGTGGCAATGCTTTTTGACTTAATATACTAAAACAAACAAACAGACAAACAAACGCCTACACCCAAACTCACTGCCATCGAGTCGATTCTGACTCATAGTGACTATAGGATGGGATAGAACTGCCCTATGGGTTTCTAAGACTGTAACTTTTCACTGGAATGGAAATCCTTGCTTTGTCCTGTGGAGTGATAGATCGAGCTACTGATCTGGCAGTTGGCAGTCCAATGAGTAACCCCTATGCAACCACAAACTCCAAACTTTTTGTCATTGAGTGGATGCCGACTCATAACAACCCCCTGTGGGCTTTTGTGATTGTAACTGTTTATAGGAACAGAAAGTCCAGTATTTCATCTGCAGAGCTACCAGTGGTTTCAAATTGCTGATCATGCGGGTCACAGTCCAGAGCATAACCATTACACCACCGAGGCTCCTTCACTATGCAACCAGGACTCCTAATAACTCAATACACCACTAGATAGGAAAGCACTCAGCCTCCAGAAGAAAACTTTGATGATATTTCAGGAATGTTGTAAGTGTATAGGCGAGGTTTACTCAGATATGAGTAAAGTATACATAGTAGGATGAATTTATTTTTGGTCTAACTTTAGACGCAAATTACGTTCATGATTTGGGTTACAAAATAGAGGCTTTTGGAAAGGTTGATATTCCATGAAACGATTATATTAAAAATTGTATTAAAATAACTTAAAAGATATACGTAGAGCTTATTGACATGTTTTTGTTTTTTAGCCCAAGTGGAAATGATGCCTTGGGGGATGATTGATAATCTTCTCTAAAATAAAATGACCATAATGTCTCTAAGGTCAACCAGAGACATATATAAACCATAGATGGATAAATGAATTTTGGGCTTCTACTTAATTCTAGCCCCAATCTAAGAACAATTTTTTCTTATAACATGGTGTGATTTGATGGTTGACCTCTGAAGAGACTATGAAAATAAGAATTCTATAGCACAGTGCGGTGAAGAAACTAGATAGTGTCCAACTATAAAAAATAATAGAGTTTGGGCCTTAAAAGTTTGTTTTCAAACAAACAGTCATTGATGTGAGGCATCAACTAAGTCCACATGAAAGAAGCACATCAGCCTGTATGACCCAAGGATTGTAAATAATATAATCAAAATGTAAAGGAGGGAGTAGTACCAGAACTTAGATTGTGAACACCTAATTTTCAGAAGGTTATGGATGACAGTGGAAGCCCAGAATCTATTTTCAGGATCCACACATGGTTTAACCCTCTGGTGAATCCCTTCTGATCAAGTTGAAGGATATGAATGGTCCTATTACTAGACAGAGAGCATTGCAAAGTTGATTATAGCAGACATAGGTGAAAATGTGATATCTTATCATTTGATCTTCCTTTTGGCCCATTTTAAAGCTGTTTTAGTAAAAAAAAAAAAGTGAAGGGCATCAAGCCCCTGGTGGATCTCTTCTGACCATGGACCAGGGATGTGGACAGCTTTGCTTATCATGCAGAATGCATTGGGAAGTGGATTGTTGCAGATGCAGTTAGGTTAAAATTTTTATACTCTATCATTTGATATCCCTTATGATCCATTTAAATTTGTTCTAATTTTTAATATTTTCTACTTTTCTTTTTTTAAATCATTTTATTAGAGGCTCATAAAACTCTTATCACAATCCATACATACATCAATTGTGGCCAGCACATTTGTACATATGTTGCCATCCTCCTCCTCAAAACACCTGCTTTCTACTTGAGCCCTAGGCATCCGCTCCTCATTTTTTCCCCTTCCCTCCCTGCTCTCCCCTCCCCTCTGAACCCTTGATAATTTATAAATTATTATTATTTTGTCATTTCTCACACCATCCAACGTCTCCCTCACCCACTTCTTGGCTGTCCGTACCCCAGGGAGGAGGTTATATATAGACCTTGTAATCTGTTCCCCCTTCTCCCTCACCTTCCCTCCACCCTCCCAATATTGCCACTCTCTCCACTGGTCCTGAGGGGTTCATCTGTCCTGGATTCCCTGTATTTCCACTTCCTATCTGTGCCAGTGAACATCCTCCAGTCCAGCCGGATGTGTAAGGTAGAATTGGGATCATGATAGTGGGGGTGGGTGGGGAGGAAACCTTCAAGAACTAGAAGGAAATTGCATATTTCATCATTGCTACACTGCACCCTGACTGGCTCGTCTCCTTCCCACAGCCCTTCTGCAAGGGGATGTATTTTCTACTAAGATTTTTAACTTTATTATTGTTAGTTTTAAAATTTTTTCTGTATATGAAATCCAAGATAGGTAGATCTATAAATCCACCATAACTGGATTAATAGTTCCTTAAGGGTAGGGCAGGGAAGTTTGGGGGGAAATGGAGAGTTAATAAGTAGGAGTACAAGAATGAACAAAATGTTTTCAAACTGATTGTGGTGATGACTCCTCTTGATGTGAGTGAACTATTGAATCATATGATAAGTGAATTATATGCCAATAAAAGGAGTCCCGGTGGTGTAGTTTTCACACGTTGGGCTGCAATCCTCAAGGTTGGCATTTTGAAACCATCAGCAGCTTTGTTGAAGAAAGGCTGAGCTTTCTACTCCTGTAAACAGTTATAGTCTTGGTCGCTATGAGTCAACATTGAGTTCACAGTGAGTTTGGTTTTTTTTATGCCAGTAAAACTGTTTTTAAAAAGTGTTAGACACACAGGAGCAAATTAATGGGGAGGAGGAGAGAGTGGAGCACATCCTGGAGGACGGTATCTCCACTCCAAATAGCCAATGCACAGAGTGGACCATATGGCTGATCCCACTATGAGACACCACGTCCCTCGCTGACGCATGGCCCTATGGAGGACAACATTGGAGACTCAATGTTAGGATTGGCCTGGCCTGACCCCTCGACACCGAAGCAAAACACTAAAGGCCTGCGGCAGAACAACGGGGTGGGTGGCGGGGAGCAGGGCAGGGAGCTCCCGAGGAAGTGCTAAGGATAGACTCTGGGGCCAGAATATGGCACCCCATCTGACTTGACTGGAGGACACACCCAGAGGTCAAAAATCACACCTTGATCTATTTACAGGTTTTTCTTTTTTCAATTTTTAAAATGTTTTCTTTTACTTTAAAAAACATTAATTTATTCTTATATGGGTCATTGGTTTTTTTGGTTGTCATCATTATGTTCTCTTTTGTCACTTTGTCTTGCTACACCTTGTTTTTTCATGCATATTGTCTTTGTAGATCTGTCTAGATAAGATAGGCTGGATGAACAATCTGGAGGAGAAAACAACGGGACTGATGGTTCCGGGGGGACATGGGAGAGGGGGAGG
>NW_022103958.1:35469190-35478150 GCF_000313985.2 Echinops telfairi
CCACTATCATGATTCCAATTCTACCTTACAAATCTGGCTAGACCAGAGGATGTACACTGGTACAGATAGGAAGTGGAAACACAGGGAATCCAGGAGAGATGATCCCTTCAGGACCAGTGGTGAGAGTGGCAATACTGGAGGATGGAGGGTAGGTGGGGTAGAAAGGGCGAACCGATTACCAGGAACTACATATAACCTCCTCCCTGGGGGATGGACAACAGAAAAGTGGGTGAAGGGAGACATTGGAAAGTGTAAGATATGACAAAATAATAATAATAATTTATAAATTATCAAGGTTTTGGGTTTTATGCTTGGGGTAATGTAGACACACATAGATTTTGAGGATTATAGTCACATAATGATATTTTTTAAAGAACTAGAAAGTTTGTGGATGATGTGAATATTGAATTGATGAAAACAGAGATTTAAATAGAGATAAAAATTACATTGTTAGAAGTTCAGGTGAGACACAATAATAGTATAGGACAGTGACAGGGAATAGTAGAATTTTATCATTATTTTATAGATAATAAAAATGGCATTTATAATGAAATACTTAAAGATTAAATTCTAGAATCAATGCATTTTGTAGATAGAATATCAAAGAACTGGTTATTCAGGAATAGTTTTAATGTGCTATTTTTAAATGAATACAATCACAGTAGCAACTGTTTTCTTCAATTTCTTTAATGCGTGCACATCTGATGTGGCCATGATCTTAGTTATAATGCTACAGAGATGAAATGGGTATCACGTGGGCAACTCACTGTCATCCAGCTAGTACTGACTCACAGGGAGCCTATAGGGCAGGGTAGAACTGCTTCCTTGAGTTTCTGAGCAGGTAACTGTTTATGGAAGTAGAAAGTGCCATCTTTCTCCTGAGGAATGACTTGTGGTTTCAAACTGCCAACCTTCCAGATTGCAGCCCCATGCAATCACTACACCAGCAGGGCTCCTATCAAACATATGGGTTATCTGTAGAAAGTATTGAAACCACATTGGTGGCATATTAAATCTCATATGACAATGAAAGTTCTATTTTGAGTGCTTATCATATCTAAGGACCTTTGGTGGCACTGTGAACTGAGCAGTGAGCTGTTAACAGCAAAGTCAGAGGTTTAAATCCCCCAGGTGCTGCGCGAGGGAAAGGGGCGGATTTCTGTTCCTATAAAGATTTACAACTTCAGAAGCGTTACATAGTGTCACTCTGTTGCTATCAACTCTATGGCACTCAGTTTGGTTTGCTAGTAATATCTGGATACAGAATTTGTTTCCAAAATTTTTTCGTTCGATCATATCTCATTTGTAGAACATTCCTGACACAAACATTTTATACTATTTGTTTTAGAAATCTGTGGAGACTGAGGAAACAGTAAGCTCAAATGACATTTCTGAAATTACGCAGCTAGCAGAGCAGAAGGAACATCTATAGATTTTTGTATCATTATGCTTCAAAATTCCTCTGCTTTGATTACAGTTTTACTTTTGTCTGACTGCTTTAATAAAAGAACTGTGCCTAGATACTCTAAATAGCTTTTCTTTTACCTCAATTTATTTAAATAATATAATTGCATAGCAAACGTTTTTATCTGCTCTCCAGTTGATTCCAATTCATAGTGACTTCCTCTTTTTCCGCTGCCCCTGTGCTTACTGAGCAGGGCGCCCTGCTGCGGGGGCTGGTCTCTTGGCCACATATCCAAAGTATGTGAACTAAGTCTCACCGTCCTTGCTTTGAAGGAGCGTTCAGGCTGTACTTCTTCCAAGCAGATTTGTTTGTTCTTTTGGCAGTCCATGTGGTGTTTTCAATAGTCTTCATCAGCACCATAATCAAACGTACTGATTCTTCTCTGGTCTTCCATGTTCAATGTCCAACTTTCACATACAGTCATGTGCTTTGTATCATTTAATTTTTTTTTATTGACAGCTGACACTCAAATACTTTGTCAGAATTTGCTTTTATGTTAAAAATTGGGTGTGCCTAGTAAGATTGTGAATACCACAATAACATTCAAGTGTCATTTTTTTATGTGTAGCATAAAGCTAATTTCTAGATATCAATTAGCATTTTATTTGCTGTATTATTCCAGTGGGATTCTTGTAATCACAGTTCTGGATATCGCTTCATCACAGCAATAGCTTGTTTTCCCTTGCCTCAACCTGAGCATCGAGAGAAGGTTGCAGACTTGCGCCCTTTTCCCCACGTTGAGAGAACCTTTCCCCTTGCACCTTGCTTTCTCTCTCCTATCCCTGTGTGTGTCAAAGACCGAAGTCTTTGCTTCCTTCTTTAAAAGTTCTGTCTTTTCTGTGAGCTCATGGGCATTTTCCTGCTTATATTTTGATCTGGGATGAGAAATGCTGCCAGATAATACTTCTAGGATACTTCTGAATGCTAGGTTGTACAAATGCTTATGTATGTCTGCCATTTTCTAGCCTAATGCTACAGCGTTTTAGTGAGATTTTGTTTTGGCATGCTTAACGTTTCAGATTTACTTTCTTAGGTTGTCTCTTTGCTTCCTCCCCACAATTTCCCGTTTTAGATTACATGTGGATTTTGAGGCACTGACTGATCAAATACTGACGTGGAGAATATTTTGCTTACAATGACTGCAGAATAATTCCATTCCTGTGGGCTCAGATTATTCAAACACTGGTTTAAAAAGTACATTTTCAGATACTTTCTGTATTTTTCTTAAATTTATCACCAGTGATTTGCTTTTTATTAATTTGAGCCTAGTGTGTTCATAAGTAAGCAGACTCAAAACCAGAAGTTTCTAAACATTTTTTATTCACTGTGCCCTTAGTGTGTTAGCGAAAGTAATGCCTTTATTAAATGGTTGAGATCAAACGACTTGGTAAATATTTAAGTATTACTTAGTAGTTGTTTGTGGAAATAATGCAGATAAATTGAAAGAAAACCCCCAAGTATTTCTAATTACATTAAAAAATAATCCAAGTTACTAATGGAATATGTGTCCCTCTTGGGCACTACATAAAATTTCAAACACTGAAATCAAATTGGACGTTGCAATTTTCAATTCTTCTACATTTGAGTGCACTTCTAGCTTTTTAATCACATTAACTAGCGAAAACTTGGTTTTGCAAAGATATGCTGCCATAGAAAGGATCCGTGGTGGCACAGTGGACTAAGCATTGGACTGTCAACCCAAAGTTAGGGGTTTGAATTCACTTGCTGCCCTGCAGGAGAAAGGCCTTCCGTTTCTGTCAAGACTGGCAACTTTGGAAATCTTATGGAGCCAGTTGTACTTTGTCCTGCCGAGCTGTCCAACTGTGAGTTGGAGCCTATTTAACAGCAGAGCGTGAAGTAGGAAGGAATGTAACAAGAGCTAACGTTGAAATTGTGAATTAATTTGAGCTGCGAGCTCTCAGAGGGATCAACCCATGCCACGGATCACTGTATTTCACTTGAAATGTTAAACTATTTAGTAGTGCTCTGATGAGTTCTGTGTGGCAGTTTAGGTGCCTTGGTCAGAGTTTGGGAAACACAAGTCTTCGAGCTTTTCTTTCGACTACCATGACACTACGTTTCCCCTTCCTGTGGTATCCATCAAAGTGTTTGGAAAGTGATAGATCCTCACTACATTTTGATTGGTTTCCATTGTTCTAAAAACAGCATATATGGGGACAAAACAAAACAAAACAAAAAACCCTATGTTCAATCTGAAGTCCTTGGACAGGACTATTTTAAAGGACAATATTCTGTTGAATTTTTTTGGTCCTGCTTCTTGTTTTCCTTATGAATGAGTTCTGAAGACTGTAGACGTGTGAATGGGCTTGCCAAGGGCAGAACTCAGTACCTTAACCTCTCCCTTGCATTTTTATTGTGAAGGACTCCTCTTCGACAGCTGCCTAAGAAAAACAATTAAGAGAAATTATAATTCTGTAGTCTTATCCTGAATGTAATTTTGCAACTTGGATGGCTGCTGTGCTTTCAAGTTTTAGTAGCCTAGTAGTCTTATTTCAAGGCAAACACTGTGAGGCAAATGTAGCTTCAAACGTCTTATTAGTTTGACTGAGTCACCTTGCTCTGATTCACCACTATTCTCAACCCAATTGGGAATAAGAATCCAGTGGGTGGATGCAAGGGCTAACATCTGTTTTGCCAACACTCTACCCGCTGAATATACATATTGTTTGTACAGTTTAGAGACTAGAATCAGAAAAGCAGGTAAAAAATTTCCTTTAGGCAAGATTTTGGTGCCTTGAGATTCCATTTTGATCTAGCCAGAATTTTCCTTGCTTAAAAAATTAGTTCAGTCCTCCCTAGAGTGTTAAGTGTTAAGTCAATATTTTGCTAATTATGCAGAAGGAGCGGCAGATGGTTTCTGAGGGTGATAGTCTGTGAGTGGGAGCGTTGGTGACTGAAAGCTTGTGGTAAATGCTGTAGCTCCGTAATCACCATCATCCATAGCAACATGTGCTTTTGTGACAGAGGACCAGACAGTTAAATGACTGTTAAGGTTAAAAATACTATGAGTTCCAAGGAAAGGGTTTAGGTTGTTTGTAAGTTGTCATGCAACTTAGAATATACCAATTAGAACGAAGCCCTTCTTGTATCCTAGAAATGTTTGTCGATATTTCCTTGGAAACTTCAATTTCCTTCTCTCAGTATCCTTTGTTCTTTCATTCTGATGGTCATCTCAAGTGTTTGAACACTTTACCTGCCCCCTGCAACAGAATATTAACAGGTCACAAAAACATTTGGTGGTGTTTTTAAAAAAATTTTTTCAAACTTTTTATTTGGATTTGGGTGAAAGTTTACAGAACAAATTGGTTTTCTACTCAACAGTTTATAAACATTTTGCCACCCATATCCTCCTCCCTGTGTATATCATTTCCCTTCATCCGTTTTTTCCATTTTTTTCTGCTTTTTATCTTTATCCTTAGGCAAGTGCTGCATTTGAACCTCCTATGGTTTATTGTTATAAGGAATGCATACTTCCTGTTGTTATTATTCACCTAATAGGCCTATCTATTGTTAGACTGAAAGTTGAGGTGGGGAAGGGTGACTAAGGACTGTAGTCTCTGGGGGTTCTGCCTGTCTCTAGCTGACCAGTAAGTCTGTTTTTAAAAATGTTCAATGATTTAAATTTTTTTATTACATTTTTCTCCCGTTCTATCAAAGACCTTCTATTGTGATCCCTTTCAGAATGGTGAGCAGTGGTAGTGAGGCACCATCTAGATCTTTTGGTACCAGTGTTGTAGAGGCCAAAGTTCATATGGGCGCTTAGTCCTTTGGAAAGCTTCCATGTGTTCTTTTAATTTCCGCCACTCCTCTTTGCTCTGGATGGGGTGGGACCACTAGTGGCACATTAGATAATTACTCACAAACTTTTAAGACCCCAGTTGTTACACTTCAAGGTAGGAGGCAGAACATTTTTTGTGTGTCCTGTGGTGTGCCTGTTGACTTGGATGTCCTCTGAAACTGTGGTCCCGAGGCACCAAGCAATGGGACTCATTCCCTCAAAGTGTTTGTTATGACTGAGTTTTCATAATTTTTCCTTTTTAAGGTGTTAATATATTTAACTTCAGTTAGCCTGCAAAAAAAGAATAGTTACCACCTCTTCTTAATTTATATAGTTGGAAAAGGGGAATAAAAATTTCTATTCCCCCAATGACTATGTAATGGTCTCTAAATACAAGGTAATAGTGGTACTAGTCTCCAAGATTTAACCACATGTCACAAGAATTTAGACATATATAAATGTCTAGTCATGATTGATAAAGCAAAGTCAGGACAGACCTGGCTTTGTAAAATGTGAAAATACCCAAATGATACCCAGAACAGCAAGAGTTATAGGTCCAAGTTCTGGAACAAGAGACTCAGAAAACATGAAGTGAAGCTTTTTCAGGATCCTGATGCAGGAGATTGGATTATTGCCAGTATTGTGGAAAGCAGCACACATTCAAAGCATTGCAATTGGTTGGCTGCCATCTTTGAGTGAGATGCTGCTCTTTCCTCCTCTGTGTGATGCACACGCTTTGTTTCCTAAGAAGAGATTAGGTTTCCAATAGGGCATTGGCCCACACTTCCCCCTTTTCTGATTATCATTCTGATACATCCATATTTTACAAACTCTCCTTCTAAAGTCACTTCATTGGTCATGACTCCAAGTATGCAAAGGAGAAGGAGAATCCAACTCCACATCTCTCCCAGGATGACTTCTTTTAGGGTGATATCAGTCATCCCTCCACCCTTGATCCCTCTTTATTCTATTCTGACACCAACTGTTCCTCCCATAGCACTCTACTTCTCTGCTGGGTGGGCTAATCCATTGTAACAGCCACACAGAACTCACAATAATGTAATAGGATTTATTAGGGAAGTTAATAGCTTACAAATCAGGATAGAAAAGCACTAAGAATACAACCCTTTCATCTGCAATACCTTCTCAGCCATGCCAGAAGGCATGCTTCTCCCTGGACTTCAGCCTCTCAGTAATGTTGCCTCGGGGCCTCTGCCCTACTGATGCAAGTGTGGCAATGCTTCTGTATAACTGATAAATGCTCAAAGAGCAACCCACTCTGCAAGCCAGCCTCATGTCTATGGACCCTCAGGTTGACTCATTCTGTGAGCTGGAAAGCCTGCCTCTCTGTCTCAACAGCTTGTGTTGTGGCCTCTGGTGCTGTTGCTACCACTTTATTTATATATCACTTTAAATGTGACCACTGCCACTTCGCTCAGCAATCTCGCATATACTCTGCTGTTGGTGCTACTTTTTTCATGTCATGAGATTCCTTCTTCCTTCTTCTGAAATGGCTCACTTTATACACAGTGAAAAGACAAAACTGACCAATCCCTGAGAGCTAGTGTGCTCTACATCTTATTTTCATGTTCCTCCACAATCATTTAGAAGAAAGACTGGGCTTAATACTTCCATAAAAGAGTTAGAGTCTCACACACTCAAATGGCCAGTTCTACCCGGTCCTATAGAGTTGCTCTGAGTTGGCATTGCCTTGATGGCAGTGAGTGAGTGAGTGACCAGTCATTTGGTGGGACCCACAGAGACTGGCTGGAAGAGCCATACCAAGTAATTTCACTTAATTTCAGCCTGATACCAAGGTATGGTAAATATCTATAAAAGAAAGATAAAACTTTCCTTTCAAGGGGTTTGCAACCTAAAGAAATTAATATGAAACTTGCTGAGCAGTATTCTGAAAAGTTACTCTGTTCATGTTCAGCAGAATCAGATGCTCACCTACTTTATGTTGAAGGAAAAATGCGGTTGCATAGAGAATTAAAAGAAAAAGGTTACTGACTCCAAGTAGTCTAGACGGGTGGACCATCAAGTCAATGAGTAATTCACACATAGGTTTGTGAATTCAAGCGTTTGCAGTCTTTAAAGTACAGGGATAAATGGACCAGAACCATTCTTGAATCTACTAACTTTGGTAAATTGACAGTTTATGAATCTTAACAGTGGCAATATTTTCATTTTAGATGTCATTCATTCCTGTTTGTTCTGATGAGACATGAAATTGGTAAATCTTTCCTACTCTTCATAAAGTGTACATAAAATGTCATTTGTGAGTGAATTAGTTTAAAAGACATAAGATTACCTGAAATAAAGGAGATATTCACAAAAGCCATGATCAAGTTAGATTCAGGAATATTAAAGTGATATGTGGCGTGTTGCCTTGTTTATCGAGTTATGCTACAGAACAAGGAGTCAAGTTCATGTGAGCAAGCTGTGATTCAGCACAGTCACGGAAACCATTTTTCTTTTGCATAAATCATTAAATATTCACTGTATTCTCAAAGAGTACAGATGTCAGAAAGTAGACAAAATCAGCGGGAAGAAAGAATTGTTTCTGGCTCAAGCATGCCAAGTTAACCAAATTTTAAAATATTAAAAATGACAAAAGGGAATGTGTATTCCGTGGACCTGCCTGGGCACAGTTATGACTTGTAGTCCTGTCATTTATACGAACTTGTTTTATAGTGCTTACTTTGGTACTCATTAGCACAAGTCTTAAAATATTTTATAGTGTATTTGGAAAACTGCGTATCATCTTAATGGTGCGTCCATTATATTGAGAATGTCATACTAAGATAATAAATCCCCAAACTCCATTCTTAAATTTAGCCAGTTGTACTGACTCCAATGAATAGAAGCTTTTTTGTAAGGGATATACCAACTGTTCATAGGTATAGTTTAAAAAGGATTCACAGGATTGCATATTTATATGTAAGTGTTGCTTTATGTCAGGAACTATGAGGACTTTTGTGCAACTCAGTTTCTAAATAAATGTACTAACCTATTTGAATAGATTATATGTGTATATACGGTGAAACTTTATAAAGGTACAAAAGTTATAAAACAGTCTGTCTCCTACTTCCTTTCTCTAATTTTCTATTTCTGTTTCCCTTTCTAAAAGCCCATTACTTTTCTTTCATGTATACATCTAGAAATATTCTGTGAAATGATTGTTTTTCTTAGCAAAATGGACTTGATTATACCCATTTCCCTGTATATTTCTATTTTCACATTCCTGTATATACTGAAGGTAAGCCTATAAGTCAGTGGTTCTCAACCTTCCTAATGCCGTGACCTTTTAATACAGTTCCTCATGATGTGGTGACCCCCCAACCTTAAAATTATTTTCATTGCTACTTCAGAACTGTAATTTTGCTACTGTTATGAATCAGATGACCCCCGTGAAAGGGTTGTTCGACTCCCAAAGGGGTCGCAACCCTCAGGTTGAGAACCACTGCTATAAGGACATATGGAATTTTCTCATTCCTTTGATTGGCTGCAAACTACAGTGAACCCTCGCCACTTCGCGCTTTGAGTTCCACGGCTTCGCTCTATCGCGGTTTTTGCGTAACAGCGCATGCTCTGTCATTACTGTCACTGATTGGCTCATACTGTACACGCTTCTGTCTGCATCGCTACGTATCGGAGCTACGTATCAGATGCATTTTTGCTTTTGTACAGTGT
>NW_022103958.1:35480441-35530317 GCF_000313985.2 Echinops telfairi
ACATAGACCTATTTCCCCATCATCATATATAAATATATTTACATATGTACATGCCTATATTTAGATCTCTATAAATGTCCTTTGCCTCCTAGTTCTTTCCTCTATTTCCTTTTACTTTCCTCTTGTCCCTTCATTTGGGTTTCAGTAATTCCTCTCAGCTATATTGCCCTTGATGAAGCCCTACCAGACCTCCTACACCCTCCTTGCCATTGATTTTGGATCACTTGTTGTTCCCTTGTCCCTGGGGTTGTTAACTCCCACTTCCTTTCTCCTGCCTCCCCTTCTCCTATGTCCCCCCAGAACCATTGGTCCCATTGTTTTCTCCTCCAGAATTAATTTTTCAGAGGTATTTAATTTTTTTTTTTAGAAAACTATCTTATCACCTTCAAAGTATTCTCCATTACACTTAATACATTTGTGAAATCTGTGATTCCATTCTTGGAAACATTTTTCAAACTCATCTGTTTGGATGGCTTACAGCACTGCCCTCATTTTTTTCTTCACCTCTTCTACATCATCTCAAATTGCTGTCCTTTCATGCTCCTCTTCATTCATGGAAACAAAAAGAAGTTGCACAGAGCAAGGTCAGGTGAGTCAGGTGTGTGGGGCAAGAGAGGCATGCTGTTTTTTGGCAAAAAATGGCACACTAAGTTGGCTGTGTGAGCAGGTGCATTGTCGTGGTGGCAAAACAATCCCTGTCAGCCCTTTTTGTTACACACTGTTACTTGATCTTTTCGGAACCTCTCAATAGAAAGCTGGTTTAACAATCTGACCTGTTGGAATGAACTACGAGTTTACATTTTCGTTTGTTTGGGAAGTTGATGGACTTCCAGAACAAGGTTTGTCATCAATCAACATTTCACTTTTTTTTGAAACAAGAAAACCACTCATACACTTGGGTTTTTCCCATAGTGCTGTCCTTGTAAGCTTGTCTTCAACATCACAACAGTTTCTGCGGCATTTTTCCCTAGCAGGAAACAAAATTTCACAGTCGTAAGTTGTTCTCTTAATTCAGTCATCACCAAAAACAAGGTTCAAATGAAACTGCTTTTATGAAAAAATTCAGCGACCAGAGAGAACCTTCCAAGGAGATGCCACTGGGTGCAGAAACTCAGAAGGAGTTGCTTGATGCTCGCCTTGTGAGAAAAATTCAGACTACGAAAGCTCTGGTCCACCCACAGTACAGTTCTATTTTTTTTTGGGGGGGGGGGCGGTGCCCTCTCACATGTTCTTGCTTCTGGTTCTGCTGTGGCTCCTATAGCTGCCACCTGGATCTAGAAGGTTCACTGTGCAGAGATCTCAGTGGGGAGCATGCAAGCTATCTCTGGCTCTTGCTGGTAATGAGCTCCTCCCTCCTGCTTCTCATGGGGCTCATTTTATGCACGTTGGGATGGCACTCCAGGGAATCCTATTCACAATTACAAACAGGTGATTCTATTAGTATCTTCCACCACCTTCTTGACAGACCCATGAAGGGAAAGGTCCTTGAATTTGGTTAGAAGAGTCACATTAAATAATTCCCTGCTCTTGCATACTTAACCACTGCAAATGAGTAGATTTTGGGATTGTTTCTGATCTTTGATGAGCCCCGGTGGTGTAGTGGTTAAGTGTTGGGCTGCAATCCACTTGCTGGGCAGTTCAACCCAACAGCAGCTGGATGGGAGAAAAACTAGCATTTCTACTCCTGTGAACAGTGACAGTCTCATGAACCCACAGAGGGTTGCTATGAGTCAGCATTGACCCGATGGCAGTGAGCCGGGTTTTTTTGTCTGCTCTTTCAGTGGTCTGAACAATATTGTACTTAATATTATTATATAGCATTCTCATTCTTTGTGTCCATATACAAAAATATATATCGGAAAAATTCCTAGAAATGAAATTGTGGCTCAAATGATATATTTATACAATCTTAATTTTAAATCGTTATTGCTAAATTGCCTTCTAGAGGTATTGTGCTACTTTTGTCTACTAACAATAATGTTTGGGAGTACCTATTTCTCCATACCCTGAACAATATTGATTTAAAAAAAGGTATATCCTAAAGCTTTAGATTGCTTTTTTATCATTTTGAATTCAGTTGTTCATCTTTTGTTTAAATGTCAGACATTTAAAAAACGATTCAAAAAATCTTTTTATTATCAAATATAATATGAAAGTAGAAAGGTGCCCAAAACAAAGATGCTTTTTCATGAAGTGAATATCGGTGTCACCTCCAACTAGGTTAAGAAATAGAATGTTCCCAGTATCCTGGAAGCTGCTTATTTCCCCACCAAGTCCCTCCTTCAAAAAGAATCACTTCTGATAATCCCTTTCTTGCTTTTCTTTTGTAGTTTCATTTCTGAGCATGCATCCCTAATCAATATTGTGGTTTGCCTTTCTTGGATTTTTTGGATCCATTTGAATTTTCATATTAATTTTTGAATCAACGTACATACACTCTCTCCCACACATTTGAAACTTTGGATTGTATAGGATGTACAGATTAATATGGGAAGATTGGCTACAATTTTAAGTCTTTCAATCCATGAGCAAAGTATACCCCTCCACTTATTAAGTCTTTAAGATGGTTCCTATTTAATACTGCAGTGAATTTTGCATCTTTCATTAAAATTTTTATTTATGTACTTTGTATTTGTAATGGTTTATAAGAATGATGATCATAAAGTTTACTTTCTGTTTGTGGTTATATGTAGAAAAGCTATTTTTATGGCATGATGCTTTTTTCATATAACAAACTTACCAGAACTCATTTAGTAATAAAAAGTATTTACCTGTATTTCTACCTATATAATTATATTGGTACATAATGGCAATTAAATGTTTTTTTATTAATCCCTAATCATGTATTTTTTTTCTTGTTTCACTGTGCTATCTGGGACGGAATAAAATCTTGAGAATAGCAGGGATAATGGGTATCTTTTTTGCCTCCTTGATCACATAGAAAATCTTTCAACATTTTTCTCTCAAATATGGTATATGATGCTTGCTTGAAAAGAATACTTATTGTGCAATTGTTGAATGCATCATTCTAAACATGCTAAAAAATTTCAGTGCCATTGAGTTAATTTTGACTCATAGTGACCCTATTGGGCATGGTAAAACTGCCCCTGTGGATTTCTGAGATTGAACTTTTAATAGAAGTACACTATTGGACTCAAACTGCTGACTTTGTGGTTAGCAGCCTACCTCGCAACCAGAGCTCATCTAAACATGCCAATTAGATTAAATTTCCTGATTGTATTGCTTTTCCATATTTCCCCACCCCACTTATTTTATTCTTTACCAAGAGAGATATGTACAAATCTTAACTTTGTTTATTTTGCCTTATATTTCTGGCAAAATTATCTAAATATTTTGGGACTGTGTCATTAAGTTAAATTTAAAATTGCTGTATCTTACTAATGAATCAATTCTTTTATCTTTATTATTATCATCTTTATTTGTAGTATTACTCTTTGCTTTCCAGTCAATTTTGTCTAATACTATCAAGGCTACATACCAGCTCTCTTTGCAGTTAGTGTCTGCATGGCATAGTTTTATATCTTCTTTACTTTTAATTCTTATTCATTGTGGTGAAATATCTACAATACATTTGCCATATCATACTTTCATCTTTTTGTATGCCTATGTTTTAGAAGTAATTCTTCTAAAGTATTTGCATAAAACTAGTATGTTAAAAAATGGGGTCTCTGAATATCCTGTTTAAATCTGTACCACGT
The DNA here is from genome assembly GCF_000313985.2 of Echinops telfairi. Classification (NCBI taxonomy): domain Eukaryota; kingdom Metazoa; phylum Chordata; class Mammalia; order Afrosoricida; family Tenrecidae; genus Echinops; species Echinops telfairi. The sequence goes on from NW_022103958.1 coordinate 35,484,161, forward strand.
CTCCAACTCTGGGATGTTTATCTTCCCTCACTACTTTATTATTTTCTGTATCACTTGTCACCATCTAAAATACTATTCATATTACTTATTTTATTTATCATCTACCTCCCACATTAGAATGTAAGCTCAATGAAAACAGAAACCTTTACCTGTCTTACTCAATTACATATCTACCTCACTAATGTCAAGCCTTTTTCTCTACAATAACGAATCAATGAATTGTAAATTGTACTCCCTATTCTTTTTTGGGTGGGGGGAATTTCCAAAATGTTAGTGGATACATTTCTATAGAAATATAGTCTATTTAGCTGAGCATTTTCTAAATTTATAAGATCACAGACCCTTATTAAGGTATTGTTATTAACTGCTGTCAAATTGATTTCAATTCATGACTACCCTGAAAGTACAGAGTAGAACTGCTTCATAGGATTTTCAAGACTTGGGCCTACCAGACGGAGATTGCTAGGCTGGACTTTGAGGTACCTCTGATGGGTTTGAATCACCAACTACTTGGCTAGTAGTTAAGCACTTAACTGTTTGCCCAAACCAAGGACTGCTATGAAGGCACAACACTTGTTATGAGTAATGAGTAATCCATAATGAGTGCTCTGTAGAATTCACTTTGGAAAACACTGATTTCAAAGAATATCTATTAATGGAATATTCATGGCTGTTGGTGGGAAAATAGACTAGAGGACTATTTAGAGGGCTTGTTAGGGAGTCCACTAAATCAGGATTCAGCAATTTGTGACCAATGGGCCAAGTCTGGACTCCTATGCCCTTTACTACATAGTTTTCCCCCCACATCAATCACTTAACACTCTCTAATTCTAACTAATGACTTGTTCTTGTAAATAAAGTTTTATTAGAACACTCCCATATCTCTTCCTTATGTATCGTCTGTGACTGATTTTGCTCGGTGATGACCAACTTGACTAGTTGAATAAACACCATACAGCACTCCAAGATGAAATTATTTATATGGCCTTTTATAGAAAAAAAATGATTGATCTCTACTAATTGATAGAATTTTTTGAGAATTACTTTGGGACAACATGTTGCTAAATATTTTATATATCTCACTTCATTTAAATATTCTAAAAATCTTTTGAGGTAACTAATATGATTATTATTGTTATGGGTAAGAAAATTTATCTACCAAGAAATTAAATAATTGCTCATGGTTGTACATTGAATAAGTGTCAGAACCAGGATTTGAAGTGAAGTCATCCTACTTGTCTAATAATTTGTCTAATGTAAAAAAAGAAGTAGAAATTTTATATCAAATGATATATACATTTAAATGACTCTATTAGAAAGAGAATCATTTACTTTCACATACACCTGTCTTTATTGCTTGGATTTTTGAGTGTGAGTAATTTTAAAAATGACTTCCAGAAAGGTACTATTTACATTATCACCAGTGAATGAAAATACTCAATTCCTCATACTCATGAATATTAAATATTAACAATATTTTAAATATTTGCCAAATGTTAACTCGTATTGAAATATGTTTTGTATTACTTAGCATATTAAACTTGTTATACCGAATGTAATTTCAGTTTATTTGCTTATGCACTTTTCATTTGTAAATATTAGTCTTTTTAGCCTGTTTCCCATTTTTTCTTCCTTATTGATGTATTAGCGCTCTTAAGATTCCTTTTGTTGTATGATTGCATTTTTTTTCCCTCCCAGTTTGGTCTTTCAACTTAGTTAATGATCTTTATTTCCATACCAAATTTTTAAAGTAATCCATCATGTTAATATTTTGCTTGTTATTGTGTCATGTTTAGCTTCCCATTTGCTGTATTTTCCTATGTTTTTCTCTTTTTCTTTTAGCAATTCTCCCCCTTTCAACTTCTCTTACCAATTGAATGCTTACAAAATAGAAAGTGGCACATACATGCTACACTGGCAGGTTCAGACTGGTTGACTGCGTTCACTCATGTTGTTCTGGTCTGCATCCAGTTGATAATGCAGCTGTTATTTTTATAATCTTCTAAGTACTTATTTGTACAACAGGCAGTGTCAACTCATCTGAGTAACTTTGTGTTATTTGCCCGATACTTCAGATTATAGAGCTCCATTACTGACGTCATTATTTGTGGTTAAGAGGGAGTGGTAATGAGAGTGGTAACAAGACTTTCTTATAATCAGGATCCAAACTGGCCCTCTTGAGATGTCTTTAAATTTAACTTGATTTATCTGCCTAGAGCAATTACTGCCCAGGACAGCCCTGCCTCATTTGTTTTTATCAATCTACTTTAAAGAAGACAGCAGACTGATTTAAAAAGTACATTAGCTTTAAAATGATTATTTATCTACAGATTTGGTTAACTAATTGTTTTTTAAGTGTTTTGCAACTGTTACTCTATTTTGTGAGCAAGGAGATAAAACTTAGCCAGGATAGAAATGTTCTCTCGCTCCCTCTTTCTGGCATAATAAAGCACTAGAAATGTTGAGACCATTCTAATTATGATATGTATTTTATAATAGAATCAAATTGCCAGTTGCTGGAGATTTCAGATTGCACTTTATTGTCTTGTATATCCAGGGACTCTAGTTCATGTCATGTGTCCCATTGGCTTTCACACATGTCAGCTGAATTGCTATAGAATTGCTTGTATTTTTATCTCAAAAAGAAAAAAAAATCCTACAATAAGACTTGCTTTTTAAGTTAAATTCTAATACTTCTTTTCATTGACTACATAAGGATTCTAAAATCATTGGTAATCTTTCAGTAGGACAAAACATTTTATAGAGTAGAAAGTTTTTAGTTTCTCCACATAAATTTTGGTACATTTACTGATGTTTAACACAATTGCCCTTTAGCCCATCAGTTTTTGGATTTGAGTGTGCATATGAATTACCATGGGACTCTGGAAAAATATATTCCTGGACTATACTTTCAGATGTTGGGAATCAATAGGTCTGGATGTGGTCTAAGAATATATATTTTTATTTTAATAGACATCGCAGATGTTTTTGAGATAAGAAGTTGAGGATTGCATTTGGATAATCTTCCTCCACCTCCCATCCGTCTTGTATAAGACCTTCATGTCTGCATTTTGTTATATGCTTGAAATCAGATAGGCTCTAAGGACCAAAAAAGAAAAATAAGATGAAAAAATACAAAGCAGTAGATGTTATTTCTACGGATCTATTTTGCTTAGGAAAAAAGTGAGTGAAAAATTGCACAATACATTTCAGAATAATTTTTGACCTAATGCCAAATTTGTGTTACATGTTGGTCAAGTAGCCTTTCTGTTTCATATTTATGAGGTATATGAAAATTTTATATAGCTAAATAAAAATGCAAGAGGGGATTTAAATCACATGGTAATCCTAAGAGTAGCTTTTGGACCCTTGTCCATATTTTGGTCTTGGATCATAGTGATAAGATGCCTTTGTAAGTAGAAGACATGCTGTTTTCTAAATAATCTCATTCATTTTTTCATGCAGTTACTATTTTTATATTGACTCTCCTTATTCTCAGATATTTATTCTTAACATTTTTTTTTTTAGGAGAACAGTAAAGTTGAGTGCTTGGGAAAACATACAAAACTTCTACAATGTATCTCTGATTTAAAATTCAGTTCCACATATTGCTGACAGTGGTGAACCGATGGGCCTAGAAAATATAACATTTCTCCACTGTGACCCAGAAATTCCTTGATTCTGGCCATCTATGCTCTATTAAATTTGGCTCAGGGAATTAGTATAAGGGTATATACTCCCTATTGGATATGTATACAATCTTCAATTGTATTATATTTGAGTTGGTAGGGACTTTAAAGAAGGACTAGATACAGTATTTCCTGCCCAGTAATCTACATACATATGTGAGGCAGATTGTAGTAACCATCTGTGGGGCGGAGATAGAAGGCACATAAAGAGGTTTTGGGCCCCACATTGGATTCCATGCTGGGCTGCGAAGTCAAACTCACCAGCTACTCTTTGGGAGAAGGATGAGGCTGACTACTTACATACATACAGATTTAAAGTCTTGGAAACCCTAAGTGGCAGCTCCACTCCATCCTATAGGGTCACTGCACATCAGAATTGACTCCATGGCAGTGAAGGGTTTTTTTAAGGGTTGGGGGGTGGAGAGGTGGTGGTGGTGGTGGTGGTGCAGGGGGAGGATCCACTTAAGGAGATTCTGGTTTAGCAAGTCTAAAGTAGGACCCAGGAGTCCTGGTTTAGCAGGTCTAAGGTAGGAGCCAGCATCCTTGGTGATGCAGCGGTTACAAGTTGCACTGCTAAATACCTGCAACCTGCAGTTTGAAACCATCAGTTGCTCTTCCAGAGAAAGATGAGGCTTTCTACTTTTCTAAGAGTTACAAGCTTGGAAACCCACAAGGCAGTATCTACCCTGTCCTATAGGCTCGATATGCATTAGCATCACCCGACCCAGATATCTGCATCTGAGAGAATCTTTCAAGATCTGATTATATAGTCAACTAAATTTTGGTATAATTTTTAACTCAAATGTTGGAATTCTTTTCCATAACATTCTCGGCACAGTCATCCAGTAACAATTCTTTGACAAGCCCTGCAACAGATTTGTATTTTGTAAGACAACTTATTCCATTGCTTAAATTTTTTTTTTGTATTGGAGCTAAGATGCAACACCTTGTAGTTATTCTTTCTTTGGAAAGATGGAAGTGAAACTAACTTGCACAGAAGGTTGCAACTAAAGAAGCAAAGTTGCTTAATATTTTTCAAGCTAACTAAGAAGAGGTTATATCAAGCACACTGAAACTGATTAAAAAATAAATAAATAAAAGGGAAAAAAAACCCAATTGCGCTTTACACAATTGATGTGTGTATGGATTGCGATAACAGTTGTATGAGCCCCTAATAAAATGCTTAAAAACAAAACAAAACAAAAAAACACCAAGTTCAATGGATATCTTGAGGAAAACCACTTGTACAATTACTTGTGATGCAAGCTAACCTAACTGCTTTTCTCACAGAACACCATTTTTACCCAAAGAATGACTAACAGATAAATAATGGCTATTTAAACTTGAACACTTAGACATGTTTGCAAAAATGAACAAAGGGAGACTACCATTTCAAGAAATACAACTGTCACTGTAGAGAATAAAGCTCAAGCTTTTAAGAGAAAATTAGTAGTTTAGAAAATGTATCTATAATCATGAGCTTTATGGCTCTCAGTATTTTGATGATATTAACAAATGGAATTTCTAAGAATATTGTATAAAGAAACATGTCAATGTTTCAGAGATATGTATGACTCAATATTTTTCAAATTAAGCAATGTATATGATGTTACAAAATAATGCCTGTGTGAAAGACCCATAAGGAGCCCTGGTGGTACAGTGGTTAAATGCTTGGCTGATAGCCAAAGGGTTGGTGGTTTGAGCCCACCCACTGCTCTGTGGGAGAAAGAAGCAGTAGTCTGCTTCCATAAAAATTTACAGCCACGGAAACCCAAAGGGGCAGTCCTTCTCAGTCCGTCCTATAGAATTGTTATCAGTAAGAACTGGAATGAATTTCCCCCTAAAGATTCATTTTATGTAGATTTCAAAGCAATAACAAGCCATTCATTTAAATTCAAATTCATATTCCATATTTTATATTGTTAATTAATCTTTGAGAAAATATTGGTTATCAAATTTTGGTACTGGACTGGGTAGGGTTTTAAGTTATCTTCCTTGAGCCCTCAAAATTACTCTTACCACTGCCATTGGCTCAGGGTGACTCTTTGGAACAGAGTAGAACCGCCCCTTACAAGTTCTGAGACTACATCTTTAGACAATCTCATCTTTCTCCCAAGGAATGGCTGGTGAGTTCCAGCGGCATACCTTGTATGTTAGTAACCCAAAAAATGAACCCACGGTTCTACCAAGGCTCCTTCTCTCCTAATTCACTGTCATTGACTTCCAGCTCAGAGGAACCCTATAGGACTGAGTAGAACTGACCTTTTGCCACCAGGGTTTCTCTTGTTCTAAAGATTATAAATACCAATAAATGAACCTTAATTTTCTATTTATACTTATAATGTTTTTAACTATCAGCAATTACATTTTTAAATGCTATCTTAACTTGGTAGCAATACCTTTGAAAGTAAATTTCACATTTCATTATAATTAATTTGAATTATGCATAATTTAATAGAATTATTAAGGAGAAAAGGAAAAGCTCAGGATAGTGGAATTTAAGAAATATACCTTTAGCCTCATAAAGTTATAACCAGAAAAAGTGATAAAATATTAAAAATTTTGTTTTTCTTTGAAATAGATACAGCTTCAAGTGGAAAAGCAGTTTTAATATAAAATTACATCTCCAGAAAAAAACATTTCAGTTTACATACTGGATACTTTTAATGACTCTCTAATTTTTGTTCTTGATACATAAAAGACCAGGTGTGGATAGTTTTACAAAACTTAGTTGAGAAAATGCATGTTTGAAGGCAGTTGTTTCAACTCATTGACTCATTATAACTTTATTAAATCATTGAACCAAGAAATTTAAAAAGCTCTTTAATTCTTGACTTGAATTTTAGACATGTGATACTATAATTTAATGTAAAGGTAGACCATTTTTTGTTATAGGTGTTTTGGGAATCACTTCTGTACTTTAAAAAGCACTGTTAGGATTGGCAGGTCATCTAAGCCAGCTACCCATTTGATGCTTAAATCTTGCTAAAAGAAAAAGCAGTGTGATGGGGGTGGGGGGAATTATAAATGGGTATGACTCAAAGGCAGAGCTTTAAGTAGGATTAAAAAAAATAAGTTGAACGCTTTTAATGTCTCATTATGAGGGGAGGTGGCAGTGTTTTTATTTGCTGTTTACCTTTGATCCATTACTTATTTTTAGTAGAGTGGAACATGCTTTTGTGAAAATGTTTATGTTTTTTTCATTGATGTCAAGATACTTGTTTGAGTTTGCCCTGTAAATAATGGGTTTTTAAAATTAAAAATTAATATTTGACCTTTGCTGCTAGACAAGTAGAAAGTTATCTCAATTTGAGTGGATGTAACTTTGTTGTTTTGGGACATAGTAAGTATAAAAAAAAAATTCTAAGTAATGCCAACCGATCGGGCAAGAAAGTAAACCAAACCGATATCTTACTGTTCACTAGTAATGCTTTTGTTAAATTTGCCTCCTCTTTACGAAATGTCTATGTATGTGTTTCTGCTTCATTTTCTATACATAAATTGTTTCATATAAATACTATGTTTTTACCCAACAATATAGTTTGGGAAGCTTTTTATGTCGATAATATATATTTAATAATTATTTTATTTATTTATTTAGTTTTAATGAAACACACTTTTATTGATTGCCTGTTATGTGCCAAGCATGGTGTTGATTTTTTAAAAAATAAATTATTTTGTTGGGGGCTCTTACAGCTCTTCTAACCATCCATACATCAATTGTATCAAGCACATTTGTACATAGATTGCCATCGTCATTTCCAAAACACTTTCTTTCCACTTGTGGCCTTGGTATCATCACTTTTTTTTCCCTCTCACCCTTCATGAACCCTTGATAAATTATAAATTCTTTTCATATCTTACACCGTCATCTGTCTTCTTTCACCCACGTTTCTGTTGTTTGTCCCCATGGGGTGGGGGTTACTTCACACACAATTTCTGTTATTCTTCCCCCTTGGGGAGGTTATAGTTCAATCATTATGGTCAGTTCCCCCTTCCTCCCCCTTACCCCCCAACTTTCCCCTTACCCTCGTGGTATTGTATGTACTTTCATTACTGTTCCTGAGGGATTTATCTGTCCTGGATTCTGTGTGTCGAGAGCTCTTATTGATAAGAGCGCTTATCTGTCCCAGTGTACATGCTCTAGTGTAGCTGGATTTGTGAGGTAGAACTGGGATCATGATAGTGTGTGTGTGTGTGTGTGTGTGTGTGTGTGTGTGTGTGTAGCATTATAAACTAGAGGAATGTTGTAGGCTTTGTTGGTGCTATACTGCACCCTTGCTGACTTGTTCCTTTACATAATTACTTTTAATGATCACAAGCTTTGTTATATGTATTGTTAATATATAATGTAAGATATATGTTATATATATGTTATGTTGTATAATAACTTACTTATCTAGAATGTAGGTTATTTCTAACGCTTGGTATTATAAAGATGCTGTATGAGCATTTTTGTGCATATTTAAAAAAATTTTTTATGACTAACTCCTTAGGGTGATTCTTGGAAGCAGCAGTGTAAACACAAGAATGTGGACATTAAGAATTTTAATATATACTGTCAAATTGGTATTCAGAAATAGGTATCCAATTTGTAATCTCACCCACTCAATTTGTAATTACATGAAAGTATTTGCTTCTGTATATGATCACCAAGTTTTTGTCCATCTTATAAAATATTTTGCTAATTTATAGATGAAAGGATGTTGTTTTTGCTTATATATCTTTGACTATCAGTGAGATTATATGTATTTTTATGCTAATTTGAGTGACTTCTTATGAATTTATATTTCTTCATATGTAAATTTTGTCCCTATTTACTTTGTCCATTTTTTGTATTGAGATATTTGTGCCAATTAGCTCTTGGTTGAAATGAATTTAGGATATGTAAAAGATCTGGTGACCAAATACTATAATATAGTGCATGCCATTTCCGTAATCAGATGTAATAGTCTGTGGACTCAGCTCCACCTCACCCCCATTGAGTCAATTCTGACTCACATCAGCCCCACAGGACAGAGTAAAACTCCCCTGTGGGTCTCCAAAACTGGAAATTTCTATGGGAATAGGAAACCTCATCTCAGTCCTGTGGAGTGACTGGTGGGTTAGAACTGCTGGCTTTATGGTTAGTAGCCTAATGCACAACCTAGTGTGCCAACAGGCTGTAGACGAGGTTGGATTATTGATTATTTGGTATCTTTGAGGGGAAAGGACACCCTTATTTATTTTTGTGTTCTTACTTTCTAATGCAGTTTCTAACCTGTAGTCACTATTTGAAGAACAAATGAATGAGCCTAAGGGCAGGAGGCAATCTGTGGGTGTTCTATGGACTAAGCACATTGTTATTTTCTGGAACATTGTGACTTACTGTGGTTTATTCCTTCTTCCTCCCCTAGCTCTGTGCCCAGTTCACCTCTAGGTTCGGAAATGTCTTCCCCAACCTAAACTTTTCTAGTTCTTTTAAAGAAGTAGTTTATTTCAAGTTGTATGTCTATTACTTCTTAACTCTTTATCAATTAAAAATGTGTTTGTTCCTAAATATTCTGCATGAGAAATCATGTATCCACTTTTTCCTCTCTCTTGACATAATAAGCTCTGTGACCTTAGGGACTTGTTTAATCATTTCTCCAAAGTAGACCAGTGGTTTTAATCAGTTGATAATGAGATTCAGAGTTGCTTTTGACTGACTGCATTTATAAGGCAAATAGCATTTATTGCATTTGTATTGGTACTTATTAAAATATTTTTTTGTCCTGAATGTCAGAAACCTTAACCCAATTAAGAGTTAGGTATCCTAATTCCTAAAGAGTCCAGTGATTGGGGAAAAATAAATATGTGTAAACCACAATATTTTCTGAATATATTTTCCTATCCCCCACATTATTTAAGTGCAAATGAAGGAATTAGATGTCATGTGATCATATACTTCTAATTTCAGTCTTTAGTAGATTAGATGCCAGAACAAATAAATGCAATTTCTAAAAATGGATAAGTACTTCAACATCCTGTTGGATGCTTTAGATTTTAGGCCTTTGGATAGACAGCTATTTGCTGTAGATATATTCTGTCGGGAAACTTGTTCGTAAGTTCAAAAGAATGTATGCTTTATAACTCAGGGGAGGAATGGATGTGATAATAGCTTATATCAGAATCCGTATTCTTTCTTTGATACTACCCATATCAGGGTTATGTGGGTAAAAGGGGTTAAATTGCTCTCCTGAATTCCACGTCAGAGAGCCATGAGAAAGAAAAGGGTATGATAATAAAACTTAGTGATGGAGCTGCCTTCCTCTGTCCTATCTGTTTAACTCTCTTCGGGAAGTTGGCTTTACGGACTTGATAAGAAGATGCGAATGTTAATTGATAGGGAGTCGATTACAAATCATGGCAATCCTGTGTGTGCAGAGCTGAGCTGCTCTATAAGGCATTGAAGGCTATGACCTTTGCAAAGCGACCTAATCTTTTATGGTCATTTGATACTACAACCATGAAATGGGGAGTAGGGGTTCTTAGAATCAATGTGGACCAAGATTCATGTGTTTTTCCAAAATGAATTTATTTAAATTTAAATTTTGTTAGCTCTAACTAATCTTGATGTGTACCGCTATATTTAAAGATGCATATGGAATCTAAATAATTCCTAAAGCCTAGGAAAGATTCTCATCTCATCAAGAATTAAGGGTTCAAGCTTCATTATTTTCATTTGAACACTACACATAGCCATCTTACCATTTTGGAAAGAGTAAAACCTCGGCAACAAACTGTCTTTGTTTCCACAGAACAAAAAAATATGCTGTATTTACACCAAACAATAAAAATAAACTACCTTCTAACACATGGGGATTCTGAAGAAAGAAAGCCATAGAGATTTAGGGGCATAAAGTAGCTCATTGTTCTAGGTAAAAACTTTATAAGGCTAGCTCTGTGCTTCAGTTGCATCTGTTACCTCTTCAGCCAAATCTGACATGTGTGTTAGCAAAAGAATTTTGGGTTGAATTTTGGCTTATGTAGACTGCACTGTACATAACAGTTTCTAAATGGGTTGCACACCTTAAGTGAAACATAAATGTCATCCTTTCTTATTTGTTCATTCTTACTTACAAGGCATTCTAGTTGAATATACTGAAGGTATTCTCTGTGAAGTTAATTTATTTTAGTTTGCAGACATAAATTGAACATCTTTAATGTACTGTATAAACCTTTGTTTGTTTTTAAATTTCTGTCTTTGTTTTTACTTATTCAAACTTTTAAACACCAACTTTGTTACTGACTTTTTAAAAGTCATAATGCACGGTGATGCCCACTTGTAATTATTTCTTTTGGCATTATCATCTTGGAAAAAAATTAGATGGCCCCTCCCCCAAAATTAGATGGACCCTACTACTTGAGTTGAAAATAATATAATTTGTAGCCAGTACATACTTCTTTAATAAAACATACACATTTAATTTATTTATACTTTGTATTTTGTCTTCTGTCTAAATTTCAGGTCATTTTCATGAATTCAAAGGCAATTTACCAGTGATTTCTGGGTGCTGGGGCTGAATTTTTGTGCATATTTGTAAGTATTGGTTTATTACTACTTTCCTCATTTAGTAATAAAAAAAGCAATTTATAAACAAGTTCTTAATACCTTTTGTGTCTGAATAATAATTAGTTCTTTTTTGGGAGGTAAATGCTTATTTACTTAAACTGTTGGTAGTATTTCAGAAGGGAAAATAAATGTAACGTCTTTGCACTTTCAAGAAGATTTCTGTTTTCTGGGGAGGAGGGTAGACTGAATATCAGCTGATGACAACAACCTCCGTTTGTTGTGTTTTCCAGTGAGTAAAACAGAGCACATTACAGCTCACCAAACGCATAAAGAATGTTGTTTCTACTCTGGGATGGGCTACCTCGTAGAAATTGGTGGCCTTAAAGGTTCTGGTCAATATGCACATGAGTACTTTGCTCTAAGTTTGTAAAGTCTTCTGGTTGATTGTGTGAAGTTGAAAAGTGTTCTACTTGTGTGCTCCGAGAAAACCAGTGAGGTGACAGAGAGTTCAGAGAACGGTTAGTATATACACAAACTACGTCCTAAGCAACCAAAGACTCATTTGATGAATGCACACTTTATGAAAAATGGTGCAATTCCCGCCTTCTCCCCCACCCCAAGCACTATTATATTTATAAATATCATTTTGGAGAACAGAGGAACTTTCACTTAGGGAAGAAGGAAATTTCAAGGACAAAAGACCCAACAACAAATGATGAACTTTAAAGTTACGAAAGTACTTGAAATTAATTGACATACGTTTATTAATATATAAGTAGTTTAGAGAATGTGGCAGATATTAAACGAAATATCTCTCTGTAGAAGGTCGTATTTAGGTAACAAGGTCAAATGTATATATTTTCCAGAATGTTTTTGTAACCATTAGCATCAAAGGGGTTCCTGCTTTAATAACGGCAACCACATTGTCTTCTACTATAAAGGACCTGCAGTGAATTTGCTTCTAGGAAAGTTTTTGGAAAAAACAGTGCCATTGGAGTTTAAGTGATTCATTATTTCAGCACATGAATACTTTTCTCTAAGACCACTGGAAATTTCTTTAAACCAGCTTTCCCTTTCTTGGAGTATTAGCATTGATTGGGTCAGACGTTTTGAACAAATTGAAAAAGAAGATATATACTTAAAATAGTTTGATATATTTTATGCATTTGAGTGCTTTAAAGATGAATTAAAGTGTTATTATCATAATATTATATAGATTTATATTTTGTTATTTGAATATTTAATTTTTATATGAAGTACAAAAGTATAAGATGTGTGGTTCATTTTGAATCAATATGAGCTTTAAGTTTATGCAGGGTGGCATGATGATGGTTAGGAGAGAAAGAGAATGGAGAAATAAATGTATAGTATCTTTGAAGGGCTTTTTATGAAAACTAATGAGTTTATTTTATTAGAAACCTGAGCGAAAGGAAGTACTTTTGTCATACTCTTATCAACATATCTTACACATTCCAATATATCTATTCACATTTTTAGCTATCTAAAACTTATCTTAGTTGTTATATTCTTTCTTTCACCCACTTTCTCTCTTCTTTTATATCAATTATTCCCTTTATTTTTAGTTTTGTTAAACAAAAAAAAATAAAATAGGAGAGATGATCTTTATTAAATTATAATGTACATTTTTTTTTGTCACCAAAAGCTATGTTGACATCTTTCCATGCACCAAGACACACATAGGCCAGTTTTGAATGGCTGTGATCCTATTAGCTGAGAGTCTTCTTAGTACCTACCAAAGGAAGAAGCTAAAAAATTAGAAAGAAGGCATAGTTTTCATATGGTTATTTCTAGAATTTAACTTTGAAAAGCAAAAAACAAACAAAATTTCTGCTCAGATTGTCTTTTAGGCAGTAGCTATACCAGTCTGATCATAAATACCCAAAACAATGATTTCTCAGCCCTGACGAGCCAGAGATGCCCTTTGCTACTCTTTTTGTCAGTGATCTCACACTTTATTATCTCCTGATTGTGAAACCTTCTTAGTAAAGAAATGTAGCGGATACAATTACTAAGTTAAGTCAGATGAAATTAGTGTGGCATCTCGAATGCTTGAGTTCCTGGTTCTTTCAATTATTGTAAAAACGGTTTACCCCTTACATGGAATGATGGAGCAGTTCAAGTAGAAATATTTATCAAGCTTGGTTGAAGAATAAGAAAATGGGATCGGTGACAACAGCTTCTTTTAGGAACCTTAATTTCCATGTCCTGAAGTTGCTTATTTGCTACATGATCTAAGGCAGAAAGTTATACCTCATGGCCATGGGAACATTTCTCAGTAAGGTGTGCAGGTCTGTGAGATAAGAAAGGTGGGATATTGTTTTGCACATCCATAATGAATAGGCCACCGCACAGGTGTGTGAGATTGGAATCTTACCTACTCACATCCACAACCTAGGTCAGAAGAGGAAAATGCCCTGAGGGAAATGGTTATTATTTCAGTAGCTGCATCTTTTTGGTTTCTTTCTTTCTTGCCTCTTAAAAAAAAAAAGATTGTGGTTTGCATGTTAATAACCCATATTTTATTTTTTAACTTTAATTAAAAATAATTATATAATTCTGACCTTTCAGTTTCACTGATAATCTACAATTGTTTAAAAATGAAACAAACAAGCAAGCAAACCAACCAACCAACCAACCTATAGTTCATTAGATAACTTGCCTTTTAAGACTACTGAAGCCTTTTCAGTAATTTGATAACTAATCCCTTTTATAAAATCTATCTTTGTCCATGGTCTCTAATTGCAACCTCCCCCTCCACCCCCCGCCTGAAGTGTCTGCCAAATATTTTATTGTCTGGTACAAAAAGTGATTATTGCTTTTTCCAGACTTGAGGCATAATATCTTAAGTCAGTATAACATTTACGTTCGCAGATATTAAACTGATTGAATTTGATAAAAGAAGAGAAATAAACAAATAATGAGGAATGTGGTCATTACTCTCATTTTCGCAGAGCAGCAGTGTGCAAACCTTGGGACTCATGGTGTGCGTTCAACGCTCTTCCCATTACACGAGACGACCAGCTCCGAGGGAGTTTTAGCCTCTGTCTGGTGTCGTTTTTATCACAACCTCAGTCTTCACTTGGTTTCTGTGCAGATATTTTCTCAATGCTGAGAGGACTCAGTTAGGGAGCAGGATACAGAGAGCTGCTGCCACTTCATTTCCTAATGTTCCAGGATTGTTATGCTACTCCCTGACATTTTCCTACCACCTTATTCCAAAACTGCCACATGTCGTACTTCAGCTGAGATTTTTCGAATTGCATAGATTTTTTAGGAAAAGAACAAAACAAAGCAAAACAAAAATGGTTGCAACAGGACAGCAGGAGCGAATGGCTACAAATTCCAGCCAGATTCACAAGAAATGAAAGCAGAGAATATCCGAAAGCTGTTTACTTGCATTTCATTGACTACGCAAAGGCATCCGACTGTGTGGATCATAACAAATTATGGGGAACATTGTGAAGAATGGGCATTCCAGAACATTTAATCGTGCTCATGTGGAACCTGTACATAGGCTTAGAGGCAGTCATTTGAACAGAACAAGGGATACTTAAAAGGGATATGCCAGGGGTATATGTTTTCACTGTACTTACTTAGTGTGTAGACTGAGCAAATAATCCGAAAAACTGAACTATGTAGAAGAACGTGGCATCAGGATTAGAGGATCATTAACAACCAGTGACAGGCAGATGACTTAACCTTGCTTGTTGAAAGAGAAGAGGTTTTGAAGTATTTTCTGATGCAGATCAAAGACTACAGTGTTCAGTATGGATTGTGCCTTAACATAAAGGAAACAAAAATGATCACAACTGGATCAATAAGCATAATCATGATAAACAGGCAATCTTGAAGTTGTCAGGATTTCATTTTATTTGGAATCGCAGTCAGTGCCGATGGAAGGAGCAGTCAGGAAGTTAAATGCCGTATTGCACTGGGCAAATTTGCTGCTTAAGACTTCTTTAAAGTGTTGTGAAGCAAAGATGCTGTCTTTAGGACTAAGTTGTTGTTTCATATGTAAATGTAAACTAGACAATGAATCAGGAAAGTTGAAGGATAACTGATTATTGTACAGGCGAATATTATTGAATGTTCTATGGACTTCCAGAACAACAAACAAGCCTGTCTTTGAAGAAGGACAACCAAAATGCTCTTAGAAGTGAAGGTGTTGTCTCATGTGCTTTGGACATGTGATCGGGAGGGACCAGGGACCAGTGTCTGCAAAAAGACATCATGCTTTGTAAAGGAGAGGGTCAGTGACACAGAGGAAGACCCTCCACGAGACAGATCCATACAGTGGCTGCCACGATGGGCTCGAGCATAACAATTGTGAGATGGGGCCGGACTGTGCAGTATTTCTTCCTGCTGTCCAAGGGCTGCTGTGAGTTGCAACTAATAAAAATATCAAGAAGCAAGCTAAAAACACCACACATTTATCTTACTGTGGTGTGTTAAGATGGAAAGAAGTCTGTTTCAAACTGAGCACAGCCTAGACCAAAGCTAGTTGGTAACATCTGTGATTTTAGAGACAAGTAGTTCTAAGTGCATTATCTTTAAAAAATATTATTCCAGGCTAATCTTGACAAAGTGCAGGTAAATAAAGAAGATGAGCTGTGAAAATCCACAAATAGGGCTTGAATGCCATTTTCCATGACAACGGGAGCTGCCCCAAGAAAGCATTAATACTGGGAATGTAAGGAATTTAGAATTGTGCCTTCTCAGTTTTACAGTTGTGTGCTCATGTTAATTAGAGATATACTGACATTTGAAGTATCTACATTAATACACATAGCTACTATACATTTGTGAACTGTGGCCAGAAATCTACTTTAACTGAAAGCAGTTTGCTAATCTGAATGTGTGTATCCATTACATTTTAAGCTTTTACTTTTTATATACAAGTGCCCTTAGATACTTGTTCTTTCTGTTCTTTGCACTTTCTGTTTCTAATTTATACCTAAAAAGACAGCATGGCCTATTTTAATTTCGTAACACTGTTTTGGAGCAATATTGATGGAATTTTGAAGAAAAAATAATGTTTTTAGTAGTGTCTTTTATTTACATAGCTTTGAATATCTTTTTCCTCCCTGCATTTCTAAATTGTTGGTTTTTCTTTCAAACCTTTAAAATGGTCTTCCATGGAAATAAGATAGGATTTAGGTTTATGGAATTTGCTTCACTAGCTATATTTAAGGATGAAAAAGCTATTCACCATGCCCATTCTATGGTTTAACGAGCAAAGCCCAATATGAGGTAGGTTGGTGGGATGAACAGTGAAGAATAAATATTTCTGGATTTTCCAGCATAGTTGAGTTTTATCCTGTCTCATTGTTAAACCATACATCTTAATTGATGGTTAAATATTTGTTTGCAATGGCTTTAATGCCTTCTTGAAGTCATCCTTAGGCTTAGGATTTTTTTTCCCCGTGTGTCTTACATGTAGAGTTTATTTATTTATTTTTTTGCAATCATATATTTCTTGAGCATATGCCTGTCAGGTTTTTAAACTTAATTGTTTCATACTTGTTGTTTAATGAGACTCCCACACTTACTTTTTGGACCTGCCCCTGAATATTACACAAGACCAGTTGGAAAGAAGTCTCCTTCTTGTGGCACTAGAACAAACTGCCACACAAAGTTTGTAATACTCTGGCCCCATTTCATTAAAGCATTTACTGGCACCATTAAACGACGGAGACCTGGGACCATTAAAACTTACTCAGTGCTACTATTATTATGATGGACTTTTTTACTCTTTATTACTTTTTTCACTGTACCCAGCTCCTCTGTTCTTTATTCTTTCATGTTGCCTACTACATATTGTGCCATCACAGCACATTCGGTAATTTCAAGTTAATTGCTCAATTATCAGTGATAGTCATGAAGTACTTGAAACACGCACAGTGGAAGAATTTAAAAATTTCAAAATAAGTTGGTGTGTCATAATCTCAAGTATGAAGCATGCCAATATCTGCAGGCATAAAAATACACAGCCTGAGCTCGGCATTTCAGGGAAGGCAAAAACCTACTCTTAAAATCAGGGCTTTTGTCTGGTATTGAAGTGTTTCATCTTCACTAATTTCAAACAACATATCTAAATTTGATCTTGGTTTACTTTCAACTCTAAAAATTTTGCCATGGCTTGTAAAGGAAAAGGGAAATAAAG
Source organism: Echinops telfairi (assembly GCF_000313985.2). NCBI lineage: Eukaryota > Metazoa > Chordata > Mammalia > Afrosoricida > Tenrecidae > Echinops > Echinops telfairi. The sequence continues at coordinate 35,501,568 of NW_022103958.1, forward strand.
CTATATTGATTCTGTTTGAGTGTTATACCGGAACCTCACAATCACAATATTCATTGTGGAATGGAATTTCATGTGAGGTGAATCTGTGTTGGATGCCAATCAAGGAAAGTGACTTACTAACACAGCAGAATGACTTTCTAAAATACGTTTATTTAAGCAGAATAGTGTTATACTGTACTGAAGTAAAAGAACAAAAACAACATACTACCACCCCAAATCATGAGAGCAATGGCATTGGGGGGACTTATTCTGATTCATCCACAGTAATATCTCAGTTGCCTTGAAGAAAATGTCCGTATATAATGACATAATTGTTAATACGATTCTTTTGCCAACTAGGCAAACTGTCATTAATGTGTGCATTAGTAATCAGTGTAGGGTTTTCTCAAAACTACTGCAGCACCAGCAGCTCTGTTTTAGATGCTCTTGTGGTCCTTTCACAGTTTATTGTGCTGCAGTGGGGCTGAATTTACTGGCTGTGTTTGACGGTGGAGTAGAGCTGCATAGGCGTCAACATTAAAGTGATTCAGGGCCCATCGCAGAAAAATTCTTCTAAACTTGCAATAGGAAACAACATGAGATTTGGAGGCAGTTTGCTAAGAGCTGCAAATAAATTAGACTATTTCCCCCCTCAAAGTTGCTTTCTGAATTTCTTTTTAAACAAGAAGATAGGCTTAATCACCTTCCACTATCCTTATATTAATCTCATTAATAGTTAGTTATAGGAATTAAATGTATATAAAGAGGAGGAAATAAAGCCATTAATTGAACTCGGTGGTCGTCTCAAGGGAGCCCTGGTTTTGCAGTTTTAAAGTGCTCCATCGCTAACCCAAACACTAGGTTTGAGCCTACCAGGTACTTTGTGGGAGAAACATGTGGCTGTTTTGTCTGTAAAGATTTTAACGGGGGCAGTTCTGCTCTGTTGTCCAGGGTTGCTGCGAGTCAGAATAGACTCCACTGCAGAAGCGGTGGTGGTGGTCTTAAATACAAACAAGTTGAAGGAGGCAAGAAAGGAATAAATGTGCAGAGCTAGCTATTACTTTTCTAATACAGTGATCTATAAGATGTGAAATACAATCTGTTTACACAACTATTTTAGTAACTACTCCGTTTATAAAGATTGTTTGAATACTCAGCACCATCTAGTTCATTTTGCTGTATTCTCATCTCTATACATCACTTGCAGCATAGTTTAACCTGAAGTATATATTTCATGCTATTTGGAGTATGGATGTAAACCCTGATCATTTCACCAAATGTTTGCCAGCCCCAAAGTGTCCAAATGTGAGCTAAATATTGCCAGTAAAGACAAAACATTTTCTGAATTATTTCCAGCTATACATGTGTTTATATATCTACTACATATTTCTTGCTGGAATTTAAAAAAGATAATTGAAAATAAAAATATGATTTAAAAATTAAGAACAAGAGGTCCAAAACATCAGCTTCCATTAATGACTAGAAAAAAGGACTGAACTTGAGACTGAATCAGTCAAAAAGAGTTTGATCTGATGATGTAATGCTTGTTATTATTATCATTTGCCTGGCATTAAGGACTTGGCACAGTGCTTAAAAGAGTAGCAAAGATGGTCTCTGGCCTCAAGGCTTAAAACGTGATATGTTACTAGAGAGTTTACATGGGTGGAGTTCTCTTTGGATACAAACTGTCCTGGACTTAGTTCTTTCTCTTTCTTTTCAGCTCACACAGTTTCATATAAGTTTAGGTGAATTAATTCATTAATAAAAGTAGATTTTCTATTTTTATTTCACTTCTGAGCACTTTTATACCTTTGGGACACACAAGCACATCAACAAGGTATGTTTGATAGTTAACTATTATTTTTCTCTTTTAATTCTGGGAGAGTAGATATTAAGCAATAGCATTCATGGAACCCAAATCTGTACCCCTGTACCTGCCTGCATGAAGCAGAATATATATATTTTTTCTCTTAAAGCTATGGCGATCTGGTAGCAATCCTATAGCTTGGGTTTTATTATTGCCACGAGTATTCAGGGACTCGATGCAGAAAATGAAGGAAAAATCATCTGTGTTATCCTCCTGTGAATATTATACTTCTTCTGTTATTATGTATGTACAGCATCATCAGTTTGAGTGGATTATTTGTAAGTCAGATGGGTTTCACATAATTGGGTATTTGATAGAGCAGTCAGTGCGGACTCGTGGAATGGCTGACCGTTCTCAGAGAGGGAATCATTCTGGGCTTTGTTCCTGGCAGTGGCACTTGTATGTGGGATCTGCTGATTATGCTGATTCTCTTTTCTTCTGGGCTTGTCGTCACAGAACACATGGCTGATGGGGAATCACTGAAGGAAGGCTGAGAAAGTAAAGACACAAAAAGTGGGTGTAGACGATAGAGTTGAATTTCAGACAACTTTGAAAGCCTGATGTTTTTGAGGAGAAAGATGTGTTGAACAAATAGGTGAAATACTTGTCTCTAGTCTAATTCATTGTAGCAATTGGGAAGAGGTAAAAAAGTAAATGTTTTGGAAATGTTGATGGCAACATATGTGCAAATTTGCTTCATACAATTGATGTATGTATTGTTATAAGAGCTGTAAGAGGCTTGAATACAATGATTTATTAAAATGAAAAAAAAGAAAAAGGGAGAAAATGTAAGTGAAAAAGAAATGATTGAAGTAGGAAATTTTTGATTTCCTACTTCAAAATTTTTTATTTTGATTTCCTACTTCAAAAAATAGATTTGAGGGCATTTTAAAAACACCTTTTTATTGTGAATTGATTGAAGGTGAGTGAGCAAGTCAGTTTTCTATTCAGCAATTAATGTAGATTTTATTTGATGCCACTGATGGCTAGCTCCTCTATGTCGATCCCTTATTACACTTCCTATTTCTGTTCCTCCTTCCTTTCCTAGTCCTCCTGAACTCCGTCCTCCGATAAATGCTGCCCTTGTAAATTCTCAAATAGTTGGCTCTCCTAAGGTGTGGGTACCAATGTACTGTTATTGTTTCTCTTAAAGACCTGTTTATTGTTTAGCTGAAAATTAAGCTGTGTGTGTGAGTTCATTTCTAGACTAAGGTCTGTAGTTTTGGGGGTTCCATCAGTTTCTTAAACCAGTAAGCTTGGACTTTTTTTAAAGCATTTTGAGTTTTGTCCTACATTTCCCTCATTATCCAGCACATTATAATGTGATCCTTTTCAGAGAAGTTGGAAGTGAGAGTTGGGCACCGGTTTATTTCTTCTGGTCTCAGGCTCATGGGGACTGTTGTTCTTGGGATTTGTTGAATACATTGTTTCCTTGGGTCTACAATTTTCCTCACTCCTCTTTACTCTGCACAAGCATAGACCAATTGTATTAGTCTAGGTACTTTAGAGAAACAAATCCACAGCAACTCATTATAAGAGAGTTTTATGTAAATAAAGTGTGCATCACGAAAACATCCCAACCCAATGCTGCCCAAGCCCACAAGTCCAACATTAACCCATTAACCCAACACCAGTCCACAAAGTCCTCCACCTCACAAAACAGAGGCAATGATGCCGACTGCAGGAGGAAAGCTAAGTCAGTGAACGAACAAGCATCTCAGCACTAGCAGGGGTCTCCACATGGCTGCTCCAGCTCCCAGGGCTGCATCGGGATAGGTCCATGTGGCTTCTCCTTGGGGATGTCTTGTAGGAAGTCAATCTTGGAAGCTGAAGCAGGGAACTGCTAAGGCAGCTGCACCCTGGTGCGACCATCACAAAACAAGAGACCTGAGAACTAGAAAGGCGAGGCTCACCACCCATTTATCCCTCCGCCTTTCAATTAGCCCCACATGTGATTATCGACCAGGTTGGCAAAATTAATTAACTCACCAATAATTGCACATAGATGACTATTGGTCATTACTTGATTTGTGGAAATATTAATTTCTGTTAGACGTTAAGTAGTAAATTATGGGGAATTTTCAGCACCACTCCCCCAATTCATTTTAACTTTACTGATTTAAGTTCAGTGTAATTTAAATACACAACTATAGGACCTTTAGGAAATGGGTGCCTACCTGGAAAACATAATGAGAACACTTTAGTTTTTCCTAGGTAAAAACTAATATTAAAGTATGAGAAAATAATCACTCATATCACACACTAATATTTTATGTGTAAGAACTTCAGAAATATCTCATGAATTGTAACTAGAAAGAATCTTTAGATATATTAGATAAAGAATTATATTAATTATGTTTCAAGTTTGGTATACATGATATGCATGGTATACAAAGGTTAGGAGCCCTGGTGGTGTAGTGGTTATGAACTGGACTGCAATCCACATGGTTGGCAGTTCAAAACCACCAGCAGCTCAGTGAGAGAAAGACTGGGCTCTCTACTCCTATAAACAGTGACAGACTTGGAAACCCACAGGGGGTCACTATGAGTCAGCATTGACTCAATGGCAGTGAGTGAGCATTTGGGGGTTGGAAAGCTGTTTGGATTCATAACTTTTTGTAACATTTTTTCCCCATTCTTGCCTTTGTCACTCTCCTCTCCTTCCTTCCCTTCTTCCTTCTCATCTTATTTATTTATTTAAATTACGAGTTTGTTGATTTTCATTTGGTCTGTTTGCTGCTTGCCAAGCTGTAAGAGAATACCTAATTTGTGTTCCTTACTTTGATACTGGGTCATATTTTGATGCATAAGGACTGAAGAGTCCTGAATGAATTTTCTAATGATCTAAGGCTACTTTAGTTCACTTGTGCAATCAACCTAAGGAACTGTTTTACCATTTGAGGGGATCGAGGAAAATTATCAAGAAATTGTAATCTTTATTGATCAGCGTTTTACTAAACTTGAATTAGAATTTGTCAGATTTTAAGGCTTGTTTGAAAGTTTTCTGTCTATGAATAGAATAGAAGAATAATGATCTAAATGGATAAAAATAAAAGTTTTTAGAAACTACTGTGAGATATTTATACAGCTATATAACTTCCAACCAAAAGAGAAGTCCTTTGCGTGTTTAGAGTTAGGGCAGATAAACTCTTTCACATAGAGTGAAGTAATATCAGTTCTTGATGTTGGCTGTTTCTTGGGAATAGTTTGATTTAGGAATCAAGGAGATTACATATTCCATCCAAAAGTGTAAAGTTGTTTTATAGATCATCTCAAGGATACTAAGCCAGGAGACCAAACCCAGATATGTCTGAAAGGATGTTGAAAATTGGTGATGGCAATTGATGTGTGTATGGATTGGGATAACAGTTGTATGAGCCCCTAATAAAATGTTATAAAAAAATTTTAACATTGATAAAAATAAATAAATAAATAAATAAATAAATAAGAAAATTGGTGATGGTTATGATGATATAGAAAACTGAGACAACGACAAGCTGTATAGCAGCTCGAAATATTTAGGAACAGGCTACCATGTCCACAGAAGTATCTAATAAACACCTCTCAGTTTCTGTGGCAGGAGAATGGTAGAGATTGGCAGTCAAGTTCTATACTTGGATAGAGAAGTAAACAAAGAAGTACTGTTGCTTGTGCCAAGCACTTATACTCTTCCAGGCTTTGTGGTGGGCACTTTTATGATATTATTTCTAATCCTGAAACCTTATGACATAATCACTTCTCCCTTCATTATGATATCTATATTCTGATTTTTTGTGTGCCTTTATAGCACTCAAAATGATATCTAATTATCTCATTCTTTATGTTCATTTCCTTAACTAGACTAAAAGTTCTGTTAGGGCAGACAGAAACCATGCCTGTTTTGTTCAAACATACAAAAAGCCAGTTTCTAGTATGGGGCCTTACACATAATGAATTCCCAATAAATATTTGTTGGGGGAATGAATAAATGAACAAAAATAGAGATGATAGAAAGAATTAAGGAAAAAAATGGAAGGAAGGAAAAGTCAGAAGTGGGATTCAAACACTGACTCCAGAACTCATCTTTTCCACTACAGCACATCAACAGGATGTACCAGAATATGAATTTATCTGGTAACATGTTTTCTAGGTTGTTCATATGCCTCAGAACAGGTTAAATATTTGACCTCTGCACTGTTCTGTGGTTGAATGCCATGAAAAAGACCTATCACCAGAAAGCTGATGGTGTCCGGCTACCAAAACATATAGCATCTGAGGTCTTAAAGACCTGAAGATAAACAAGTGGTCATCTAGCTGAGAAACAACAAAACCCACATGGAAGAAGCACACCAGCCTATTCCTACTCAATCGCTGAGGATAAAGCGGATACATAAGCAAATGTGGTGAAGAAAGCTGATGGTGCCCGGCTATCAAAAGATATAGTGTCTGGGTCTTAAAGATTTAAAGATACACAGGCAGCCATCTAGCTGAGAAACAACAAAGCCCACATGGAAGAAGCACACCAGCCTGTGAGATCACAAGGCGTTGAAGGGATCAGGTATCAGGCATCAAAGACTAAAAAAAAAATGAATCAGCATTGTGAATGAGGGGCAGTGCGGAGTGGGGACCTAGGGCCCATCTGTGGGAAATTGGACATCCCCTTGCAGAAGGGCTGTGGGGAGGAGATGAGCCAGTCAGAGTGTAGTGCAGCAATGATGAAACGTACAATTTTCCTCTAGATCTTGAATGCTTCCTCCCCGCCACTGTCATGATCCCAATTCTACCTTACAAATCCAGCTGGACCAGAAGATGTACACTGGTACAGATAGGAACTGGAAATACAGGGAGTCCAGGACAGATGAACCCTTCAGGACCAGTGATGAGAGTGGCAATACCGGGAGGGTGGAGGGAAGGTGAGGGAGAAAGGAGGACGGACAGCGGAGAAGTGGGTGAAGGGAGACGTCGGATGGTGTAAGATATGACAAAACAATAATAATTTATAAATTTATCAAGGGCTCATGGGGGAGGGGAGAGCGGGAAGGGAGGGGCAAAATGAGGAGCTGATACCAAGGCCTCAAGTAGAAAGCAAATGTTTTGAGAATGATGATGGCAACATATGTACAAATGTGCTCGACACAATGGATGTAGGTATGGATTGTGATGAGTTGTATGAGCCCCCAATAAAATTATTTTAAAAAAAGACCTATACTACCCTTTCCTCACCCTGCTGCAATACTGTACTCACGATAACTATTCTACCCAGACACACAGATCTCAGCTCCTAGATTTGCAGGTTTCTAGCTCCTCTAGAATAGAAAATGCATTTTTCTGTTTTCGTCCCTGATTGTCCCTCAGTTTAGTTTCTTGTGCTACTAAGTGGGCTTTTGTAATGGGCAGTGTTTGTTGTGTTTCCTGGCGGAGACCTGTATCACTGTGATTCAGAGAGAACCTGTTGGAAGAGCTCATCTTCAACAAGGAGATTTTGGCCAGATGTATATAAGGCACTGGTGCTTGGTTTGATCTGTCAGCAGTGAGATACATCCATTTATTTAATTTGTTGCTGCTTGAATTTTTTCCTCGTTATTAATGAAGATTATTTCCAAGTTTTCGTTTTGGTTGTTGTTGTAAGAATGCTATTGATGGTTCTCATTTTCTGTTATTTCTGCTGCCATCTTTTAAAGAGCCGTACTGTGTGTTTCTACAGTCTAGGGAGGAATGTCATCAGGCTTTCCTGATCTCATCGTGAAGAAGGTCTTACATTGTGTCGGCTTCCAGCAATGCTGTGCGTCCTTGAAGGCGTACACGAGGCTTTGTGCTTAAGTCAGTTAAGAAATATGTACACTCAGATATGTGGAATAACTGATGTTTAAACCTTTAATCAAATTCAAATTGTCCTATAGAAGCTTCTAAAAGGATGCAAGAAGCACTGATCATCTTTACTTGAACCACATTGAAAACCTAGAAGGTCTGACCTTATGCAAATTTATAATTTGAGGTCTATTTAGGAGTAAAAGAATCCAAATTAAGGGACTCTCAGGGAAGGGAAAAATTATCTCTGTGTAATTTAAAGCAGCCTGCCCTTTTTGGAGATTAGTATATTAGTGAGGCGTGATCTGGCCCATTAGGATCTTTATTCTTATTATGGCTGGGTACAATGTGCTTTAAAGGATCTTTATGTTGGATGATCTGATCAGGGGCCAATTTAGTTCTAATGTGGCTTCTGAAACCTATTTAAAAATACAGTTATTTGTTTTCCCAGTTATGGAACATCCTATTTGGTAGCAAATATTTTCTTCCTAGAAGAGTTATCTGTTTAAATTAATTCAACTTCACAATATAAATTGACATAAAATATCAATATAAAATGCAAAGCACACCATTAATGTTGTATTGGAAACAAATACAAATGTACTAAGTCCCTGCCCTCAAGCACCTTCGAATTTAGATATAATTTATGAGTCTCTCTTATTTCTTGTGTCCTTAGTTTCTAATACAGTACATGGCTCAAAGAGGGGTGTGTTGATAAATGTTAATCAAGTTAAATTTATTATTGCTGAGGAGTTAGAAGGAGAGAGGTAATTTCCTATGCAGAATATGTCAAATGCCTTCCCAGAGACAAAACAATGCTGTAGGGACAGAGTCAGCAAACTGTAGCTCTTAGCCATGATGTACATGTGGTTCTAATGTAAAATTGAAAAAAAATTAAAGAATTGTATTCATATAATATTGATTTACTTTGTTTCAAAAAATATATTTATGGCTCTCCAATAATTTTAAAATATCTGTGAGGGACAGGATTGGCTCTCAGTCGCAAAAGTTTGCCAACCCCTGCACTAGGGTATTCAAAAGACGTTCAATACTTTTTAATTTTTGCAATTTTATTGACATATAATCCATGTATTATACAATTCAATAGTTCAATCATATCAAGAAGAATTGTACAATCATTATCACAATCCAGGTTAGAACATTTTCTTTTCCTTTTTTTCATAACCAATCTCCTTTAAAATGAGCAGTGCACTCACTGTCAGTTCTAGGGTTACTTCCCCAAATACTTTTTTTAATGTTTTCTTTTGGAAGCAGATGTTTTAAAAATTGTGCTACTCACATGCACACACACAAATGTGTGTCAAAAAGTACTGCTTAAACCCATGTCGTCTGTGACGAATCATCCCTCATCTCCTTGTCTTGGCCTGTGGTGCCTTTGGAGCCTCTGGCCTCGGCCTCTGCCTCCAGAAGCATGGATCTGGAATGCGCTCTGCTCATGGCTCTTCCTTGATGGTCTCAGGAGTCTTTTTTCCTGCCTCTGAGCTGCCTCATTCTGATAGCCAAGGGAAACCCCAAATTGACCAATCCTAAATTACTCTGATAGCTTATTTATACGGTTTCTACCAATCCTTTGGTGGCAGTTAGAAGTGGATAGTAGAGCCATAGGTAATTAATTTTATCCCACTACAGCTGTAGTCGTCTTTAATCTTGAAGTCAGTGCTTAAAATCTTCTTTGCTTCCAGCAAAGATTTTTTCACATGCATATCATAGGTTGTTAATGAACCTTCTTCCAATCTTAGTGCTGAAGTCTTCTTTACGTAGCTCAGCTTTTGGCTTACTTACTCAGCATACAAAAGGAATAACCCTGGCAAAGGGTAAAACCCTTATGTACACTCTTCTTCCTTTTAAACCATGCAGTGTCCCCTACTTCTGTTCAAGTGACTGCCCCTTGCTCTATGTACAGGTTCCACACGAGCCAACAAAGTGTTCTGAAATTTCTATTCTTTGCAGTGTTATCAAGAGTTTTCAAACCGATCACAATGATTGATGTACAACCCCCTCCCCACCCCAGAGTGACGAACAACAGAAACATGGGTGAAGGGAGACAGCGGATGGTGTAAAATATGAAAATAAAAATAATTTTTAAATTATCTAGGGTTCACGAGGGTGGGAAGGGGGAGGGAGGTGAAAAAAGAGGAACTGATACCAAGGACTCAAGTAGAAAGGAAATATTTTGGAAATGATGGTGGCAACATATGTACAAATGTGCTTGATACAGCCAATGTATGGATGGTTATAAGAGCTATAAGAGCCCCCATTAAAATTAAAAAAGAACTTTTCTATGATTCACACAGCTAAGTACCTTTAGTAGTTAATAAGCATCTTTCTGTTTCATCAAGATCCATCTGACATCATCAGTGATCTCCCTCATTCTATGTCCTCTTCTGAATCCAGCCTACATTTTGGGTCTGTCTGTCTATGTCCTGCTGCAACCAGGTTTGAATTATTTTCAGGATGATTTTACTTGCATGTGATATTAATACTATTTTCAATAATTTATATATTCTGTGGGCCATCTTTCTTTGGAATGGATCTTTTCTAGTTGGTGAGGCAGATAGTTTGTATTCTAAAGTTCTTGGCATAGACAAGTGACCACCTCCAATGCACTATCACTTTTAAAAAATGTTTCAACTGATATTCTGTCAATACCTGGAGCCTTGTTTTTCACTGATGCTTTAAGTGCAGCTTGGACTTCTTCCTTCAATGCCAGTGGTTCTTGTTCATATGCTACCCCTTGAAAGGGTTGAATGTTGACCAGTTTTTTTTGTTTCAGTGACTTTTGTCTTCCTCCTCGCTTCTTTTTTTTTTTAAAAAGATACTTTTATTGGGGCCTTTTACATCTCTTATCACAATCCATACATTCATCCAGTGTGTCAACACATTTGCACATATGCCACCATCATCATTTTCAAAGCATTCTCTTCCCACTTGAGCCCCTGTTTTTGATGCTTCTTGTGTCAGTGAATATTTTGCCCCAGAACCCTTTCATCCTACACTCAAAGCTTGAACTTTGTCGTTTTTCATAGCTTGAGATATGCGGATCCAGTTCTTCCCCTTTGGCTTTCTAACTTTGGGTCTCTTCACATTGCACATTCATGCTGTATTTGATCTTACTGGCCATTCCTTTCCAATGTGTCAAGTCTGTTCTTGAGTTGGTCTCTAAATTCAGGTGGGATATGCTAAAGGTCACGTTTTGGCTGTTAAAATCTTGAAACCATAGAAACAGTCAGCAAAAATATCAAATTGTGAAGCTATTGTTTCTTGACTGTTGAAAAATAAATAAACAAAAGGCACAAAGAACACGAAAACAAAAAACAAAGTGGCATCTAGTTTGGACAAGATATAGGCTAGAAAATTTAGTGCTAGTCCAAATTGTTGTAGCCTAATACGAAACTTTGAAGTTCGATAGATCATAGTGTATATTAACCAAATAGATCAGTGGTATGGGAGGAAGTTTGTTTTTGAAAGTCTAACCTAACTAGGAGTTGGTAGAATTGATTTTGAGAAAAGAGGGCTTGAGAAGTATCTTTGAGGGCTGCTTCAGTAGTTCATGTAGGGAGCAAAAGGGTGAAACAAGGGTAAGATCACTGGACTAGAAATAGAGGAACAGAAAGAAAAGTCGATGCCAAAGTGGGACCAATGAGACTAGTTAGACGATAGTAGGTAGAGAATGTGAGGAAAGAGTCAAAATGATTTCCATTTCTTTGCTCCTGTTCTGTTATTCATCATGATACTGAATTATAGAAAAGGCAGAGGGAACATCATTGTACAAAATATCCCGTGTCAAACCCTCAAATTCCTGGCATTTCATTAGTTAGATCATCACTAAAAATTAAGGTGTGTTTTTTTGCCCTCTCCACAGAGAACTGGGAAGAGGATATATTTTCACAGGAATCAGAATATCCTTAAAAATAAAATTCCCTGAGAATTTAGAAGCAGAACATATAATTGCAAATGGCAATTAAACTAGAAGCTGAAGTGCACTGGCAGGGCTGTGTTAATTTCCCAGACATGTAAACCCTGGCTACCACAAGTGTGAGAAAAGTGAAGATACTTGAGATTATGGCATTCCTATCATGTGGTTCTTACATAGGGACTAGTTTATCACATCTGGTAGGAATAAGACAGGTGTGCCCAGAGTTTAGTGACTTTTAAAACTCTCAATCTGATGACTACTACCCTGGTTCTGTTGCCACATTCTGTCTTTGTCCACTAAAGATAGAGTCACAGTGTGTACTTAAGATATAGGCCCTCGCAGGAGTTAGAAAAGCTTACTGAAATAAAAGTAAAAAAAAAAAATAGACTTTTTCAAGAAAATATGTTAAAGTTAAGTTGATTTTGTGGGGGAGCCTCATCATTCATATTATCTTATTGTTTAGACTAATACATTAATTCATTCAGTGAATGAGAATATAAATAGTTTTCAAGGAATTTATAACCCATGGGAGGAGATGAAATGTAGTTGTATGCTAAAGAGGAGCAAAGAAAAAAAATGTGTGCTGGCCAGTTAGCTCAGTTGGTTAGAGCATGGTGCTAATAATGCCAAGGTCGCGGGTTCAATTCCCCGATTGGACCACTGAGTGTGTTCTGCTGAAGACAAATGGCTGCATAAACAAATGAGGTGAAGAAAGCTAATGGTGCCTGGCTATCAAAAGATATAGCGTCTGGGGTCTTAAAGGCTTGGAGGTAAACAAGCAGCCATCTGGCTCAGAAGCAACAAAGCCCACATGGAAGCACACCAGCCTGTGTGATCATGAGGTGTCGAAGGGATGAGGTATCAGATATCAAAGAACAAAAAATGATATCATTGAGAATGAGGGACAGTGTGGAGTGGGGACCCAGAGCCCATCTGTAGGCAAATGGACATCCCCTTACAGTGGGGAGGAGACTAGCCAGTCGGGTACGGTGTAGCAACGATGAAACACAACTTTCCTCTACTTCTTAAATGCTTCTCCCCCACCCCACCCCACTGGCATGATCCCAATTCTACCTTACAAATCTGGCTAGACCAGAGGATGTAAACTGGTACAGATCGGAACTGGAAACACAGGGAATCCAGGACAGATGATCACTTCAGGACCAGTGCTGAGAGTGGCAATACCATGAGGGTGGAGAGAGGGTGGGGTAGAAAGGATCTACATATAACCTCCTCCCGGGGGAAGGGACAACAGAAAAGTGGGTGAAGGGAGACTCAGCCAGTGTAAGATATAACAAAATAATAATGTATAAATTATCAAGGGTTCCTGAGGGAGGGAGAAGAGGGGAAGGAGGGGGGGCGGGAAATGAGGAGCTGATGCCAAGGGTTTAAGTGGAGAGCAAATGTTTTGAGAATGATGATGGTAACAAATGTACACATGTGCTTTACACAATTGATGTATGTATGGATTGTGATGAGGTTCTGACACCCAATAAAATGATTAAAAAAATAAAAAAGAAAAAAAGACTGGTACAATGTCCAGCAATTTTCCTTTGGGAAATTCTTTGGCTATAGAGAATGAAAGGGGCTAATCATCTCCCCCCTCCACACAACTCTGTTCGCTTTAGACTCTTGACCAGGGCTTCAAACAGGTTCATTCTGGTTCAACTGTCTGCTGGGGATATTCATTACCACAACAAATATACTGAATCAGAATCCATTTTCTCCAGGTGATTCTCCCACATATTACAGATGCTTATATATACATAAAAATCACCTGGGGGATCTTGCTAAAGTTCAGATTCAAGTGTATCTGCTGTGGAAAGGCAAATTCTCAGTAGAGGCAGCATCAGGGTAGGGGTGGCTTGTGGGGGGGTTGGAAGGTGGTTGTCAAACCAGAATCAGCTGGCTCAGAACCCTGCTCTTGACACATTTTGACCTGATCTTGATCTTGACTGCTTTGCCATCACATCTCAATAGGATATTCTTTCATAACCTTTATGTGACTTAAAAATCTATCTTGGGCTTTGCAAGCAGTGCATATTATGTAGGGCATAATGGATGGTCAGTAAAATGCTTCTTGTATGAATTTCAAAAACTCTATCTCCCATATACTATTAACTAAGATTCTGTAACTTAAATACAACCCTCTTCCCCCACGGGAAAGTTAAAATCTAAAGCCTAGGCTTTTATGTTTCTGTACTTGAAAATCCAAAACCGATAACTTTTTGTGATTTAAGAATGATACAGATGCCTCATACGAAAAGTTTTTTCTTTTCTTTTAAAAAAAAATCATTTTATTGGCCGCTCATACAATTCTTATCACAATCCATACATCCATCCATTGTGTCAAGCACATGTGCACATTTGTTGCCATCATCACTCTCAAAACACTTGCTTTCTACTTGAGCCCTTGTTATCAGCTCCCTCTTCCCTCATGAACCCTTGACAATTTATAAATTAGTATTATTTTGTCTTATCTTACACTTTCCGATGTCTCCCTTCATCCACTTTTCTGTTGTCTGTCCCCCAGGGAGGAGGTTATATGTAGATCCTTGTAATCGGTTCCCTCTTTCTACCCCATCTTCCCTCCACCCTCCCGGTATGCCACTCCCACCACTAGTCCTGAAGGGATCATCTGTCCTGAATTCCCTGTGTTTCCAGTTCCTATCTGTAGCAGTGTACATACTCTGGTGTAGCCAGATTTGTAAGATAGAATTGGGATCATGATAGTGGGAGGGAGAGGAGGCATTTAGGAACTAGAGGAAAGTTGTATGTTTCAGCGTTGCTACACTGCACCCTGACTGGCTCATCTCCTTCCCCCAACCCTTCTGTAAGGGGATGTCCAGTTGCCTACAGACGGACTTTGTGTCCCCAATCTGCACTCCCCCTCATTCACAATGATAGCTTCATATGAAATTTTTAATATGCCCTATGGGATCCCTACCCCATCTGGACTCTTCTGTGCACCAACTATGTGATCTTTGGCAAGGCACACAACCAGTATATGCCTTAGATTTCATATCACGAAAGTGAGAATATTATCTCTTGTGTGTGTGTGTGTTTTCACAAACACCTTCATTGAAGTACAGTTTAAAACAACACACAGCATATATTTGAAGTGCACAATCTCTAAATTTCAACACTGGTATGCACCAGGGAAACAATTTCCACAATGAAGATAATGAACACATTCATCACCTGAACATATTCATCACCGGAAACTTCTTCACACCCCCTCCAAAACTTCAAAATCCTTTATTCCTGCTTCTTCTTTCCACTCCCCTGCTCCATCCTCTGGCAAAAACTGCTCTGCTTTCTGTCCCTTTCAAATCGTTTACAGTTTCAAGAATTTTGTATTTCAAAATGTTGGGGGTGTCTAGTTTCTTTCACTCAGCATGATTTTTTTTTAGATTACTCGTGTTGTACATGTGAATAGTTTACATATTTAATTGTTGAATTGTTGAACTTTATTATATAGCTAGATCACAATTAGATTTTTCATATTTTTTCAGTTCTTGACTACTTATTACAAATACTGCTGCTGTAAGTATTTGTACACAAGTCTTTGTAGGGGCGTTTTTATCTTGAGTCCACTGTTGCAGATGCTGTGTCAGTCCGTGTCATTGCAATCTTCCTCCTCTTTCACTGATCTTCCACTTTACCAAGTACGGTGTCCTTCTCCAGAGAGTGGTTTCTTTTGATAACATGTCCAAGTGCATGAGATAAAGTCTTGCCATTTTCAGTGCTCAGGAGAAATCTGGCTGCACTGCTTCCAAGACAGGTTTGTTTGCCCTTCTGGAAGTTCATAGTTGTTTCACTACTCTCCACCAGTATTAGAACTCAAATGCTCCAATTCATCTCTGACCTTCTTGGGTCATTTTAAGCTGTGATATTTTTTGTTGTCAAATACTTAGGGATTTCTCCAGGAATCTTCTATTATTGATTCTTAGTTTAATTCTATTGTTAGCAGAGAGCATACTATGTAAGATTTGAATACAAGTTACTATGCCTTGTTCTGTGGATTAGTACATCACCTATCTTGGTTCATGGTCCAAGCGCACAAGAAAGAAGAAAGAAGAAAGAGTGTTCTGTTGTTGTTGGAGCCCTCTAGGAATATCATCTGGGCTGAGATGGTTCACAGGGTTGTTCAGGCTTCTATATCCTTACTGGAGTCTGTCTACTTACTTTTATCATTTACTAGGAGAAATATTGTAAAAACTCTGACTATAGTTTTCCTTGGAATTTTATCAGATTTTGCTTCTTATATTTTGAAATTCCAGTAGGTGCATAAGTGTTTAGGATTCTTATGTTCTCCTTATGAATTTATCTCTTTCTTATTATAAAATAATTTTCTTCACTCTTGGTAATATCCTACTTTTCTGATATTCATATAGACACTCAAGCTTTCTTTCTGTTAGTGTTAACATGGTACATATTTTCCATTCTTCTACTTTTAACCTATTTTTATCTATATAATGCATGTAAAAGGAATGTAAAGTTTCACACATTGGAAGTGTTTACTAAAGTGGTTAGTAATATTCTCTCTTTGACTGCACCCATTAATCTCTTGATGTGTGTTTGTCAAATCAATTCTGACTTAGAATAATCTAAAATGACATAGGAGAACTTCCCCCAGAGTTTCCTGGGCTGTAATCTTTATGGGAGCAGATTGCCAAGGCTTTTTGTTGACAGGTGGATTTGTGCTGCCCATCTTTCAGGTCAGTTTAACCAGTGTGCCACCAGGACTTCTTCTATTAAGATTTGTTGTTGTTAAGTGCCATCAAGTGGTTCTGACCCATTAGTGACCCTGTGCACATCAGTACAAAACACTGCCTAGTTATGCAAATCTTCACAATTGTTCCTACGTGTGAGCCCGTTTTAATTTTTGTTCTTTTAAAAAAATCATTTTATTGGAGGATCTTACAACTCTTATAACATTCCATACATCAGTTGTATCAAGCATATTTGTTCATGTGTTTCCATCAATATTTTATAAGCATTTATTTTCTATTTGAGCCCTTGGTATCAGCTCCTCTTTTCCCCCTCACTCCCCCCACCCTCACGACCCTTTGATAAATTATAAATTATTATTATTTTCATATCTTACACCAACTTCTGTCTCTCTCCACCCATGTTTCTGTTGTTCATCCCTCTGGTGGGGTGGGGATTATGTGTTGATCACTGCTATAGGCCCCCCTTCTACCCCTTCTTGCCCCACTATCTCTCTACCCTCCTGGTATCACTACTCCTCTCACTATTGGTTCTGGGGGGTTATCTATCCTGGATTCCCTGTGTTGTGAGCTCTTCTCTGTACCTGTGTACATGATCTGCTCTAGCCGGATTTGTAAGGTAGAATTGAGATCATGATAGTGGGGTGGGAGTTGGGGGGAGGAAGCCCCAAGAGCCAGAGGAATATTATATGTTTCGTCGGTGCTATACTGCTCCCTGACTGGCTCGTCTCTTCCCTGTTATCCTTCTGTAAGGGGATGCCCTATTGTCTCTAGATGGGTTTACGGTCTGTGCTCGATCACCCTCATTCTCAATAATATGATTTTTTGCTGGCATTCATGTGTCTTCTGGTGCCTGTTACCTGATTCTGTCAACCCTCCATGATCACACAGGCTGGTCTGCTTCTTCTGTGTGGGCTTGTTGCTTCTCTGGTAAATGGCCACTTGTTTAACTTCAAGCCTTTAAGATCCTAGATGCTATATCTTTTGATAACCAAGCACCATCAGCTTTCTTCACCACATTTGCCTATGTCCTCATTTTGTCTTCAGTGATTGCGTCAGAAGGGTGAGCATCACAGAATGCCAAGTTATCAGAACAAAGTGTTGTTGCATTGAGGAAGGGCTTGAGCAGAGGCCCAAAGTTCATCCACTTCCTCAATGTACTGCCATATAAATATATGTGCATAGGCCAATACCTCTATTTTTATGAGTTAATATATTTACATGAGTGCACACCTGTATTTATGCCTCTATCCATAGCCTTTCCCCCCTAGATCTTTCCTCTGTTTCCTTTATCCTTCCTTCGGGGTGCCCCATTCCTCTCAGCTTGATTGCTGTTGCTCCAGCACCACTGGAATCTCTACGCCCTCCTTGCTGTTGCTTTTAATTCCCTAGTTGTTCCCCTGTCTGTGGCATTGTTTGTGCTTGAGTTCATTTTATAGCCACTGTGTCAATCTTTCTCATTGAGGATCTTCTCTCTTTTGCTGCCCCTCTACTTTATCAAACAAGCATAATGCCGTCTTCAGAAACTAGTCTGTCTCTCCTGACAACATGTCCAGAGTCCATGAAACAAAGTCCTGCCATCCTAGCCCGTAAGGAGCACTGTGGCTGTACTTCTTCCAAGACAGAGTTGTTTGTCTTTAGGGGCCAGTCCATAGTACTTTCAATATTCTTTTCCAGCACCACAATTCAACCACATTGGTTCTTTTTTTGTCTTCCTTACTCCATGTCCAACTTTCACATGCATATGAGGCAATGGAAAATACCATAGTCTGGGTCAAGTGTACCTCAGTCCTCAAAGTAACACCCTTGCTTTTCCATATTCTAAAGAGGTCTTGTGCAGCAGATTTACCCAAAGCAATGCATCTTTTGATCGTTTGACTGCTGCTTTCATGGGCATTGATTGTGGATCCAAGCAAGACAAAATTCTTGATAGCATCAGTGTTTTCTCCGTTTATCACGATGTTACCTACTGGCCCAGTTATGAGAATTTAGGATTTCTTTACATTGCATCACAAACCATGCTTATGTCACCTTCAACCAACCAACCCAAAGGCATTGCTGTTGAGTTGTTTCTGTCTCGTGGCGACCCCATAGTAAAAGTGCTCCATAAAGCGTTCCAGTCTGTAATCCTTATGGAAGTAGATCTTCAGCCTTTTCTTCCACAGCACCACTGGGTGGTTTCGATTCACCAACTTTTAGCTCTGTAGTCTAAGACCAATAGTTTTTGCCACCTAAGTAATCTTTTACCTATATATTACTTTCTATATGAAATATGTTTTTGACAAACAATTCCCTAATGATTTTTTTACCCATCACCTCTATATCCCTTCTTATATAATTTTATTGATACAATCTATGCTATACATTTTGATTTACTTGTCTGTGTTTTGTAGATTGTAAATCTCAGGCCAATAAAATTTCTCTAGTTTATCTGTCCTAAGCATATAACATGTGTTTGGATGCTTGGTGTATAAATGAATAATCGAGGTTTTACACCTTTTATGACATTTTCAGGAATAGAATTTTTCATTGAGAAGGAAAACTAGGTATTGGGGATTGCAGGCGCATTTGAACAACATGAAAACATAGAAGTAAGATTTTTGTGCTAGACAGTAGCCTAAGAGTAAAAGGTAGTTTTGATTGACGTGAGTAATAAAATAATAATAGCAGTAGTAAGAGAGTTCCTGGGAAGCCGAGGGGGTTATAGAATGAAGAATGGGAAAGTCGTATTGTAGTTTGTTAATCAATCCATTTTGTGACACTTTTGGTACATTATAGATATAGATGGTAGCATTAGACACTCTAAGCCAGTGGTTCTCAACCTTCCTAAAGCCACGTCCCTCTAATACAGTTCCTTCTGTTGTGATGACCCCCCAAACCATAAAATTATTTTCATTGCTACTTCATAATTTTAATTTTGCTACTGTTATGAATTGGGTGACCCCTGCGAAAGGGTCTTTTGACCCCCAAAGGAGTCGCAACCCACAGGTTGAGAACCACTGCTCTGAGCAAACTTGTATTGTATGAATCATTGTCACTTGTACTGTTGTAGTACTTACTGCTAGTCAGACTCCTAGCAACACTGTAGCTGTAGTAGGGGCTTTTAAACAAAGTTTTGAGATAACATAATACACTTTGGGGGGGGGGTAAATCTTGGAAGAAGACCGTTATCAGAAAGGTATTCTAGTTAGTGGAGAGTAGCATGAACACAAACAGTGCTGAAATAAACCAGGACAGTACAGCAGAAAGAAAAGGTGGACGTTGGAGTTGCGTCAACTAGGGCTTCACGATCATGGGAAGTACAGTACTAACTGTGTGATTCTCCGTCACTTAGTGTGATTCTGAGCAAATTATTTAGCATCTCTAATCTCACGTCCCTCACCTGTAAATTGGGTGTGGCTGTTGGGCAGATTAAACAATGCGCAGTGAGTGTTTATCCTATATCTGGCAGATAGTGTGCCCAGTAACTATTAGTTTCTTCTTTTTAGACATTCTGTCTTCTGATGAGGAAAGGAACATGCTGCAAGAAGGACTTTGTGATCCCTCATCACTTTGTGTAAGAGCCCAGGTATAATATATATAATTTATGAGTGTAACCAATGTTCTCATTTATTTCCATGGCAAAAGAAGATTGCATTGTGTTTTCACGGTATGAAACTAAGACCTGAGCAACTTGTACTTTATCCTTTTTTAAAGATATAGTGTTTTGATTTTTGTTTGTTTTATTACCACACATCAAAGTTTTAAAAAAATCATTTGTAGTTTTAATTTGTGATGAAAATATTTTGGATTATTGGCAAACTTTATTTGAAAATTAATTGTTACTATAAAATTTAATTTACTCAAGAATACTCTTGGTTACAGGGAATATATCTATTGAAAGAAAGTTTAGAGATGAGTTTGAGAAATTATAAATTTTGCCCAGGTTAATTATTCTGTGAATAAAAGCAGTCTTTATTTTAATTTTACATTATTGAAATTATGTAATACAAAGCCTAGAGTAAAGTTTAGAAATCTTTGCCTTCAAAAATTACAAAGCATTAAATCCACAATCAGCTTATGAAAGACTACTCTTAGTGTGCATTTTCCACAAACACCTTTTAGATACACGGTTGTAGCATAACCACCTTAGAAAACAAAAAAATCATTATTTCTTTACTGAAGGAAACGTTCAGGACTTTTCCAATTAACTAATCTCTTTCTCTATTTGGTTAAGAGAACTAAAACCTTTCCACAATCCATAGAAGAAGAAGAAATTAAACACAATGGTTTTAGAAACACCTTTCCACACCATTTTTGATTACTGAACATTTATACTATCATATACAATTTGCAGATGTAAATACAGGTTACTGCTGATCTTGCCAAGCCAAGTTCCACTGTTAGTTATCTGCCTCGTAGCCCAGTGGCTGGGTGCGCAAGTTGGCAAGGACTGTGCATGGGGTGCTACCTGGCCTTGTCCGCTCCTTTTGTGGTCCTTTGCGTTTATGAATCTTCTGACCTTGATGATAGCTTGGTTGAGGGCCATATTATTTTTAGTTCAAGTTGCTTCCAGGATGCTTGTGAACATGTTGAGAGAACGGAGTTTTTTGGATCTCACAAACTCCTCTATAAGGCATGAACTGAAACAGGAGTGAACAATATTAATAATTTAGCATTTGGCAGTACTGTGGATATTCGTGCATTGTATTTCACCTCGACAAACCCTGGCCCAACCACATGTAAAAAGTACATTTAGTGGTCTCATCTTGGCCTTCAGTGGGTATTTTAAAGGTTTATATATGAGATAAACAAAATAGGAATCTCCCCTTAGATATGCACGGCACATAGGCTACAGGACTGTACGTTGTGAAATAAAAGAAAATGATGTGTGTTGCAAGAAATTGCCATCTTGATGTAATGAAAATAACGTTTGGGGATTTTTATATCACATTATGTCTGATTTGGGATGTTTTAAATTGCTCACTTATTCAAAATTTTAAGGTGAAGTACCTATTTTGGTATTTCAAGTAAACATATAAATTTTAACTTTAAATAACCAGTAAATTTATGTACTCTATGCAGGTAAATTGTTTAAAGCATTTATCAGAAAAATTAAAACATGCTAATTTCTGTAAGTATGTATAATAGCTAATTACCTGCAATGTTACAAGGATCCTGATGGTGCAGTGGTCGCTGGAGAAAAACATGACAGTCTGATTCTGTACAAGATTTACAGCGTTGGAAGCACCATGAGGCAGTTCTCCTCTGGCCTACAAAGTGTGTTGTGAGCCCAACAGTCTGACAGCAGCAAGTTTAGTCCTCAGTATTTGGGACTTACCTTTAAAAAAAAAAATTACTTTCATTGGGAAATATATATATTTGAAAGTAATTAAATGCCACAAGACTGACATAATTCCTTTGAAATTATCATTAAACCCAGGGCACACCCGTAATTTGTGTGTCTTCTTGAGAAACGAGCACTTGCTGGAGCCGAAAGAGGTGCCTCCTTGAAGTTTGGTGGTTGGTGGAGCTGAGGAATCGGTGCCCTTCGAGCACAGATCATGTAAACCTCACGATCGCAAATGATTCAAGATATTTCTGATGTTGCTTCTTTTAGGCTGGTCTCATCACTTTGTCCTGTAGATTTCTTCTTTTAATGTGTACAAATGAGGAATTAAATCTGGTGAGGTAGTAGTTATGTGTTGGGCTGAAATCCTCAGTTCCTCAGTTCAAAACTGCTCTGTGGTAGTAAGACAGGCTTTGTACTCTAGTAAAGAGTTACAATCTTGGAAACTCACAAAAGGAGGTAGTTCTACCCCGTCCTATAGAGTCTCTATGAGTCAGTAGCGACTCAATGGCAATGAGGTTTTTATTTTGTTTTATAGCCTCAGATACCCAGTACAGGATCACTACAAATCAAAATCGACTCAATCATATAATTAAAAAATATAGATTATTTACTGGAAGCATTTGGGGTCATATTTCTGCCTAGAAATCCTTGCTATATGTCTAGTTGAACTCGAAGAAAGAAAAATTATAAAATTAAAATGATCATTTATGGTGATAAAATATGATTTACGTGTCTCAGTGAAAGTCATTGACTTTAGATGGAAGGGAATAAGTAAATCTAATAGAAACTCTGCTTTGTTTAGGTTGCTTAGAAAGCTGACTTTAACCTTGAATACATATAGTCCCAATATTTTATTTTCATTATCTCAAATTTTAAAATAGGTCATTATATTCATGTGGCAAATTAATGATAATTTGTTACCTGTTGTTAAGCAGCTCCTTGAGATTCTTATTAACATAGTTAAATTATGTTTCAGATTAAGTTTTTGACGCCTAAAACAACTGGGTTAAAAGTAAAAGGTCAGTTATAAAACTCTCACTCATTATAAAACAAATCCTGTGTAGAGACTGAAAGGAAGTAGAGAGGAATCAGAGATGTGTTTTATTAGATAACAGATTGGACCCATTCAGAGAACTCGTAGTGGTGTCTTCATTATGTTCTGATGGTAATACATGACATTGTGCTTGCTACACACTTGGTGATAAAGACAGAACCGATTTTGGACCATAAGATGGTTTAGTAGCTTTGGTTCCATTTCTTTCCACTTCTGTGTCCCTTTTAAAGGACTGCTGAATAGCCTGAAATTCTTTCTCTTGCCCTGGAAAATCATAAAGTCCAACTTGGCTTTTGACACAGTCTAAGCTACTTGGATTAGGTAAAGCTGATCTTAAAAAAGAAAAATTGGATACTCAGCAAACCCCCACAGATATTTTGACAAACTCTTGGAGCCGATAAGAGTCGTCATAAATGTAAACATTACCTCGCCTAGCTCAGAAACGACACTAATAAATAGCTGTGAATATTTTATGAGTGACGAGCACCCTGCTTTGCTAACAAGTTCTCTGTAAAGCTATGGCTTCTTGGGGATGCTTTTCTTTGGGAGGAAGTGGCATTGGCGTGGACATGATGGCGGTGGGTAGTGCTGAAGAGAGACTGCTGATGAGGTGTCCTATAATTTTACAAGTTGCATAAGTGCTTTGAACTACTAAACTAGCTCTGATTAAAATAACAATTGAGCTTGTACTTTTTTCTAAACAGCTGCTGCTACAGGGGGTCATTTACCGTGGAGAGCGCAAAAATAATCATACTCTTGGTACATGAGCTATGTAGTCCTGTGTTTTACAGCAAAGCACAAAGTTTAAAGCCTATAGAAGAATGTTATTTGAAAGCTGTCAAACCATGTTAAAAAAGACTGCATCGTCAAAAGGCCCTGGTGGCCACGATTCTGCATGTAGCCTTGTCTTATTCATTATAAAATGCATGTTTATAAAGTTCCACAGAGCATCCAATTCCCAATTCACTTATATCAGCAAGACTTAACTTGCTCATTAATCTAAATTCTTTTGCAACTTTAATCTACATGTTTAATTAATCATAAAATGAGGCGGTAAGTAATTTCAGCAATGTGTGGCTTGTTATCAGATGCATTTAATCACTCTTCTGTGAGCTCATTTGGAAACACCTGAAGATGTCGAGTGCAGTTTGAATAAGCATAAATTATTCTTTGTCAGTGTACTTCACTCAACTAATAAGACATTAATTTAAAAGGCACTGTTTGTCATTTTTAGATCTTTACCAATATTTTTAGCTTAGCAATATAACTCTAATTGTATACATGATTCACAACTAGTGCCCGACATAAGAAAGGGTAAGAGTTTAATTCATTTTTCTTATTTACATGTAATTATGTCATGTAATCTTAGTTTATAATGAGGATTAACCATCTTGTAAGTATTCATATGCTTTTGGAATAAGATACTAATGAATTATAGTTGGAAAAATTATTTGTTGTTACAAAGAATAGTGATTCCTTGTTTCTTGCCTAGCTTAGCATTGAAAGGATGCACGTTTTGGGAGAGGGCATTGGTTCAAAGATTCAGGCACTGCGCATAAACTATACATTATAGAATGTTCATCTTTAAAAATATAAACAAAATAGCAATCTTCAGCTATGTAATGTAACACACATAGATAGTGCTTATATAAAACAACCAGGTAGCTTAAAATAATGACAATCCATTCTCCCCCACTCCATTCTATTTTCTAAAAAATATTGAACAGTTGATGATGATTTTTTTTTAAGGCATAAAAACCAAAACAAGAATCATAACAAAAAACCACTCCCAGCTTCAAGAGAAGAAAATCCACGAGAGAGCTGAGTGAGTTACATATCTGGATGTTAGCAATGTCGGAATAAAAATTGAATTTTATAGGATGTCATCACCTGTCCTATTTATGCCATGAGAGTAGTGGCACACAGAATATTTATCTCAGTGGAAACAAATTTATTTACCTGCTTTAGAACATCCCTGTTCATCTTACTCATGTACTCTTTTCACTCATCCTCTGTCTATGAGATTGTCAGCAGTGAGGCAAAGGGGAGCATTCCTGAAATGGGAATATTGGTTGTCATTGAAATGTGGTCATATTTCCCAGTATTATTTGATATCTACATCTCCTGGGCTTCTTTCTTTTCTTTAGGGATCCTTTATAGTGAACCATCAGTTCCTTATATGTCCATTTACCCCCCTGCTCTTAATGGCTGTGTCCAAAGTTTCCTTTCTGTTTCCCCTTTAAAGGAAAAACAAAATCCCAGGAAACTGTTTGCATGGCTTCACAGTGAAATACCATTTGCCTTATTAAAGCAGATCAATTGTTTTCTTCGAACCACTGGCTAAAATTCAAACCCGATGGCCTTCTTTAGAACCATTATTGAAAACATTCATTTTGAACTGTCTTGATATTTTTCTTATTCCAAGTGTAATCCAAGTATATTAGACAGATCCATGCTGTCTAATGTTAAGTTTTGCTGTAAGTTCGTCTTAATTTGAAACTTCCCTAAATACTTTCCTTCTAGCAAAATCTGAGAGAAAAATTGCCAAATAATTGAATGTCCTAACTTGTGGGTAAAAAGAAAGAATAATATTGTGCACTTTTCTCTCGAAACTGATGAAAATCCTGTCCTGTCGCCCTGTTAAACTCCTCTACACAGAGAACATAGTTTATAAAGCCATACCCTAAAGGGAAGCTTTCTGTCTGTGCAGTATATTTCAAGAGGAAAATTATAAACTAAGCTCCATGCAGCTCTTCTGTGTTCTCTCTTGAATGTATACTCATGGTTATATAGAAATAGTCATAACTTTCCCCACCTTTAAACAAAGCACACACACATTTCCCCTTATATATGATACTTCAGTGGAGAATTAGAAATTGAATAGAATGTAAAATACATGTAAGGATGAGCTGCTTCAAGGTTCAACTGGATGAGTGGGCCTTTAGTCTCAGCTGCATTGACGGAGTTGGCTAGCAGAGCTTTTGCTTTAATGCATCACTGCTATGGCTAAAGGTCAGCATGCTGGCAAAGCGAGGGGTTACTGATGGCAGTGAATGGGTAAAGTGGAAGGGTGAAGAATTGAGTTAGGAACATGTGCAAGGTGGTAGCAAGGTTTTTGGAAGTGTTGAATGGGCATCTAGAATCCTTAGCAGCTGTGGGACTTCAGGTTCAGCAAATGACCAAGAACATCACAGTGCAAGTAACTTCTGATGTCATGCTACTAGTTTCAGTCCTGTGCTTTTTACTGAATAGAAATACTAACCATATATTCAGGATAGGTTGTATGCTACCTTAGGAGACAGCCTGGTATGTTCTTCCCCTTGTCCCAGTTTCTTCAACAAGTGAAATTTGCTTTCACTAACCAATTAAAAGTCCATATGTTTTTTCTGACAAACACCTTCATATTTTGTTTAAGTCAATCTACCTTTCCTTTGGATCTTGGCTGTATCTGTGAACATTGTTTGCCTATCTATGGAAAACTAGTTTTTCTTAATTGTTTGAACTTAGATCTTATTAGAAATTTACTTAGTTATAACATCAATACAGTACATTTTTTGGGGGGGAGAAATTGTGATGCTAGATGTTCAAAAGTGTGTTCAAATGACATTTCTTTGACCCATATATCCTTGCTCATATCTGAAATCAAGGTATTGAATTGAATAGATGATTACCACTTTTGTGACAAATATTGCATTCAATATCGATAACATTACACACACACAATTGGTAGAAATGGCAAAATTATGGTAAAAATTTCTGGCATACATTGTGCATGACTGTGATATTTTCAGAAGTGAATATTGACCTTGTCCTCTCTTATTCGATAGTCTGAAAATGTTGCTGTTGGTATAAGCCATGATCAAAAAGTCATGAATCAAGTTTAGTGCAGTACCTTGGAAATTAAACAGTTGAAACTGTGTATTTGCTCTGGGGCAGTTCTGGGCCAATGCTGAGGGTGATGGAGTTCCTCCTACCAATACATGTCCAGGTACATCACATAAAGCTAGGCACCATGTAAAGATAGACCCATACTGCCCCAGCCCCATGGCACACTTGGGTAGCCAGTTCGACCTCTTTTGTCCAAACAAGGGACTCTTTATGTTTCTGCTGTGGCATGACCAGCCTTGCAGGGTACCCATAGACATTCAAGAGACCAGAATATTGTGGCTGGCCAGCTAATTGGGCAAAATGCCCATGGCCTTAGCCTGCTGGTCTCGCCCACCTGAGTGACCTTCTAGGCCAGGGCATGCAAATGTGTACACTTCTAGAGTTGGGGCTGGCTGCCCTGTCCGAGGCTGTTTCGAGGGAGGAAAAGTTATTTCTGCAAACATTGGAAAAAGTGGTTTGCAGAACAGGGAAGGAATCCTGTCAGGGCAGGTAGGCAAATGAGGGTTTGCTGCTGGAAAAGAAATCTTCTTGTCAACTGGCACCAAGAGGAAGACTTAACATTAACCACATCGGACATTTAAAAAAATTGAAATTGAAGTCAGCAACATGTAAAAGAATATGAGTATATCCTTATGAAAATAATTCATGGAGTTTGTGCAGTATGGGAAAATGTATCACCTGTGCTTTATTTATGTAACAATATGGCAAGTGAGTTGCACTTAGTATTTCTCTGAAAGTTTCATGAAAATAGATTGACTTAGGTTTTTCTAACTTTCCTAGTGCTCTCAACTTAGAAACTTTGATGTGTTTTTTTGGGAAGCATCTGAGTTACTTAAATTCAAAAAGATGCCTTAAGAAACAGTTTCACAAAGTGTTGATAGGTTTCCTAATGTTGATAACTATAGTATTGGTACATGGTTATCATTGTTTTGATTATGGTAACTTACAAGGTGGTTTTAAAAAGTTCACGGAAAAGTTTCATTATCTTATATTCCTTTTTTACCCCCATGAGCTGTTTGAAGCACCCATGTATCATAACCACTAATAATATTTGTTCATACATCATTTGTTCATACTATACTTGAAAACTTTAGACCATATATATCAGGGAACTTAAATTTTTTGGTGGAAACATAGAATTAAAAGACAACAATCAAAATATAAAGTTTATTTCTTAATGTAAGCCCTATGACGTTCCAGGTACTTTTGTCAGTAATGATACCACCTATTTAGTCCATCCTTAAAGAACTGAGGGTCCTGGGAATTTAACCATGCCGATGCCATCTTTTTTACATTATTAACTAAAGAAAATCAGGTGCTCTTAGAAGAGTTTTAAAATTAGGAAACAAAAAGAAGTCAGAAGGAGCCAAATCAGGGACCTGAAGTGGACATGCAATTATTTTCCCATCAAAACTGGTAAAATTACCCTTGTTTGATAAGAGGAATTAACAGGAATGTTGTCATAGTAAAGGACTCTGGCGAAACTTCCTCAGATTTTTTTCCCTGTTCAATCTTTGAATAACGTTCTCACAACCCCCTCATAATAAGCAGATATGGTCATTCTTTGGTCCTCCAGATAGTCAGCAAGCAAAATGCCTTGAACACCCCCCAAAACTGTTGCCTGGTCTGTGTTGGTTTTGACGAGGCTCACTGCCACCTCTTGATAACCATTGCTTTGGTTGCTCTCTGCCTTCAGTGTTAGACTAGTCAAACCGTGTTTCATCTCCGGTTACAGTTCTTGGAAGAAATGCTTTAGGATTTCGATTCTACTTGTTTAAAATTTTCATTGAAAGCTCTGCTTTTATCTGCAGCTAATGTGGGTGCAACAGTTTTGTCACCTTGCAAGCAGAAAGTTTCGTCAATTTTTGTATTTTAGTTAGCATTGTGTAAGCCGAACCAGTAGAGATGTCTATGGTGTTGCCTGTTGTTTCTGCTGTTTATCATCAGTCCTTTTCCATTAGAGAATGAATAAGATTTTTTACTTGTAAATTGGTGTGGATGACCTGCTGCTGTGGGCTTCATCTTCAATATCATTTTGCCCCCTTTTAAAATGACTTAACCATTTGAAAGCTGCTGATTTTTTTAAAATTAATTAATTAATTTTTAACATTTTATTAGGGGCTCATACAACTGTTAGCCCAATCCATACACACATCAATTGTGTAAAGCGCAT
>NW_022103958.1:35532058-35555494 GCF_000313985.2 Echinops telfairi
TCCCACACTGTGTTCCTGGTGTTGTCCCCCGCAGGGCCATGGGCCAGTGAGGAGCATCTCGTCTCATAGTGGGGTTGGCCATGTGGTCCTCTCTGTGGACTGGCTGCTCTATTTGGCCTAGTGGGTCAGGATGTGCTCCAGTCTCTGGTGGCATAGTGGTTATGGACTAGGCTACTAACCGGTGCTGATTTTTTTAAGGCACTGTTCCTAACATTAAAAAAAAAACATTGATGCCGACATCCTTGTACCCAAACTCGACGATAGATTTGATACTTGTTCTTGCTTCAGTTTCAGCAGACTTCATGATACTCTCTTAGTGGGTCCTTTCAAATGGACGCCTTCAGCAGGATCATGAACTAGATCCTGTTCAGATATGTTTTAATAAGTTAGGATGAGTTTATTTTGGTACATACATAATTTGAAATCCATGCATAGATTTTTCAAAATAGGCATTTCTGTGAACTTTTTAAGGATCCCCTGTGTAGTAAAATGAGCAAGTAATTAATAACTTACACATTGAATTGTTGCAGGTTTTTAAATGTACTTTTCCTTTGTAAACCATATGATCTACGTAATAAGACAGTTCTCTGGTTGTCTGGTATTTATTTATCTGTATTACAAAGAGATTACTCTAAAGTATGTGTAGAATTGTATTTATAGACAATTTCTTATTTACAAATTTGTAACTTTATGATTATTAAAAGAAAATGCTATGAAAGTATAAGTAGGTGATTGAGAAATTTAGTTACATATAAAATATTATCTTTAACTCTTTTAATATCATATTATCAAATTAAACTTCTTTTACTGCCAAAAAGAAACATTAAACAAAAGGGAACATAGTGAAAGAAAAATGAGAGGAGTGATATTTAAAAGACTTTACAGATTTAGTTTGTCCGTTTAGAGAAAACAGATGAGTTACGGGGAAACTAGATAGAATTTAGTTTCCCAAAGAAATGCCTGGGCTCTGAACCTAGGAAGTTTGAAAAAAAGGTAGAAGCACTTGCCAAACTGAAAATTCAGTTGACTTCTTGCCTACCAAGTGAAAAAGTTGGTTCTTTGTCATCTAAACATTTAGTTGGGTAGCTCACAAACAGAACTACTTAGTGTATGGGTCACAGTGGCAAGAAGCTAGCAGTGAAGTCAAACTCATAAGAACCCCAGATAGAAAACCCCGCACATTACTGCTGTGCTGTTGCCAGCTGTGCTCCTGGGAACAAGAACTATACCGATTTTAAATTCCCAAACAGCCCACTGCTATCAATTCAGAATATTACCTCTCCCATAGGGGTTCCAAGGCTGCAATAGTTGTAGACTAAGAGGTACAGCAGCATGATTGCTATAGGAACGATTGTAAGGGTGGCATAGGGTTGGGTTGTGTTTTGCTCTATTTTACATAGGTTCACTATCAATCAGAACTGGGTTGGTGGAAAAAGATTTCCACATCTTTCTTACGCAGATTAGTTAGTGGGTTTAAACTGCCTGTCTTTTGCTTAATAACTGAGCCCTTTATCTACAGTGCCACCACGACACTCAAACCCCAAAAGTTTAGCCAAAGTCATTGCCATTGAATCCCTTCCCACCCATAGTGACCCTGTGAAGGCTACCAGATTTATGGAGCAAAAAGTCTCACCTTTCCGCTGCAGAGGAGTGTTAATGAGTTTGAATGGCTTACCTTTTGGTAAGCATCCTGATGCATAAGCCACTGCACCACCAGGTGTCTTTAATTGCTACATTCCTTGAGTTAGAGAAACCTTTGAATGGGAAATCTGTCTTCCCGTTTCTACATTTCCTGAACAATCATTGTTTAATGTTTCTGTTTCCTAATAGGTTGAGAGGCTTTCAAATTCTTTTACTATGTCTCAGAGTAAGAAATTAATTTATATACTGATTCAGTATGCAGAGTAAGAAATTAATTTATATACTGATTCAGTATGCAATGTAATATAACCCAAATAAAAAGCTTCATGAACAATACTTATCTTCACTGTGTATTATATTCTATTTTCTCTCTTGTCTTCCCTTTTCTTGCTTCCTTTAGCTTCCTTCTCTTCTCTTCCCATTAAATAATGCTAATTGACACTAAGTAAATAGATTTTATCATTTACTCAATCCATGGTTTCAAAAATACTATACTAATGTAAGCAAGTTAAAAATAAAAATTTTTAAATACTTATTTCCATTTTCTTTGGTCTAACAATGTTCTGGAAGAGTCTCTTCCTGAGGACATTAATTCTATTGCCTACTGTCACAAAATAAGTAGGAAGATAAATGTTTTACCAAACTGAAATCTAGAAAAGTCAAACCCACCACTATTCTGACTCATGGCAACTCTAAAAGCCAAAGTAGAATAACCTCACGAGGTTCCAAGAGTGTATGTAATCTTTATAGAATCAAATCCCCACATCTTTCCCCAGAGGAGTAGCTGGTAGGATTAAATCATTGTCCTTTGGGTTTCCAATAGAGTGCTCAGTCACTGCACCACTAGAGTTCATGAGGACTTTCCCGTTTAATCCTCAGACGAACTGTGTGAGATAGAATTGTTTGGATATCATTTTCATGTTGTCGCTCTGGCTGTTAGGTGCCATCAAGTTGGTTCAGACCTGTAGCCACTCTATGCACAACAGAATGAAACGCTATCTGGTCCTGTGCCAGCCTCACAGTTGTTCTTATGCCGGAGCCCATTGTTGCAGCCATGGTGCCATTTTCCTAATTGATGAAGTTCCGGTTCAGAGTGGTATATCAACTTTCCCAAGAGTCATACGGTACATAATTGAGCCAGAATTCGAATTCAGACTATCTGACTCAACTACTATGCTCTTTAAATCTTAATAATTTCTTGATTTTGGATTATAAACATTATTTTTTATAAGAAATATGTATCCCAAGGCAAAGGAAACATGTCTTAAGCAGTGATTGCTGTTGGCCATAATATCAAAGGAATACTCGGGATAAAGTTATTTTCTATTTGGAAAATAATTTTTAAAAAGAAGAGAAAAAATCATTCACAATCTTTTCTAGAAAAGCTTGCTTTTCTAAATAAATATTTTATAGTTAATCCTATAAAAAAATTTAAGAAAAAGAAATTGCTATACATGGAACTTAATTTTATGGTACATATCAGGGTATTTTAGCAAGACGGGAGTTCAAACATTAATTGAGAGTGGAATTTTCCTTTCGTTTTCTGTAATAACTGTATTTGTTCAAGAGAAAACGGAGGAAAAAGTGACCATCATGCCTGGTTTTGAAGAAAAACTTGTTTATGTGTGTAATACATAGAAGACATTGTTTGAGATCACTTGGCCTCTGCAGAAATGTGACCACTGAAATTCTTAAGCAAGGTGTGGGGCTATCGGCTCCATGGAACTAATTAAATCAAATAAGAATGAGTATTTGTGAAGGTGATTCGCTTACTTCATTTTTCCATGTTTCTCTGTAAAAGAGGAAATGTTTTAGAAAATACTGGGTGCAGTTGGCTTTTAAGACTCCTTTTTTGCTTCTGCCCCATTTTTAACACATTCCTATACTTCTAACAGTAAATGGCCTGTGCCTTTATCCCTCCTCCCGTCTGTTTGCCTGCCCTACCCTCTCTCTAGCTTTCCTGTCTTCCCCTGCTTTCTCCTTTCTTGGTCCTTCGCTTCTCACATCTCCTTTGGTCTTTCTTTTATTTTTCATTCTTTACAC
Organism: Echinops telfairi; assembly: GCF_000313985.2. NCBI lineage: Eukaryota > Metazoa > Chordata > Mammalia > Afrosoricida > Tenrecidae > Echinops > Echinops telfairi. The sequence goes on from NW_022103958.1 coordinate 35,535,743, forward strand.
ACTACCCTTATGATCTCCACTATAGCAGTCACTCTCTCACCAAGAGACTCTCATTCTCAAAAATTCTAAGAAAAGTGGAAATGGACCCAGCTTCTGCACGTCAAAAGAATTACCTAGAAAAATAGCACTCTTCTGCCTTTTGGTGTGCCTTTTACTATTCTACATAACAAGCACACACTTCAGAAATAAATCTATTTTCCTATTCAGGGAAATGTTGAAGTTATATTGCCTTTACATCATGTTATCCTTAGATAACATGGTCTTTGGTCATTGTATGATCATTAAGGAAAAGCCGAAGATTTCTCAATCGAAATTGGCAATGACCCAGATATTTTTACCATGCTAACTATAAATAAATCTTCGTAAGCATACTTTTATTCAAGGAGATGAATTTGTTCAATATGTTGATAATTGCTATGTGATGCTACCCCAGAGGAGAATTTGAAAGCAGGCAGGTGTGCTAGATCTAAGCCTCATTGAACTCAAGGTCAGAATCTCAAAACCATCCTCCTCAAGGGTACTCAGACAAGATGGAACAAAATGAATTTGGATTCATAGGCACTCCTACAAAAATATCCTTTGAAGACCAGAGGAATGTAAGAGGGAGGGATTTCAGGGATGGTGGAGCACAGAAAAAATAGGACTAGATATAGATACATGGTTGAGATGTGTTGAAGAAGCTCCCAGATAGTGATCGGGGTAGATATAGATTTGATCTCCGAGTAAGGATATAAAAAACCCACAAACACATGGCTATACCATAAATAAGTATAAAAATATACAGACCAGGGGACAATTTAGTGTGTTTCTGTAGCATGAAGTGTGGAACAAGAAGCACAGCATATATATTCAACTAAGATGGGAGGTAAAGGAGAACAGCAGTTCACTACTGGGGAGACCTTGTAAATTTGGTACGCCATGTAAACTACAGCCTGCCTGATTGATTGAGTTAGAAAAGAAGGTTCCCTGACGGCATAGTGGGCTATGTATTGAGCTGCTCAATGCAAGGTCAGGAGTTTGACCCCTCAATGGCAGAAATGGCAGAAATTCTAGTAGATGTTTGCTGCTGCAACTCAGCTCTGACTCATGGTGACCCTCTGTACCACACAACAACATGTTATGTGCTATCGTCATGATTGGCATGTTCGAGTCCACTATTGTGGCCATTGTGGCATGCCTTTCACCTTGAGGGGTTTATCATCTAGCACTAAACAGGACAATATGTAGGTGACAAAAACATATTCATTTTTGAGAAGTGTGGCAAAATTAATATTTTTAACTATAACTTATAATTTAACTTTGGTTTGTGATTCTGGGCTTTACAGCTAACTATAGTCAACCATATTGAAAATGAGTCTTTTTGACTACAAGGAAGAATTGGCTGATAGAAACTGGACATATTGCCAAGCAACTTATATTGCACTTAGATCTTATCATATTAAATGCCACTGTTTACCTTTTCAACAATTTCCTCCAAAGATTCATATTTTACTTCTCACTCTCTTTAACATCTTATTTCATAGTTTAACTAAATGTCTATACAGTGCAAGCCAGAGTACACACAGTCTCAGAATGAGTTTGTAATAACAATCTGCTTTATAGCATGTTCTCTGAATGTATATGGTTCAGGGTGAGAGAGAGAGAGGGAGCTAACATTTATTGAATACTCATATACATTACCTTAGTGATTTTTTACAAGGACTCTGTGAAATGAAAAGCATATTATATAAAGAAGCAATTTGGAACAGGAGACAACTCTATTGAAAACAGCAGAATCACCTCAGATTCTTATGGAAAGGGAAGTCCTTTAAGAAGGGGACAACCTACCCTGTAGTGTTCTACGATGAGAACCAAATACGATACATGGACATATAAAAAGATGTTACTTATGAAATGGGAGCCGTTACTGTTTTCCTTACCTCCCTAGTGAATTACTGGAGGAGGAAATGACGTTATAATCAATGTGACTTCATGACACGTTATTTCAGAAAAGATGAAGATTTATTATTTTTGCCCAAGTGAGGAAATAGTCTTGCTCTAGTCTGTGTTCACGTAAATTGACTAGCAAAGGGGGCCTTGTGGAACCCCAGACATATTTTAAAAACATGTTCATTTCATTTGACTTCTGGGAAAGGGATAATGTGATGGTGAAGAAACTTTGACAATAAATGATGTCCTAAAATGGCATGGATTTTTCAGTTTCTTATTTCATACTGTCCAAATTTCATTAGGTAATAATTAACAACTTTTAAACAATATATTTTAAAAATAGGTGAGGCCAAATGTTGAAATAAATGTAGAGGAGCTATCAAAACTTTTTAACACTTAAAATATTATGGATACATTGTTAAGAACCTAATACTGTGATTGATTTATAATAAGTGCTAAACAAATAATAGAATGAATTATGGAAATTATTATGAGCATGCCCATTTATTTATTCTTTTCTCAATCAACAGATAGTTATTGTATGTCCAGGTATCCATGCTTGAGATTTAAATGCAAATAGCAGCCCAAAGATAACTTTAAACAGCTTAAAACCAAATGGAGAGAAATTATATAATTTTTAAGTCCAAGAATTGAGATATGAATGAAGATTCATAAAATGGAAATTTACTAGATAAAATTTGGGATAGACTTTGTTGAGTTGGTTAACATTTAAAATACTCTTTTTTCCCCATAAATCATTTTATTGGGGGCACGTACAACTCATCACAATCCATCCATCCATCCATCCATCCATCCATCCATCCATCCATTGTGTTAAGCACATTTGTACATTTGTTGCCATCATCACTCTCAAAACATTTTCTTTCTACTTGAGCCCTTGGTATCAGTTCCTCATTTTATTCCCCTCCCTCCCCCATCCTCTCTTCCTCACCAACCCTTGATAATTTATAAATTATTATTATTTTTCCGTGTCTTACACTGTTGATGTCTCCCTTCACCCACTTTTCTGTTAAAGGAGTATTACAGCATAATCTTCAGGAGACTGGAAGGTAGAGAGAACTCTCTAAGCACATTCTAAGTATTAAGAGGACCTGTCGGTGGTATCCTGAAGGTGGTGTCTCCCAGTGCGGTCAGTCGTAGTGCCATGTTCTCCCCTCCCCCATGTACCTTCCCCCTGACCCAGACATATGGACTCATTTCTAATGTTCATTATCAGTTTTACTCATAAACTAATATGTACTAAAATTTATAGGTATTAATCGCTTAAATTATATCAATAGTAACAACCAAATTATTTTCTGAAGTATTTCTAGAGTGAATTTCAATATTATTACTTACATCATTGTTAGTGGCTGAGGGGAAGCCTGTCCGCCACCCCTAAAATAGTTTTATTAAGATGTAATTAGCATATCATACAATTTAATAGTTCAATCATTTTTAGAAGGACTTTGCAATCATTACCACAATCCACTTTGGAACATTTTCTTCCTTCTTTTACCTGCCCCCCTTCAATTTACCCTACTGTGCCCTCAGGTAATTATTAATTCAGTCTCTGTCTTCACAGCGCCACCCATCCTGACTTCCCTACACAGAAAAACATGCAAACCAAAGACAAGAAACAAAAGAGGACCCAGCAACAATGACCGAATAAAACAAGGGGAACCTCAATCAGAGAGAAAGCAGGCTATAGTAAAAAACCCTAGAATTTCAAATGGGTAAAAGGGAGGCCTGATGATAAAGTGGTACATTCCAGCCTGACTGCAGCCGCTAAAATCCACTGCACAGTGCTCTTTGTCTCATCAGTGTCTCACATTCCTACATTATGATCACTGGGATTCACTGGAGACTTAATCCACATAGGGGCTCTACAAATGGATTACGGGCTTCCATTATCATCCATAGTTTCCACAAACAGCAGCATGTTTAGATTTTAGACTGTGGGACTGTTCCCTTCTTCAGGTTTAGAGTTTATTATTTGCAATCCTTGGATCACACAGGCTGGTGTGCTTCTTCTATGTGGACTTAGCTGACTCCTCACTTAGATGGCTGCTCATTTTGAGACAAACCTTCTAAGTCCCCAGACACTATTTTTTCTGATTGCTAGGAACCGAAGCTCCCCCTTTCCCCCCTTCCTTCCCTTTAATTACCACTTCCTTTTCAGAAAAGATATTGGTATAGATTCTCAAATACTAATTACCACAAGGTTGTAGATAAAGTATGAGAAAACTTGACAAAATCAGTGGCTATCAGAACACTGAGCTGAAATGAAAACAGCACATGGAGATGAAGCCATATATTTGGAAGCATCCCTGTGATTGGGTAACAATGACAGCTCTTACTGCAGCACATTAGAAGGCTCAGAAACATTAGCGCAGAGCTATAGTTCTGTAGGTGTATTGGCACATGTAAGTTGGGCTTCTACAAATGTTTTTATTGTTTTAATTAACTACGGGGTTATTTTAACATTTAATTTCTGCTGAAACCACACAACAATTATATGAGTAGTCACTTTGGTGCCACCCTGTCTGCAAGCGTCACCCAATGTGGTCTGTGCTTTTCTCAAGCTTTTCTAATGTTACCGCGGCCTAGTATGTTTGGGAGATTAGAAAAACCTCAGTATGATTCTAGGGGGGGAGGGGAGGGGAAGGGTTTAGGCTTAAAAAAACTACACTTGGGAGATTTTGCTGGTAGAATTGATTATTTCCTGATAGGAACCAGGAAAATGTTTAATTTTGACTAATTAATTTCAGATGTAGATTTCTAGGAAATTCTTCGTTGTATTAGAATCTTCATGATATACAAGGAGTACCCCCCAAAAAAAATTAGGAAAAAGCTCTCATAGTGTGCACTTTTGCTGCTAGGTGAGCACAGAGCAACACTCTGAGTTAGTGCACCCTGTGTTGTCTCGTGGGAAGCTTCTCTTTGGCCACAGTGAATTTTTCATAAAAACGTTTCTTCGAACCTCGTTTTTGGTGATGGACTATTTAAAAGAACAGCAAGTGGCTGTGAAATTATGTTTCCTGGTTGGGAAAAATGCCACAGAAACTGTTGTGATGTTGAACATACCTTATAAGAACAGCACTATGGGAAAAACTCAAATGTACAGGTGGTTTTCTTGTTTCAAAAAGGAGGAATGTTGATTGATGACAAACCTCATTCTGAACATCTGTCAACTTACCGAATGGACAAAAGTGTTGACAAGATTAGTGCACCTGTGCTCGGATACCGACAAGAGCCATTGAAGACATGGGGACGTTATCTGGACGCTCTTGGAGCTTGGTTCAGCGGATTTAATGGAAGATTTGGGAACGAGGAGGATTGCTGCAAAATCTGTGCCTCGGGTCCTGACTGACCAGCAAAAACAGCGTCGAGTGGAAACATGCTGTGCGTTGAAAGAACAGCTTTGCAGCAACCCAGACTTTTCTTTCCAAGATCTTTACTTGTGAAGAGACACGGTGCTGTCCTTTCAACTCCGAAACCAAACATCAAACAAGCCAGTGGAAGACGCCATTGTCAGCTCACCCAAAAAAGCTCTTCAAGTGAAATAAAAGATCAAGACAATGCTCGTTTGTTTCTCTGATGTGAGAGGGACAGTGCATTTGGAGTTTGTTCCACTAGGTCAGACTGTTCATCAAGCTTTCTAATTAGAGGTTCTGAAAAACTAGCGTAACCATGTGTGACCCCAAAAAAGGCTTGATTTGTGGCAGATGGGCGACTGGTTTTGCCACCATGACAATGCACCTGCTCACGCAGCTAGCTCAGTATGCCAGATTTGGGCAAAACACAAGCCTATGTCTCTCTTGCCCCCACGCACCTGACTCACCTGACCTCACTCCGGTGCTACTTCTTTTTGTTTTCATGAATGAAGAGGGACATGAAAGGACAGCAATTTGACGACATAGAAGAGGTGAAGAAAAACACAAGGGAGGTGCTGTCAGCTACCCAAACAGATGAGTTTGAAAAATCTTTCCAGGAATAGAATTGCAGATTTGATAAATGCATTAAGCGTGATAGAGAATACTTTAAAGGTGATACGCTTATTTTGTAAAAAAAAAATTTTAATACATAGCTTTGAAAAAAATCTGGCTTTTTTTGGGGGGTAGGGGGAGTATCCCTCTTATGCCTTTTAGTATCTAATTAGCAACAATTGTGAGGATGGCACAAGAGCATAGGTGATTTTTTTTTGGTTCTGTTGTTCATATTGTTGATTTAGGTCAGAACTGATGCGTTGACAACTAACAAAAACAGTATCGGTACTATAGCAAATGAGAAATTAAGCTGTTAAAATGATAATTTTGTACACAGTGTGATGTGGTATCTAAGGGCTTTGTAATGATGTGTTAAACAATTGTGAGTCACTTTTCCTTAAAATGGACCTCAGAGTTGTTCTTAGAATTTCCCTATAGTTGGCTAGCTATTTAATTTTCTAGACAGCTTGTGCATCAGTTGAATGGTTCTTGATTTTAAGAAGTAAAGGCATTTAGTGCTAATGTACGTACAGCTTATTTATAATCAGTATTTCCTATTTTTATTTTTTGGGGAAAATATGACAATACAAATGTGTGAATGCAAATCATTTTACTAGCTTCAGGAAAATGTTTCCTGAGCATATCTTTACTTTTCTCCCTTTCTTCTTTTATTTCTATGAGCTGCTTGTGATGTATACTTTAAAGGCTCAGTTTCAGTACAGGCTTCATTTTTGCTCAAGGAGAAGGTTAGGCTTTACAATGTTTGTCTTTAAATTTGTTTGCTTCTTTCTTTTTTCGAGAAACATGTCAGAGGCTCCAGACTTCATTGTAGTGAAATGACAGTTCCTGCAGCTTTACCTTGCACGGCTAGGTCACTTCCAGATTGTGCAGCGCATGCTATGCTTCACAAGTTGAAAAGTTTTCCACCAAGTAATAGCAACAGTGAAAATTGTCAGAGCAACAACTAATTAATCTCTGCTCCTTTACAGCTGTTTAATGCAATGCATAACTAAAAGTCCTGTTAAATTAATTAATGATTTCAATTATGAACTTTTCTCCAAAATGTTATGATTCGTATCAGACTGATAATGCAGTGACCTGGGAGTATGAAATCTATGTTATGAAAAGAGTCACCAGTTAATTGATTCACAAATTATTTAAAGTTTGTTGCACCCAAGGGAGTGCTCAGTTTCATGACCGTCATTCCTTAAAGTGTACAAACTCCTTTTTCACCTTAAGAATGTCTACAGTTATTAAGCATGATAAAATGCCAGCATGTATCTGGGGCCATTAGTAATTTAGCATTTTTGATTGAGAATCTGTAGGTGAATACAGTGGTGGTTAATTTCCTGTAAAAGAGAGAAAAAATTAAACTTATCGAGGATTTTCTTCTGTGGTATTTTGTCATTGTTGTTACTTAGTAATTTTAAATTATTTTCTAAACATCACCTCTCACTTTTAAAAAATTGTACTTGTTATACCTTGAGCACATTTTGTGTCGAAAGAGATGTAATTACACATTCTTAAGAATTCTTGAGTGGGTAGATAACACAATATACATTATTCTGGTAATTAGCATATTAAACATTTGCTTTACTGGTAGATCTGAAATTCCAGCCTTAAATCTTGGAGAGGTGGCTGACTTCTCATACACACATATCCATTTCTATAGGATGCTTCTGAACATATTTTAATAGTATATAAGAAACATCAAGAGGGCCATTTTTTTTAATAGTCCAATATTTATTTATTTATATATATATTTTCCCCATAGGACTTTTTTTTTTTTAACATTTTATTAGGGGCTCATACAACTGTTATCCCAATCCATACACACATCAATTGTGTAAAGCGCATCTGTACATCGTTCCTCAAAACATTTTCTCTCCATTTAAACCCCCGACATCAGGTCCTCATTTTTCCCCTCCCTCCCCGCTCCCCCCTCCCGCATGAGCCAAGAGGGCCATTTTTACTTGTTTCCAGTCTGTTTATTTTACCCATAAGTTAAGTAACAATAAAAATGTGTATATATGTACTGAGAGGGGAGGGATTCAATTACATCAATATTTTATAATATATTTATTAAAGTTTTATTAGTGTCTTTCTGCTGAGCTTGGGTTTATTTCAGCATGTATGGTTTGGCCATAAGCGAGACTCCCTTCCTTCGTGTCCACATCTAGCTGAGACACACAGGCAGAGGTGATCGATGAGGAGAGACAGAGGGCTGTGGACATGAGTGGTGGCCACCTCATTAGTGGACTATATGACATCTTCAGCATCACACACAGATTGATGTTCCACAGCTAGTTTAAAAGTCCGGTGCTCGTAGGGTGGTTAAATAATAACCTTAGTAGTTTCATTCCAATTTGATATTTGAAGTATTTGGAGGCAGAAGTCCTGGTGGCACAGCGATCAAAGTGCTTGGCTGCTAATGGAGGGTAAGCAGTTTGAACCCACGGGAGCTCTGCAGTAGAAAGGTTGGTGGTCTGCTCCTCTAGGAATCCACAGCCTCGGAAACCCACGGGGACTTTCTTCTCTATCCTTCAGGGTGGCTATAAGTTGGATTTGACTAAATGACATTGGTTTTAATGGAAGAAAGACATTTTCAGTAAATATGAAATGCAAAATGTTCTCAGTTATGAACAAGAAATTGCAGAATGGAGCAGGGCCCTTGTGCCCTGGACAACCACAAGGCTTCAGCATCTGAGCACCATGCCTCTTCTCTTTTACTTCTCTCTTTCTTTTTTGACCCAAGACATAGAGAAGCAGCATGACTGAAAATAAGTTTATCTATGTTAAACTTGCTGCAGGGCAAAAAGAAATGGACTTGAAAGGGAAGTACATTCATACTAATTTTTGCATTGTGGGAAATGTACTATTTCAGACACTGACTGACTGCTTCTGTTTTCTGAAATTAAGGAGCCTGTAATCTCAGCACCATTAACAAGTGCTGTCATTCAGATACACAGTGTCTGGCTGATTTAAATAAAATGAAATGAAGATAGTTGTTTCTGGTCCCTTGGCTTCACTCATTGCCATAAACATATGCTCTGCGTCCTGCTTCTTTCCTTCTTATTTATGACTTTAATTTGTTGTGTGGGCTGCGCTAGAAATTAAATTTAATATAATTCTCCAAGGGACCCTGTCATATAATAACATGGTAATTTCTGTGTATCCTTTTGAAAAATGAGGAAATTAATTCTTCCTGACATGTTCTAATTATTCCAGTGTGAACGGCAAATCCGTTTTTCCTAGCCCCTGAAGTGTTATAGGCAAATGGCTGGTGTTCAAAGCTGAGGTGCTAATGCTGACCAGCAGTGCGTTTAATTTGAAACATGAGCAGACACCTTTCAACACACCTTTGTAATATTGGAGCACTTTACAGAAATTAATTCACTACTTATTTGGCAGCTTAGCCTTGGGGTTATGTTTTTTTATTCATCAATACTATCGTCATGTAAGCATAATGTTTCCCGTTTCTTCCAGCGCTTGGTGTCTGAGGCTAGAACTTAGAGTGTGCCTTGGATAGTGCAACTGCATGAGTGAAAGAGGATCCAGACACTTCAGAAATACCGGTGTGTGCTAAATTGTGTTTACACGATTTGGAGAGGTGTAGCAAGGTCTAGAATGTTAACTTAATTACAGTCCGTGGTTAGCAGCTCTAACTGAAATTACAGAGTGTAGGGATTATTGGGACAATCTTGCTGTGAAAAACCTACTGCACTGCTGCGCTGCTGTAAATTTCAGTTGTGAAAATGCAGTTTCTTACACAGAGAAGGATACCACACAAAATCATTTTGTGAATAAAATTTATGGAATAAGAATCTCAAGTTCTGAACTCTGCCAGGGAAGAAGTAGCTATACTTTGGGAGATAGACAATTAAAGCCAGTTTTACTACTGTGCTGGCTATGTAAGATGTGTAACTTATTATTCATTTGGGTCAATTAGAAGGTCTGTATTAGATTCTTTAGAGGAGTAACAAAGAGAACTTCTTAATACCTTGGCCTTTATCTAATCTTTATTTAAAACCATCTATTATACACATTTCTCTAAACAGGTCAAGTATTTGTGTGTGCTCTGATACAGTTCCTTTGTTTCATGAACAGTTGATAAATGTCATTACAGATTGGCTATTTATTGTTATAATTAGCAAGATAAATGAATGCATGCACCCCTACTTAAAATAGAAGATAGAAATACAATTAAACTTAAATAAAAGAAGTAGAATTGTATTTGGAGTGGTTGTAATCAAGAACCTCTGCTTATCTGTTTTTGTATCTCTTTACCACATTTTATTTAAATATTAAGTTAAACGGGAGAAAAGGGATAGTAGAATTGGGAATGGTAGCAGATAGTTATTTTGACAAATAGCATTAATACTACCCGTATTCTTTCTGCTGACCATTCAGCTACTAGATATAATTTTACTCGGCATCAGTCTACTGGAGGCTGCTTGCCTGATTACAGAGAGGAGGGAGAACATGCTTAAGGCTTCTCCGTCCTACTGCCCCTTACACTAGACTGATGGGAAGACGAGGGGCTCTTTTGGGTTGGGCACTGAGGAGAAAAGCTGTCTTCATTTTGTGTCTCTTGGTAGTCTTGAACTTTTAGCCTACAGGGTGGAGAATGTAATAACACATGCCTCTTGCATTCAAGCACACACTTTTCCATACTACTCTGGTCAGGGGAAGTTATCCCACGGTTTTCTTGTGGGTTTGTAAAGGTAACAAGCCCACTGCTGTCTAGTCAAGCACAATTCATACGGCAACCTTCTCAGACAGCCAGAACTACCCTGTAGGGTTTTCAAAGCTGCAATCTTTATGGAAGCAGAGTGTCCTATTGCTCTCTCCCACGGAGTGGGTTCCCACTGCTTAGCAGCCCAGTGCTTGGCCATTGCACACCAGGCTTCACTTACTGGGTTTTTAATGGTTAAAAAAAAATACTTCCATTGAATCAATTCTGATTCATAGTGACCCTGTAGGACAGAGTAGAACTGCCCTGGTGGGTTTCTGAAACGGTAACTCTTTAGAGGAGTAGAGAGTCTCGTCTTTCTCCTGAGGAGTCGTTGATGGTTTTGAACTGCAGATCTTCCGGTTCGTAGCCCAGTGTGTAGCCACTATCTCATGAGGTTTCCAAGGCTGTAGTCTTTCAAGGAGCAGGTTGCCACATCTGTTTCCTGCAGAGCGGTTGGAGGCTGTGGCCTTTTGGTTAGCAGCCGAGCACTCAAAACGACTGTGCCTTGTGCGGTCAGAAGAGTCAGGGTGCTCCTTCCTAGACGATGGACGGACGAGTTGATTCTGATTTCTTCGTCTCAGATAGTTCTTTAGTGCTTTGTGCTCTAGGAAAGAGAAGGGAGAGTGCTGTTTATCTCACGATTCTCTTTTTCATTTTCTTACCATCTTTTCATTGAAATTACAGTACGGTTTCCACTAACAAGCAGAGATAGGAACTAGATTCCCTACTAGGTCAGACCCTCCATAGAGGTTGGCTCACAGTTCATATGGGGGAATTGCAGGAAAGAATTGAGAATTAAAGAATCATCTTCTTATTGATTTATAAAATTAGCCCTCTAAAGAGTCATAAAATATTGTTGACCAGGTAAAAATGAGCTTCATATTTGAATTATATATGTGATTTTGCATGTACCTAGTTCCATTCTCTTTCTAGGAAAGAAACTGCAAACATTTTTATATGCTTCCATCTCAGGATGCTGCAATCAGTGTGTCCAGAAAAATAAATGAAAAGAGGTAAATATCCCTAATTTTGAAATTCTTTCATTTAAAATGTTACTTAGGCTCAGTTTTTGTCATTTAAAAACATTTACAAGGTAGCTTATTATACTTTTAAGTTAATATTTTGAAAAATGTTAAACTTTTTTTATATATTTGATATTTAAATCAAAGTTTGATATATAGTGAAGTTTTATCTTAAAATAAATGTTGCAGAAAATTGTTTATTTTGCTGTATATGTATATACATACTCACACAAACACACTGCATTTGATTTATCTCCATCTAATTAAACTGTTGATATCTTCCTTTTAGACCAGTATGTTTCTTATATTAATCAATTTCATTGCTGGCTCAGCCAATTGTTTACTGAGAGCTATAGTTCAGAATAATATTTACCCCACAGTCGCTGATGCTCATGCTTTTACAATAGCAACTAAAATGTATTGTTCAGACACTATGTGTCAGACACTATGCTAATCATTTTAATGCATTATTTGCTGTGAAATAAAAAACAAATATTTGAGATTGGTATCATTTTATTGTCATTGTTTTATTTGTAAATTTACTGTTATTAACCTTCTCGTGCTTAGTTTTCTCATTAATGAACAAAATATTATTTTAAAAAAATTCAACAAACAAGCTGAACACAAGGAGGTTAGGTAATTTGCCCCAAAGTACATAATTTACATGTGGAGGAATGAATATTGTCACACATCAAGTTAAAAAGTACCTGGCATATAGTAAGCTTGCAAGGAATGTTAGTTGATATTGTTGTGATCGAGTGCTATGGGTCCTAACTTTCAACCAGTGTTTGTTGATTCTCTTTATTATAAATGAATGAGACTAAGAACCTCTTTTAAAAGAAGAAGGTGGAGAAACTAGGTTAGACTCTTAACCTCGCTAATGAGCCCAGATATTTATAAGAATTTTATTCTTAATTCAATTATATAGATATTCTTTGAGTACATGTAGTATACAAAGTTCTTTTTTAGGTCTTGAAAAACATACAAAATATCCCTAGTCTAATGGAGTTTATATTTTCTTGGGGGTGCTGGGATGTGGAAAATAATTAATGACCAGTACTGGATATTATAATCACTTTCCATGTAAAAGTATTCTGGAGGAAATTACTAAAGCATTTATATTTTTGGAAGTTCTCATATTCTTTTAAGGCTTCATTCATGGGAAAAAACTAAGATTCCATGAAGAAATAAGTTTTGGAGGCAGGACAACATGGTGTGATTTGTACCAACTGAATTTATGATGTGTGCTGGACCAATATGAGGAGATTTTAACAGTTAAACAACAGCTGAGTGGCACTCATTGACAACGTTGTATGGAGATTATCGTTGTTGTTAGGTGCTATTAATTCAGTTCCACCTCACAGTGACCCTCTGCACAACAGAATGAACCTCTACACAACAGAATGAAGCACTGCTCGATCTGGTGCCACCCTCGTAGCTCGTTGTGTGTGAGCCCATTGTTGCAGCCACTGTGTCCATCCCTGCCATTGAGAATTTTCCGTTTTCCACTTACTCTCTGCTTTGCTAATCATGATGTCCTTCTCCAGGAACTTGTCTCTCCTGACATGTCCAAAATACGTATGTGAGAAAAGTTTCACCGTCCTTTCTTCTAAGGAGTATTCTAGTTATACCCCAGCCAAGACAGACTTGTTTGGGTTTTAGTCAGTCCATAGTACTTTCAACATTTGCCACCAGCATCACAATTCCAATGCATCAATTCTTCTGTGGTCTTCCTCATTCAGTGTCCAACTTTCATATAACTAAGGGGTGACTGAAAACGGCTTAGTCTTCAAAGTGATATCTTCATTCTTTAGCAAGTTAAAGAAGCCTGGTGCAGCAGATTTGCCCAATACCATACCTCCGTTGATTTCTTGACTACTGTTTCCATGAGTGTTGATTGTGGATCTAAGTAAAATGAAATCCTGGAAAATTTTACTCTTTCCTCTATTTTCATGATGTTGTCTATTGATGTAGTTGTGAGGCTTTTTGTTTTCTTTTCACTAAGTTAAAATCCATAATGATGGCTGCGGTGTTAAATCTTCATCAAGTGCTTCAACTTGTCCTTGCTTTCAGCAGGCTTGATTGTGCCATGAATATATCGTAGGTTATTAATAAGACTTCCGCTAATCCTGATGTCATGTTTTTCTTCATAGAGAAATAAGTTTCTCAGACTATTTGCTCAGCATACAGATTGAATAAATTATAATCCTGATGTACACTCTTCCTGATTTTTAAACCATGCAATATTCCCTGTTCTATTTGAACCACTGCTTCATGGTCCATGTACAAGTTATGCACAAGCACAATTCCAGAAGTGTTCTGGAATTCCCATTCTTCTAAAGGTTATTCATAGTCTGTTATGATCCACATAGTCAATAAAACACAAATAAGCATATTTCTGGTATTCTTTGATTTCAGCCTATATTCACCTGATAATAGCCATGAAATCCTGCTTTCTATAGCTTCTTCTGAATCCGTATTGAATTTCTGGCAGCTCACTGTTCAGATACTACTACAACAGCTTTAAGTGATCTTCACCCATTTTACCCATCAGTGATATATATTTTTTTCAACAATTATCACATTCTGTTGGGTCACCTTTCTTTGTAATGGGCACAGATATGGATCTCTTCCAATTGGCTGGCCAGGTAGTTGTCTTCGAATTTTCTTGGCATAGACTACTGAGTGCTTCCAGTGCTTCATTAGCTGTTGAAACATTTCAATTGGCATTCTCTAAATTTGCAAATGCCTTCAGTGTAGCTTGGACTTTCCTCTTCAATATCACTGGTTTTCAATCACTTGCTACCTCTCAAAATGGTTGAATATCGATGTGTTCTTTTTGGTACAGTCACTGTCTGTCTTCCTTCCATCTGCTTTTGATGTTTCCTGCTTGTTTGGTATTTTGCCCATGGAATTCTCTAACACTGCAACTTGAAGCTTGCATTTTTTTCAGTTCTTTCAGCTTGAGATATGTTGTGTAGTGCTCTTTCTTTTTGACTTTCCAATTCCATATCATTATAGTGCTTTATAGTACATTTCATTATAGTACTTTCTCTTCTCTAGTTACCCTTTGACATTTTCTATTCAGTTCTTTTTAGATCATCATTTCTTCCATTTGCTTTAGCTGCTCTATGTTCAAGAGGTAGTCTCAGAGTCTCTTCATTCATCCACTTGGTTTTTTTGCCCTTCTTTCCTGGTTTTTAGCCACCCTTTCTTTATTCATATTTGATGTTCTTGATGTCATCCCCCCAGTGTTTTCCATCATTAGCCCTAGTGGTTGGGGTGTACATGTGAATAATACTTGTATTAACTGTACGTGTATAGATGCTATACTTGTAGGTGTTTAGATGCTATCCTAGCACTGCTTGGAATTAATATTCCCATTTAATCCTTCTAACAATCCAATGAAATAGATATTATTATTACCAATCTTAGTTCGGAGATGAAGAAACCAATTTAGAGAGATTAAGTGCCTAGCGTAAAGCTGCAGAGGTGCTATCTGCCTCCATTATATCTAGTGCTGCAAGAACAGAAATACAAGTGAGTGACTCTAACAAAATTTAATTTTAAATATCAACAAATTGATCTTCTAGAATTCTTAGCAGAGTGCCTCACAGCAGCTCTATAGGACCCAGTAGAACTGTCCCTGGGGGTTTCTGAGGCAATACATCTTTCTGAGAGCAGAAAGCTTCATCTTTCTCCTGCAGAGCTGCTGGTGGGTTTAAACTGCTGACCCTGTGGTTAGAAGCCCAACATGAAACCCAGTCCATTACCAGGCCTCCCAAATATTTGTGTTAAGGGTTTTGATATAGATTATCTGTGGGATAACCACAGGCCAACAGTTCAAACCTAGCAGCCCTTCCTTGGAAGAAAGCTGCGGCTGTTCCCATAGGATTCAAAGTCTTAGGAACCCTGTATAGGGTCGCTGTAAGCAGTACTTGACTCAATGGCATGGGGTTTGCTTGGCACTAGGCAATACTACTACATGGCTCAGGTTCCTGAAGGGAAACTTGCTCATAGATTTCATACACAAGTTGGTACTTTACATGTATATCATTATAAGAAAACAATATAAAGGTAATTTGGAATTTGCAAAATGTAAAAAAGCAAGCAATTAAAAATCTGTATAAATCACGTTCTAAGGCTAGCTTTTCAGTTCTTAAAACCATAACTCTCTTCAAATGGCATTAAATTAGCTTAAATTTAAAATCATAATTTTAACAGAAATAAATACACATTTATTTATTGTAAATTGTTTATGTGCATCAAAGTTGTGGGTATTTGTGTCTCCATTTTTAATATCTGGTTATTTTCTTTCATATTACAGTAGAAGAAATAATACTTGCCATTTTATCATTTACAGCACAGATAAGCTTTCAATTAATAGCATGTTTGAGGCACAGCCTGTCTGCATGTGTAATGTACATAGACAGAGCACACATGCACCTTGGAATGAGGTGTACCAAAGAGGATGTACCAAAATCCAATGCACCTTGGAATCAGATAGACCATAGTTCACGCTGAACTTCATTTTTTACTACCTTTATAACTTTGACTCTGTGCCAGAATGGACTTGGTAGCAGTGGGCTTTTAAAAAATTATTATTATTAAATATTTTTTGGTTAAAATACTGAGTATTAGTTTTTCTACTTAAAAATATTTACTGTTTACTAATATTTATTTATAAGATTACTATCTGGCAATAAAGCCTTGAAAATGGAAAACATTGAATAAGTAAACCATTTATAAGAAGAAAATTGTAGGCCCTAAGACTGGAAGAATGCACATAGTTTAAAAGCATGTGTGCTACATTAGGGAGTTTGGACTGTCTTGAAGGTAGTTAGGAATGGTTAAATTTTAGTTTGCTACTGATCATTAGTCCTAACATCTAGAACAACTCTTGAAAGGGACGCCGAGTAGCTTATAAACTGGAAGGGACAATGAGTAGTTTATAAACTGTACTTTTCATACTATCCTGTTACTGTTGTATAAGTTCAACACTCCCCATCCTGCTCTTCTCGCTCAATTATTATTTTAAACATTTTATTGGGGGCTTGTACAACTCTTATCACAATCCATCCAAGCACATTTGTACATTTGATGCCATCATCATTCTCAGAACATTTGCTTTCTACTTGAGCCCTTGGTATCAGCTCCTCATTTTTTCCCCTCTCTTCCCCCCTCCCCACTAGTGAATCCTTGATAATTTAATAATAATTAATATTTTTCATGTCTTACACTGATTGATGTCTCCCTTCACCCACTTTTCTGAGGTCATGTTTCATGTAGGCTTAGCAGACGATTTTGTTTAAAAAACAAAACTGTTTTATTGGCATGTAATCCACATATAATTCAACTTAATAGTTCAATCATATCAAGAAGAGCTGTACAATCATTACCACAATCAATTTTAGAACATTTTCTTCTTTCTTGTTATTTGCGTCCCTTCCTCCCACCCCCAATCTCCCCTGCTAAGAAACTATTAATCCCTTTACTGTCTTTATAGATGTACCTATCCTGGATTTCATATACAGAAAAACATATAAAAATAAACAAACAAATGAAACAACTAACAATAACAAAATATAATAGTGAATGTATTTTCTTAATGAAAAAAGTTTTATGTTATTGTTAACATTTTCAAGGCAGTAAAGGACATAAGTATCACTTCTCATCATTTCAGATGAAGCTAGTCTTTTTAGTATAAAGGTGCTGAAATAGTTAAGGTTTATTGTGCCAACCTGCCACATAAACACATGTGGGAGTAATTGAAGGGCTCAGAGATAAATGGCTCAGTGAGCGTCACCTTTCTAGTTCCCAGGACTTTTGCTTTCTGATGGTTGGACCAGGGTGCAGCTGCCTTAGCCAGTTCCCTGCTTCAGCTTGCAAGGCTCACTTCCTGCAAGACATCCCTGAGGAGAAGCCACATGGACCTACCCCAGTGCATCCCTGGGGGCTGGAACAGTGGCGTTGAGAATCCTGCTAGTGCTGAGATGCTTACACATTTACTGATTCAGCTGTCCTCCTACAGTCGGCATCATTGTGTGTATTTTGAGAAATTGAGGACTTTGCAGATCGGTGTTGGACATATGGGCTAATGTTGGACTTATGGACTTGGGCAGCACTGGGTTGGAATATTTTCTTATGTATGACAGAGAGTTCTATATATAGGGTAAGGGTACATTCAGAAAGCATCCCATGCAGTCCAGTCAAAGCCTATAAGTCCCACTGCGCCCATATGTTCGACACCGATCTACAAAGTCCTCTTCAAACTCACAAAACACACACAATGATGCCAAATGTAGGAGGATCACAGGCCAGTGGGTAGAAAGTCTTTGAATCCAGTGGCGGTGTAAGCATCTCAATGCTGGCAGGGCTCTCCATGTGGCTTCTCCAGCACCCAAGCCTCCAACAGGCTAGGTCCATGTGGCTTCTCCTCAGGGATGTCTCACAGGAAGTGAACCTTGCCAGCTGAAGCACAGAACTGGCTAAGGCAGCTGCACCCTGATACTTTTATTGAGGGCTCTTACATCTCTTATCACAATCCATACATTCCCTCCAATGTGTCAAGCACATTTACACATATGCTGCCATCATGATTTTCAGAGCATTCTCTTTCCAATTGAGCCCCTGAAACAGCTCCCCATTTCTTTCCCCTCCCTCCCCAACTCACCCTCCCTCACGAACCCCTGATAAGTT
The DNA here is from genome assembly GCF_000313985.2 of Echinops telfairi. NCBI lineage: Eukaryota > Metazoa > Chordata > Mammalia > Afrosoricida > Tenrecidae > Echinops > Echinops telfairi. The sequence continues at coordinate 35,554,117 of NW_022103958.1, forward strand.
ATAGATTTTTTTCCCCATATCTTACATCATCCTCTGTCATCCCTCACTCATGTTTCCGTTATTCATCCTCCTGGGAGGGAGTTCTAAGTTGATCCTTGTGATCTAGTCCCCCGCCCCCTCCACACACACACCTAATCCTCCTGGAGGTATCTCTATCCCCATTGTTGGCCCTGAGGGATTTATATATCCTGGATTTTCTGTGATATGGGCACTTATCTGTAGCGGTGTGCATGCTCTGATCTAATCCGGAAAACTCTCTCTTATATATATGAGTTTCTGTGGATTTGTTTCCCTAGTTTACCCAGACTGACATAGTTGTTAATTAGTCTAACTTTCATAGTTCAACCTTGTTCAAGAAAGTTTCCACAGGGAGAGAGTAATTTTTATAAAAGTGCTTGGCATGTGATTGTTGACTCCTGAATATAGAAATCCTATTCTAATAAACCTTATCATACAGAGGGCTGATGGCCAGACATACAGCAGGTTCTTACAGAATGCCTATTGAATAAATGGCTTTATGTTTCATTGTGAATTATGGTTTTTTCTTTCCTTTTGTTCATTGTGAATTATGAATGTAAAATGAAATTTATTTGGTTTTTGAATTCAAAGGAGAAAAGTAGTTTGTTAAGAATTGATAGAGGAGCTTTGTAGATTAGCATTTATCCGAGTATGGCTTGGACTTCACTGCATCAGAGTCTCTTGAGTGCTTGTTAAAAAGGGGATTCCCTGGGCCCCAGTCCAACCTCACCTAGAATCTCTTGATCAGTGGTTCTCAACCTTCCTTATGTGGTGGCCTTTTAATACAGTTCCTCATGTTGTGGTGACCCCCCAACCATAACATTATTTTTGTTGCTACTTCATAACAGTAATTTTGCTATAGCTATGAATCAGGCAACCCCTGTGAAAGGGTCATTTAACCCCCAAAAGGGTCACAACCCACAGATTGAGAACCTCTGTTCTAGATGATCATAATTTTAAAAAAATCACTTATTGGGGGCTCATACAGCTCTATGACAATCCATCCATCCATCCATTGTATCAAGCACATTTGTACATTTGTTGCCCTCATCAGTATCAAAACATTTGCTTTCTACTTGAGTCCTTGGTATCAGCTTCTCATTTTATCCCCTCCCTCCCTGTTCCCCTCTCCCTCATGAACCCTTGATAATTTATAAATTATTATTATTTTGTCATATCTTACACTGTCTGACATCTTCCTTCACCCACTTTTCTGTTGTCCATCCCCCAGGGAGGAGGTTATATGTAGATCCTTATAATCAGTTCCCCTTTCCATCCCACCCTCTCTGTATTGCCACTCTCACCACTGAACCTGAAGGGACCATCTGCACTGGATTACCTGTGTTTCCAGTTCCTATCT
>NW_022103958.1:35556503-35570121 GCF_000313985.2 Echinops telfairi
ATTGTTATTTTGTCATATCTTGCCCTGTCCGACGTCTCCCTTCACCCACTTTTCGGTTGTCCGTCCCCCAGGGAGGAGGTCACATATAGTTCCTTGTAATCGGTTCCCTCTTTCCTAAGTTGGAAATGAACATAAAGCTTTTTATATGAGATAATAATCCACTTTAACAGTCATGGATTAACTTTAATTATGTAATACTTTATTGTAGGTCTTACAGTAGCTTTTGGAGTCCCTGAGTGATACAAATGGTTAAACATTTGACTATTCATCAAAAGGTTGGCAGTTCGAATATAACCAGAGGCTCCTCAGAAGACAGGCCTCATTATCTACTTTTGAACAGACATCGCCTTGAGAACTCTATGGAGAAGATTCTACCCTACACGCATGGGATCCCCATAAGTCAGAATCAACTCCATTGCAACTAATAATAGTAAGGCTGTAATCCTTACTGAAACACATTGCCTCACCTTTTTCCTGCAGAACAGATGGTAGGTTTGAACTAAAAGCCTTGAGATTACAGCCCAACAATTACCTAATAGTACCACTAAGAATTCTTACAACAATATGAGTAACTTTGAGGGATTAAAAATTATTTTAATAAATGAATTTTTTTTTTGAATTAGGTGTGTGTGAGGAGGAGGCATTTACATTTCAAACTGCCAACTCTGCATTCAACAGTTCAAGCCACTCATCACACACATACACACACCTATGATGGAATTGGGGAAAACCAGTAGCTTCACCTTCACAAAGTTTAGCATCTAAATACAGGTGTAGATTTAAAAACTGGAAAGATTAAAAGAGAGGAAGAAAAGCAGGCCTTGATTTTAAAACTAGGGGCTAATTCTACAGTAGCGTTCCAGGCCTGGACATTTTCTTCTAACTATCCCACAGTGGCCCATTGTTTTGACTTAGTTCCCAGAAAACAGAACACAGTTATGCCCTACTTGATTCTTGTCTCTACCAAAACCAAATCAAACCCACTGCCATGGAGTTTAGTCTGACTCCCAGTGACCCTGTAGAGGTCTCTGTGACTGTCAATCTTTATAGGAGCTGGCAACTTGGTCTTTTCCCCAGAGTTATTGGTGGGTTCGACTGCCAACCTGTAGTTAGCAGCCTGACATGTAACCCAGTGTGCCACTAGGGCTCCTTCACTGCCATCTAACCCTCTTTCATTATTCACTCACCCGTTACCTCTCTCCCATTTTTCTGAGATAATTTGTCCCCAATGTCCCCTATGACTGTGTGACACACAGAGTATCCATTGACTGTTCAGTTCTGAGTCGTAGTTTAGATGTCTAACTTTACACATAGATATTTCTCTCTGAGATGAGACTTTATGTGGCTCAATCCTAGGATTTTAGGTTAATATTTTTGTTCTGTCTTGCTTCTTCTCCTCACTAGTCTGTCTCACTAGTCGTGTTTTTTTTACCACCCTAAACTATCTGTATAGTGTTCCCCCTTTGTCTCAGCAGAAAGAAATGTTCCATTTTTTTCACCAAGAGTGTGCTTTTTAACTTCAAACCCCACCCACCCACCTACACACACACACACACACACACACACACACACACACACACACCCCTCCTCCTCCTCCAGAACTTTCCTCCATCGATCATCACCGTTCTCTCTTGACATTTTTCCAACGTCCAAACACGTGCACTGCTGCCATCGAGGGGATTCTGACTTCTGGTCTCCCTATGGGCCAGCGTAGAACTGCCCCTGTGGGTTCTGAGGCTGTAAATCGTTATGGGAGCAGAGAGCCTCAGCTGTTTCCCCCAGGGAGCTGCTACTGATCTTGTAGTTAGCAGTCCAACGTGCAACCCACTGTGCCCCAGGCTCCTGTTTGCCATTTTCTGACTTTGGGACCTAAAGTGAGTTATTTGACTTATTTGAATCTCAATTTCTTATCTTAAGATATCATTGACCTGCTAACCTTACAAGGTTGTAGTGAGTCTGTTTAGATGATGTATGTGAATGTACTTGGTAAGCTAGAAAACACCATTCAGATTTGCAGAAATAATTCAGATCTCTTCTTAAAATAACTTGCCTTAACTCTGCTAAGCCTTAACATACTCTCACCTCCTTCCTGCTTTTATTGTCAGACTTTTGGGGAGAATAGTCTTATTTCCATCTACATCTCTTTACTTCTCTATCAAATGGAATCTGACTTACTGGCTAACTCTATTAAACCTATTGCTTTCCAGATCATTAGAGGTTGCCTAATTAAAATTGTAATGCTAATTTTTTTTAGCCCTCTTATTGCTCTCTGTAATAAGAGGTAGAAAAGGCTCAGAATAGTCTTAACACACAGGAGGTGTTCAATGAATAGGTGTTTATCCTCTTTGTGGATGAATTTATATTTTAATCTCATAAATCAAATATATACATCTCCAAGCTTAGACCTTAACTCTGCCATTCTTACTCTACACTGTCTCTTATAGAACGGATCTGGCCTAATGCCTTTCAATGTGATGTGGATGGATCTCAAGTATACTTTTCCAGTTGTGCCCTGATCTTTAGTTTCGTGGTTTAACTTGATATCTATACTTGGTTGTCCCATTGTCACCTGCCATTCATCAAGCCAATCCTCTTTCTCCCCTGAATCAATCTCTCTAAGATTTTAAAGAATTTTAAGTTGCACTAGAACTCAATTTTCTAGGCTTGAAATTTCAGATGTGTCTTTGACTCTCTTTTTAAAAAAATAAATCCCTATAACTGTCATTATTTATTAATCAAATGTCTATTAAAGGTTCATTATGTGTAAGGCATTGTCCTAAATTCTGGGGATACAAAAGTAAAACAACTACAAAATTTTTTCCTAAACTCTTACCACTCACTCACTTACTCACTGCCGTTAGGGTGATGTCAGTTCCTAGCAACGACATAGGACAGGCTAGAACTGCCCCTGTGAGTTTCGGAAACTGTAACTCTTTACAGGAGGAGAAAGCCCCATCTTTCTCTCATGGAACAGCTGGTGGTTTTGAACTGCAGCCCTTGTGGATTGCAATGTAATGCATAAGCACTGCACCCCCAGGGCTCCTCTCTAAAATCTAATAGTTTAGTCTTTTCTGTTTATCAATTCATTCATTTGTTTAATAAATACTTATTAAGAGTGATGGGTGTTTTTTTTTCATAGGGCTGTCAGAGAGGGCTTCTCTAATATGAAAATATGTGAGCAGACAGCTGAATGAAGTGGAGCAAAGCATGTTAGCAAATGGAGGAAGTGCTTTTAAGTAAAGGAACAATATACAGAGAGGCCTTGAAATGGGCAGTGCTCAGCTACTCAAAGAAAAGTTATACCAAATAGTGTGATTACAGCTAAGTAAGAGAGTAAAAAGAAATCTGGGGATAATGTTAGAGAGGGAGTCTGCGGCCCGCTTAATAAAGTCCACTGGACCATGGTGAGACTTCATACTTTGGGTAGGTTGTCAGGAGACCAGCCTGTGAAGCAGGACACTGTGTTTGGCAAGGTAGCAGGACAACAAGAAGAAAAAGGCCCTCAATGAGATGGATTGGCACGGAGGCCGCAACCATGGCTCAGGCATAGAAACAATTGTGAAGATAGTACAGGACCAGGCCGTGTTTCCTTCTGCTGGCCATGGGGTCATTCTGGGTCAGAACCAGCTCAATGGCGCCCAACAGCCACAGATCATGGCGAGAATTCTGGCTTTTACTGAATGACATGGGGAGTCAAAGGTTTAAGGGAGAAGTAATATCTAATTTACAAACCCACTGCCAGCTAGCAGATTGTGACCCATAGCAACCCTATACAGGGTTGCCACGACTATAAGTCTTTAGAGGAGTAGACAGTCTCATCTTTCTCCCATGGAGTGGCCAGTGAGTTTGAATCTAGCAGCCTAGCATCTAACCCGTGGTGAAACCGGTGCTTCTTATTAGAGGGACAGACTCTAGAAAAGCAGGTGTGGAGGCAGAGACACCAATCAGGAGGCTAACCCAATTGTTTAGATGAGCGATTATGATGGTTGGGAGACTACAGGAATGTGCTATGAATGGATGAATTAGAAATAGGAGGTTTTCCCCCCAGCTAGATGTAGTCTTCCTTGGCAGCATGGCTTTTCCTCTTAGGTGCCTTTTCCTTAAGTGATTATAGCCCTATGCCAGGGTACCCAATATACTGAGCAGTTTGCTGATTAGATTTGCAGCCTACTTGCCCCTTCAGTTAAGCACTCTTGTATAATGATGAGTAGCTATTTTGGATATAGGGGAAAGGAGTGAATTCTTACTCACTTTCTTTTCATTTTTCTTACCTTAACCCAAGCTCTTATCACTTTATACATGTTTAATCTCTCCAGCAAGAATATAAGGCACAACTATGTCATGTTCTTTGTCTTATTAGTTACTGACATGATGCCCTCACTGTAGCCTCATGTTTATTGGTGTGAAAATTATGAAACCTTTTATGTCAATCTTTTGCACAGATCATGCACAAAAAGTACCAGAGGTCTACATCAGTTCTGACTATTGATAAAAGCAAATTACAACAATTTAATGTTCATTGTGTGAACTGTCAAATGTCAAAGTCATTGATGTGACTTACATAAGTTAAAAGTGGGTATATTTACTGTAACATGTAGTATTAGTTGTCACTTGAGAAGCTGATTGTTTGGTATACCTGACTTTCCTTTAGTGGCTAATACTAACAAGAAAGGCGACAAAATACTTGATTAAAAAAAGTTTCTATTTTGATAAACAGCAATATCCTGAATTGACATGACATAAAGAATGAGGCAAGTCTGGGGAATGCTGTCAAGTCTACATTAGAGCAGTGTAGAAATAGTTTAGTCAGTTTAACTAAAAGTTTGAAACTACTATATTAGAGATATTGTGCAGAAGCAGTGTTAATTGCCAGCCTATTTTCCATATGATCCTGCCTTAATGAAGCATATTTGATACAGATGGTTGGAAAGTAAGTTGGACAGATGTCTTAACTGGCCTTGACTAATACCTACAGTGCTTCCCATTCAGTTTGTTAATGCTACACCTTCCTAGTTTTTGTGTGTGTTTAGTTGAAATATGGCCTAAAATAACTGGAAATTATGACTACTTTAAATTTCGATTCTGAACAGAACAAGAACAATATTTTTCCTCCTGATTCCAAGTTAAATCCACATTACAACTAAATTTCTTAAGTACTATGAGCCCTCCTCCTCCTCATGACATGCTGAAGGCTTCTTAGTTGAGGGAATGGGCAGTATGCAGGGTAAATTGTAGGAACTAAAGTGACTTTATCATATGCCGAAGTTAGTTTTGTTTGCATGGCAATACTTTTGCCTTGTCAGGGGTATGTATGTAACAATACAGTCTAGAATATTAATAAACATCTTTTGTTTGCCCATTTTCTATATCTTACACAATGAAATTAGGCTTGTTAGATGCTAATAAGCTAGAAATGAAATCAAGGATAAATTGTCCTGCAATGCTGTAAAAAATCTTTCCATTTCTTTTCTTTTCTTCTATGAGACAAGAATATCAACATATAGGCATTGTGTTTGTCTTAGGTCTTTTGAGAGAGTTCAGATATGTTATCTCGCTTAACAATGATGTGCTGATTTCCTCTAAGTATTTTATTTTGGTGTACTTGAAACTAAATATGTGAGATTGTCTCCACATTTGCTTAAGAATGTTCATAATGTCCTTGCTAGATGTGAGGTTGAGTTCTACAGAGCAAAAAGGGAGACATGGTTCAATGAGTTTCTGTCAATTTTACTATTTTTTTTCTCACATTGTCACTAAAATATTCTTTTTGTCATCTGAGTAGGATATCTGCTGACTAGCCTGGCCCTCTTTACCTGATTGTGTGAAAAGTCTGGGTTAAATCTGTTAGGCCTTGGAGGCCCAGGAATCTGCTAAGTGCTACTGAGCTTGAAAGACATAATGCCCTTGGTCTGTTTCGTCTCTTCCACTCATAGACACCTTGGATGAGAAACCCTGATGCGCAATATGGAGAAATAATGCAGCGCTTTAGGCAGTGATTGGCCCAGAAGACTGATTGACCCTTGATATGCACATGGACTTTCTTCACACCGCAGAGATGCCCAAAAAATACAATGCAAAAATTCTAAATTAATTCTTCATTCTACTTTGTTATAATACAGAGGGTCAAACACTGAAGAGAAATAATGTTTTAAAAACTAACTTGTGGGAAACCTGAACTCGTGATCTTGCCTCCTCTCTCACTAGAGGAGGTTCACTCTGGACTAGCCAGGTGTTTCGGCCCCGATGCACTTGAGTGGTTTTTGGGGAGTTGTCTTGGACATGCCCCTTTGCCACAGAAACTAGTCATCGTGAAATGTCAGCTTTGGTGCTGAAATTTTATGAGAATGGAAAGGAATACACATTTTCACTTATTTTAGGCTTCCTCTGGAAAATGTAGTCTGCTTCTGTTGTCTCAAGTTGGAAGGGTTTGCAAAGTTCCTTCAAATACTCATGAAAAGCAAATTCAATCCAGAATTAGACAGTGAAAAAAAAGTGCCTTCCTTAAAAAAAATGTTAATAATTGTAGCACATTAGTCTGAGTCAGTCTTTTGGACCTTTTCTTCAATTTATATTCACTCTGGAGAATTCTTTTTTTTTCTTCATTCTTTTGTCTTGCCTTGTTTGTTTTATTTCAAGCATGGTTTAGCTTTTCACTGAAGCAATAGCTTAAAAAGGTCAGAATCAGGAGAGCACAATTGCCTTTGTGACACTGTCAATTACTTGTACCTTATTCAAGATAGGAATTATGTTATTTTCCAAGTAGTGTTTAAAATATGGACAGGCAAATTCCCTCTGAGTCTGACTCACCTTAGAAATCTTAGACTATTTTAAAGATTCATTTTTGCCTCCCTACTGCTCCCCCCCCCCCCCCCCCCCCCCAATGCAGGAATGCTTCTAAAACTCAAAGAGACTAGCTCAATAGCTCTTGGAATACTCTGTGACTTGGAGCTTTGTGGAAAAGCACTCGCCAGGTATGGGGGAGCCCTGTGCTGTGCTAGACAGCTGTAAATCGGTTTCGGTTTACTGCCATGTTGCTGACAGTCAGCCAGGGAGGGGCTCTGTAAATGAGGCGAGGATACCAGGTGGTCCCAACAGCAGCTTCTGGAGAGGAAAACTCAGCTACAGTTTTTTCATTCTTGTGTAGTTCCTAAGTACTTGGGATGGTTTTTTTCTTTTCTTTTAAGAGAAACAATACTTGTATTTTAGTAATAAAACAAGCTTTTACAACAACCTTTTAAAGTTCAGCTTTAAGTTTTTAAATGTTTATTTTTAAAATTTCTGACAATGGTTTTGGGTCTGATTGTACATTTTTTGGTCTTGATTTTGTTTGCAGAGAAATAGCAGAGCTAAGCTTTTCATTTGCTTGTAATAAAATACTGCCCTAAAGAAGAACAAAAAATGATTTTTTTACTGGTTCATATGGAAAAGCATATAACTGTAATAATATTTTAACTATAGTTTGTATAGACCATACTCATTTAAACTCTATGCAAATCTTTGTTACTTCAGGGCAAACAAGCTACGAAACCATAATGTGCGGTGTAGTGAGCACACACCATAAATTTGATAATCATACTTGTGAATTCATCATATTTTATATAGGAGATCGCTGTAGCATTATGAATAGTAATGTGCAAATGATGTGAAAAAATGTCACCACACTCTTGAATGTTTAGTGATTTTAAAGCTACTGTATTATTTCATTCGGTGCCCAGTTGCATTGATTGATATGTGAAGATATTAAAACAGCAGAAATTTAATGTTGGTTTTAATGTGTGGAGTTCCTATAATTCCCCATGAATCTGGGGGCTTGATATAAATATTCCTTTTGTGGGCAGCAGGAAACATGATGTACGGACTACACGTTCCCAGCTAGACCTGCCTCAACTGTTGAGAGAAAGGGAGTGGGAGGGTGTCTTAAGTGAGAGTGAAAAAAGGCATTTGTTTAGCTGCATGGCAACACAAATATTTCACTCAGTGAGGACTGACACGCATCTCATTATGTGAGCGGGTGCCAGCTTGTAAAAAATTTTTTTGGTTTAACTTTCCCTACTCATTGAAGGTGCCCGAGCTTAACTGCTTGAAGCCTGGCATCTAGGCCTCCCACCCTTGTTGTCTTCCATGGTCTTTCTTTCTTCCTTCCTTTCTTTCTTTTTTTCCTTTTTTCCCTTTCTTTTCTTTCTTTCTTTTTTTTTTAAATCTCAAAGTAACAGATGAAAGAGAGCTCAGGCTAGCTGTTCCGCTAAATGCTACTGGTAATATATGGGAAGTCGGCCAGACTGAAGTAGGCCCCGGGTGCACATTTGTCGCTTCTTCCCATTTCTTTCATTTCGGATGCACTTTTCTTAAGCCTAATAGTCACTTGCTGCCTCACCAGTTGAAACACTTCGTGGCATTTGCTTTGAAGTTGACAGTTACTTGGTGGGCTACCATGGCCGGGTAGCAGTCCCACAATCTTAAGATAAGAATTCTCGATCTTACACTCTGCACTCATCCTCTCAGATGCTTTTGGTGCCGGGGCAATTTTTTGCTTCTAACAATGTTGGAAAGCAGCAGAAGAAACTAATGCCATCCCCACATCACTTGTTTAAGGATATCTTAAGTACTTTTATCAGAAGAAGGGAGGAAGTACTTTCTACATCAGGAGGGTTGATAGCAAGGTCTCTGTTTTCTTCGTGGGCACCAATTTCAGTACTTTACTAGAATGCGGTGGTGTTAAGGGGGGTGGGCACATAACATATGTTTAGGTGTCTGTGACTATGATATGTAATTAAAAGCTTCTCAACATTCATAAGCGTAGAATGAGGTGCAAGGATGAAGTGGCTAAGTAATGCAGGAAAGGTACTTTTTTCCCTTGCTTCTTCACAATTTCATGATACTTTTAAAGCTTTTGCATTGGGAATTTTAGAGTTTGGTTCCAATCCATTTAAAATATTTTATCCAATGAAAGTGTACTAGCTACTGAATAGACTAAGAAAAAACATAATGACAAAGATATAAAAATAATAAAACTTATAAAACTGATTGTGGCAATGATTGTACAACTCTTCTTGATGTCCTTGAACTATTGAATTGCATGATATGTGAATTATTTGCAATAAAACTGTTGGGAAAATCCCGAAGAGTTAAAATGAAGACTCATTTTGCATGAAGAAACTTAAAAACAAAGTAGTTGTCTCTTATCACTAGTGTCTGCATAAAGGGGATTGTGTTTCATGGGCGTATTCAAATTTTTGTTTTAAAAGTAGTTGGGTGATAAAACTTAAAAAAATAAGAAATATAAATACTGAGGTATGAAACTTAGAAATTTGTTCTAAAACTAATATCTTTCCAATTTTTTCCCCAACTAAGTTACTGAAAGTTTTTAGTAAAATCTTTACCTCTTATTCTTCCTTCCCTCAACTACATTCTGGTTCTCACCCTAGTCTTTCTTCCTCTATTTTTAGTATAGACTTTGGTCTTTTTAGGAGCCCTGGTGGTGTAGTGGTTGAGTTGGGCTGCGATCCTCATGGTCAGCAGTTCAAAACCTCCTGGGGAGAAAGCCTGAGCTTTCTACTCCTGTAAAGACCTACAGTCTTGGAAACCCACAGGGGGTTGCTGTAAGTCATCATTGACTTGATAGTAGCAAGGTTTTTTGTATTTGTTTTTGTTTCTTGGCCTTTTTAGAGAAGGGACCCTTTTAAATCCTGAAAACCGTGGCATCATCTGCTAAGCAGAAAGTTAACTTGGCTGGAGGCAGAGAGCGTAAATTCCTGCCACAGGTGTTCCTGATCTCTTCTTTATCTTTCACTACTTCAATAACAGTTATGGATTTTGTTGAATTTGCCAGATTCTGGGCTTTAGGCTTTTCAGGTAGGAAACACACAGATACCATCAATTTATGGAACAGGCCAGAGGTGTGGATTTCTTAGGAGGCAATGATGTAGCCTGGATAGAACCCAAAGTAAATATTTTGCCATTTGCTTTCTTGTCAATTAAGTAGTTAGAGTAAGCTACAAAGTGCCAATATATGGATTTTTTTTAAAGGACATGTCGATTTTTCAGTTTAGTCTGCTTAGTGCCTTCTCAATTCACCCACTTTCTCTTTGCAATACTTCCAATTTCCTAGCAAATCTGGTTTTAAGTAGGTTAATTGGTTCAGTATGTGGCACAAGCTCGAGGTATCCAATTTACGTGGGAGGTGGGTGACCACTTGATACTTTGAGATTTCTGGCTCTGACCCCTTTTGTTCTGTTGTTCAGAGAGTTAGAAGGTATTGTTTTTATAACATCTCTGTTTGCCAGTCTCCCATTCTGCCCTTCTCATCCATTCACTAGCTCAGATCTAAATTACTGGCTAGTGGCTTTATGGGACACTATAGTAAAGTTCTGTCACCAAGTCCATAGACCCGGAAGTGGGGAAAAATAGGCCTTTGCTTTCTTATCACTTACAGTGTTTGGCAGATAGTAGGTGCTCCAAAAATATTTGTTGAATGAGTAATTGAGTGAGCGTGTAGATTATATTAACAAGGAGAGCATAAAGTTCTTGGAAGATGCTATTGGGAATGTTTTTGCTCTATTGTCAATTAATACTGGGGTTAACCAGTCACTTGTTGAAATGAAGATTCTTTAATTACAATAAATTTGGGCCAAATGTTAGAGGTTTCTAGAAGGTACTAATTAGCCATCAGTTGGTTCTGAGAATTTCCAGGTAGCATTCAGTTTTCTAAATTTGCTATCTTAGAGGCAGTGTCCTATTTGGCAAAAGGTCATTCATTCATTCTTTGCAAATGCCTCAGATTCAGAATAAATGCTTTTTATAGTATCAGAGAGATTAGAAGACATTTGGAGACTTTTAAACTTGCTTGTAGTTTAATATTTCCTTTGCCAAGGTATAGCATTTGGAAAACATAAATGGTACTGACCAGCAGGAAAAGTTGGCATGTCAGTTTGACCAAAGAGTCTCTTTATCTTGGCATGTATATTCTTTCCATTAAAATGTTATTGTGAATTATGAGTCTGCATGTGAGCCTACATGTGAAGGTAGATTTTTCAAGCTGACTAGAATGCATATGGCATCGATATTGTCTCCAGCCTTGTGGAGCTAATGCCTCATGGGGGAGCCTTTGGGATGCCGTTGGAGTGGGAGTATGTCCTTTAAAGAAGTACATATTGGGACTACTTCCTTGGGAAGTGGTATTAATATTTATGCTGTATATTTAATATGAAAAGACTCTCTAGAATTTCAAACTGTATGTGCTGTTCCTCCTGACTTTACTATTTCAGTCCTGAAATTGCTATTCCCAGGAGACATTTTTTTTCCTAGGTTTACCTTACTATTATTTTGTTCAATGTCATGGCATTTAGACTTTCTCAAATAGTCTTGAGAATTACTGGTATCCCAGTAATACTTGTTTGTATAGATGATATGTATTTAATTTGTTTTTTTATTAACAGTTTTATTGGTGCAATATCCACATATCATACAATTCAATAATTCAGTCTCATCAGGAAGATCTGTACAATCATTACCACAATCAATTTTAGAACATTTTCTTTCACTCATTGTCATTAGCCCCCAATTTTCCTCCAACCTCCCCTGCCATACCCCCAATAAACCATTAATCCAGTTACTGTCTTTATAGATTTACCAATCCTGGAATTCATATATAGAGAAACACATAAAAAGCAAGCAAGAACCACAACCACAATAAAAACTAACAAGAACAACCAAGCAAAACAGAGAAAACTCTCAATCTAAATGAAAGCAGGAAGGAGACATTGAAAACGAGAGCAACTTTACAGCGGATCAAAAGGGATAGCAAATGATAACGTGCTAAAATGTTAACCTAACTATATCTGCAATAATCCATTTGCCAAAGCCCTCGTTATGATAGAAAGGCTGTTCACTTCCCTGGTCTATAGTCAAAGGGGATTCATCTGAGCCTATTATTATTATTATTTTTGCTGAATCAACTTTTAAATGGGTCAAATGGGAAATCAAACGATAAGGTGTTAAAATTTGACCTAACTATATCTACCATAATTAGCTTTGCAATGCTCTCTGTCTGATAACAAGGCTATTCACATCCCTTGATTATGGTCAGAGGGAATTCACCAGAGGCTTCCTCTGTGTGTGGACCCTGCACATGATTTTGGGTTTCCACTGTCATCCATAGCCTTCTGCAAAGCATATGTTCACAATTTAAACTCTGGTACCTTTCCCTTCTTCTGATTTGGATTATATTATTTACAATCCTGAGATCATACAAACTGGCATGCTTTGTGGGCTTAGTTGACTTTAAAGGAAGGTCTTTGTAGAGTACACTTGTTTTTATGGTGAGATGAGAAAAAGTTTACCTGCCCAGTGAAGCAAATCTTTTTTTTTTAATCCTTTAATGTGATTTAGATAAAAGTTTACAGAGTAAATTGGTTTTCCTTGCCACAATTCATACACATTTTTGATTTGTGATATCACTTGCAATATCCACAAAGTACAGCATTGGTCGCACTTCCTCCCTTAGTTTACTCTTTCCATTTTTTATTCTTTTCTATCATTTCCTGTCTTCCAAGCTTTAGCCGAGGGAATATGCTACCTGTGGTCTCTTATATATGATTGTTCTAAGGAGTATGTACTGCTCTGGTGTTAGTATTTACTCAATAGGTCTATCGTTTGGCTGAAAGTTGAGCCACACCTGTGAGTTTCACTTCCAGGCCTGAAGAGGGACTAATGTCACCATCCACGGACTTCTACCAGTTTCTCTCTCCTTTGGAAAGGCTGGTGAGTTTGAACAGCCAACCTTGAGGTTAGCAGGCCAGTGCCTAGCCAACAGCACTACCAGGGCTCCTTATACCAGTTTCTATCAAACAAATAAGCTTGGTCACTTTTATGGTTTAGAATTTTTTCTGCATTTATCATCCCATGCTATCCAGGACCTTCTATTGTGATATCTTTTGACTGGTCTCAGGGCTGGAGGCTGGACTTTCTGTGTCCCATTAGTACTTTGGATTAATTGTTTCCATCTATTTTTGAATTTCTTTACTCTTCTTTGCTACAGTTGGGGAGGGAACAATAGTCATTGATTATAGGTAAATCAGCATGTATTTTTTGTTTTGTTTTCAGTGTCTTTGGCATACAATGCCCAATACAGAGATGAAATGTTCATTCTTTATAAGAAGGGCCTTCAAGAACTTTGTGGAAAATGGAATGAAAAGGTAATAGGATTTTTCCATGAACTTTTTGAAGCCCTTTCATATATTGTGAATATTATTACTGACAAAGTACCTTAACATGCACTCTTGCACTCCAAAATTTTAAATTTGAATAAAAATTAGAAATGTAGAAAATGAAAAGATCTGTGTATATGCTTGAGGGTATATTCCTCTGAAATTCTCTAGATATTTTTGAATTGACTGGTTTAGAAGAAGTGTGTGTGTCCTACTATATTTCATGTCATTTTCATTACTGGGGATATGTATCTCACATATATATTACAGGCATTCTGGGGATATGTAGCTCACATATATATTACAGGCATTCTGGGGATATGTATCTCACATATATGCTACTGGCATTCTGGGAATATGTATCTCACATATATGCTATAGGCATTCTGGGGTATGTATCTCACATATATACT
>NW_022103958.1:35570365-35612331 GCF_000313985.2 Echinops telfairi
GGAATATGTATCTCACATATATGCTATAGGCATTCTGGGGTATGTATCTCACATATATACTACAGGCATTCTGGGGATATGTATCTCACATATATGCTACCGGCATTCTGGGGATATGTATCTCACATATATGCTACCGGCATTCTGGGGATATGTATCTCACATATATACTACAGGCATTCTGGGGATATGTATCTCATATATATTACAGGCATTCTGGGGATATGTATCTCATATATATATATATTACAGGCATTCTGGGGATATGTATCTCACATATATGCTACAGGCATTCTGGGGATATGTATCTCACATATATATTACAGGTATCCAGTCTGTTTTCAAGACCTCGCTCCTGGTAGTCTTCCCTGAGCTCACTTTAAACTCTTTTAGCATTAAAAAAAAACTTTTTGTGTGTGTCACAATGTGCCTTGTAGTTTTTATAAGATCTTTTTTTTCTCTTCCTTTCTGATTGAAAAGTCAAAGCCACTTTAAATGACTTCCACGACTATTTAATAACCTACTTTTCAGTAAACACTCAGCAAATAATTGTTGAGTGAGTTAATTAAACTCTCCACACTCCCAATCAATTTACCAAATTTCCATTGTTTTTTCTACATTTAACATCTCTTAAATGTGCCGCTTACTTTTACCGAATTTCATGTTATCATGGGAGTTAGCCAGAAGTGGTTTCTTCAATGTGCAGATGAGTTAGATGAAACATTAGACATATATGAATGAAGTGTAGTATTCATTGTGAGGTCCTGGAAAAAACCTAGAGTTTAAGATCTGAAAAAGTAAAGAATTTGCTTGTCACCTTCAACATTCTTCTTCAACGTTGCCATTCTTCTACCCTGGTGGTTCTGATTCAGGTAGATTGTGGACTCTACCATGCTTCTCTGTGCCCTCTTCAGCACAGTGCTTTGCTCCTAAACTCGCATATGGTGAGAGTGTGAATGAATTAGACATCAGTGGATATTGTCTGTAGTGCCTCAGCTACTTTGGGCTTTTAATGTCTTTCTGCTCTCACCTGGCTTTCTTTGCTTTTACATTCTTCCTTTCCCACGTGTAACACCCTCCTTTCCGGAAAGCACTTGGTAACCACCCTCAATCCAAAGTACAAATAGTCAATAATAGTTTAATAAGATATACTTTTAAAGGGGTATAGATATTTTCAAGTAAAACTTAAGATAATGAATTGTTATAAAGGAACTTCATCTAGCCTAAAGGTTTTGGCTTACTTGCTTTTCTGGAGAGGCACATTCATATTTCACCTCCATATAGTTTTTATAGTGCTTGGGAGCACACGACTAGATAATTCTAGAGATGATAGCTGAAGATAGTCATGTGTAAACCTGTGCACTTGTTCTAAGAATTTAAACTTAACAATGTAGAAGAGGAAGGAAAGAACGACTAGTTTGGGGTGGCTGTCCCCTAAGTGAGAGAGAGAGGGGATTAAACCATCAAAAGAATTCCTTTGTTCTCACTGTCTTCAGACTTGTTAGGTTCGTAGTTCTTGCTCCTCTTTGGTGCACACCAGAAACAATTCAAAGGAGTATTTGGTGTGAGGCGGCTATTGCGATGACAAGTGCTTGTCATTGCTTCCTTTCCCTCCTCCCACCCCCCAACTTACCTCGCTATAATAATTCTTGGAAAAAGAAACTACGGGGTATAGATGCACACTTTACTGTTTGCCTGCCCCTAACTTACTTTTGAGAAGCAACACTTCTCTTTCTCTCTCTCCCTCTCTCTCTCTCTTAAAATGAAAACCATTCGGGCAACATCCTCTCCCTCTTCCTCTTCTTGAAAGGAGAGAAGAATGGTCATCAATGGCAAAAAGCATTCGCAGTGAGGCAACAAAAATGGCCAGCTTCACACTCAGGAAAGCAAGCTATGGCTCCTCCTCTTCATGTTTTTTTGGTGTGCTGCCTGATCAGAGAAACTTGAAGTGATCCCTGAAAGTAGTCTTATCATGTCTCTCATTTTTAATACCCAAAGCTATAGTAGGACTATCTATCCACACCCAATCCCTGGGAGTATAACCCCAAATTAGGCCTGGTCAAAGAGAGCATTCAATACTCTTGGTTAGTGATTACTTTAGTAATAATAATTTCTAAGACAAGCCACGGAGACTCAATCCCGAGATACTTCCCCACTGAAATTATTGGTAAGAGGCACACTGCCTCTCTATTGAAGTTGCTAAGATGCAGCTTCTGATAGTTGTTGGAAGGGGGAGACTCTGTCTGAGAGATGGAAACAGACCCATTCCTATTACATCATTTTACTGCTGGACCCAGTATTGTCAGAAACCGAGTGGTTTTTTGTTTTGTTTACACTTATGTGACCAAATACATTAGTTTTAATTTTTTGCTGAAGCTACTGAATTGGATTTTTAAAATTCAAATAAATACAACTAGAATCACAAAACTGATTGCATAATTGATATAATAGTAGACAGATATGTGATTTGGAGAAATATGAGGGTAAGTAAAAAAGCACTGCTACTAGGGCTCAGTTCATACTGAGCAAGTTTATTCCAAGTAAAATGTGCTTAAATATGTCTATTGCATCAGTCAGTAACTACAGACAAGTTTGCTCAATAATGTATTTGTCTTAATTTTGTTAGAGTGCCATAAAAAAACAAAACAAAAAACAAGCAAACCACCACAACAAGAAAACCAGTCCAGCCAAAACAGTAGCTTCCAAGGATATCGGTTGGGTCAGTTAAATTCAAGACAGAGAGGCCAGCTCAGAAGGTTATGGCCACTGTTATTTTGAGATCTCAAAGGGGTTATCTCGATAGATGATCTCAAAGGATACCAGATGATCTTGGGAGAGTATTCCCTTTTCTTATGAAGAAGTTATAATAACATTGAAAACTGTGTTGGTGAGACAAAGGCCAGGAAAACTGTGCCAAGGAATATTTTCCATCATGACAATGCATCAGCTTACCCTTCAGTGGTAGCAAGAGCAGTGCTTTGATAATTTCATGGAATACTTTATCTCATCCACCCTATACCCATGATCTTACCCCTTCGGGCTTTTGTTCCCCAAACTAAAAGAACATTGGAAATGAGTACAATATGAGTCTCATGAAAATGCCCAAACTACCTATTTGCTATGTCATAAATCAGAATGGACAGAATTCTTTGGAGAAGGGTGAGAATGATAGAAACACCACCTTCAGAAGTGTGTAAACCTGAGTGAAGGATATGCTGAGAAGCAATAAATTCACGCTTTATTGTTTCTGATTAATAAAGGTTGCTATTACTTTGTAGCAGTACTTTTTGACTTCCTTCATACTTTGATGTCCATTGGCTCATTTGGTATTTATAATTAATTTGCTCTACTTTTTATTGTCTGTGAATGTGAAAGAGTATGGATGATACAATGAAATACATTATTATGGCTGAAATAAATATAATTTGTATCGAAATAATTTTACTAGCATTGTCAGGAAAAATGCAAATGTGATGAATAAATCCCAAATTTTCAGTTTGTGTTATTTTGAAATTAGAATGTACACATACATATTCATCCCGACTTGAAGTGTGTATTTTCTTTGTTCCTAAATAAGAAAGTTGAATTTCACTTCTATTTTTAATATTCATTGGATATTGCAATCTGATATTTTTGTCAGATGCACATGTTGGACAGGAATTGGAGAGAGCGGTTTAGCTGCCTATGTGCTGAAGAAATATCTTCTGCTTTTGACATTTACATATGTTAATCCTATTCATTAATATGTAATTCTACTTGAAGTCCACTTTAATGGAATTACTTCAAATTAGAGATCTCAATAGTTTGGAAACACAACAGGGAAGAATATTATACTTCAAATTTTGTTGTTTGCCTGGAAAAATAATATAGATTTGGAAGAAAATTAATCTTTCAGTTTTAGCTATGCAAATTCTATTGGACCTTGGTAAATCATGTTTTAATGGGTAATATTTTTATTTATATTTGTGATGTTGCCTTTTATTAGATTTCCATTTTATCTATCTTTGTACATTGTTTGAAATGTGTACATAAAAACTAGGTTGCTGTTTAATCATCTCTCTTAAAAACATGCTGAGCTCATTTGTAGTAGGCTTTATTGCTAAAAATAGAAAAAAGTGCAGCATAAAAATAAGTTATTAGGTTTCTTTTTCTCTGCCATCGGAAGTTTCCAAGTGAAACCTCTGAGAGTTGGAGCTTGATAGGACGGCCTTGCTTTTCCAGGTCTTGCAAGGTTTCCATCTTTGACAGAGTGCAGTTTTACCACTCTTCCATTACTCCTTTTAGTGGAAAGTACTTGAGTTTTCCTTCTCTGGCAGGTTTCTGCATTATTCAAGTTTCAGCTTCCGTAGGTTTTACTGGATAGAGGGTCTCTGTGAGTCAGAACTGATTCATTGGCAGTGAGTTTTGGTTTATTTCAATGGTATGGCTCATTTTAAGTCTAACATAATGGCAAAATGGACAAATCTCCATTTTAGGATACTATAGACCTTGTTTGCATGGTCCTACTCCCACAAGGGTAACAGTGCCCTAATTTATTTACACTATTAGCAAGTTATCCAATCCCCTTGGTGGGCCTAAGGGCAGCACCCCAAATTTGCTTTTTCCTACTCAGTCATTTGGTGGGCAACAAAGACAATGGCTTAAAAACTCATTGCCATCAAGTCAATTCCAACTCATAGTGCCCTCACAGGACAGAGTAGAGCTGCGTCGCTGGGTTTCTGATGCTGTAAATCTTTCTAGGATTAGAAAGTCTCATCTTTCTTCCACAGAGCACCTGGTGAATTTGAACCACTGAACTTGAGGATAGCAGCCCAGGGCATAATTACTGCGTTTCAGAGCTCCTGAAGACTAAGGCTAAAAGGGCCATATCTATTAATCCACAATATCTTAAACTGAGAAGAAATATTTTTATCCTTAGATGATTTTGAAGCATCAGTCCTAGAGAGCTATTTTATTGGGGCCAAGGGGTAGGAGAAACATCGAGGGACAGAGAAAGGATTGGTGAAGCATGCAGGTTGATTCCATAAGGACTGCAGTTGCTTAGTGATTATCTTTGACATATGTAATCAATGGAGTTTAAGGGGAGCGCAGGTAAATAACTTTAGTTGCAGTATATACTAGTACCGTAATTAGAAAAGGCATTTCTGGGCAGAATAAAAGGCGCCTGGGTGAAAGTTGGAGCCAAACGTGATCTGAGATTTTAGTACATTCCAATTAATGGGTTTCTACCCCAAGTGCCCTTTATGAAGACAAAAGGGTAGAGCTGCTCTTTAGGCCCTCTGCTCCCCCATGGATTACAGTTAGCCTTTTAT
Source organism: Echinops telfairi (assembly GCF_000313985.2). Classification (NCBI taxonomy): domain Eukaryota; kingdom Metazoa; phylum Chordata; class Mammalia; order Afrosoricida; family Tenrecidae; genus Echinops; species Echinops telfairi. The sequence goes on from NW_022103958.1 coordinate 35,575,678, forward strand.
GACATCATACTTCCTCCAGGAGTCTCCTTGGATTTGATTTTAATCAGATCTTTGTACTTATAAAAAATCTGAAGATGTAGATATGACTTAGGTTATTTGAGTCATGTTTCATCCCATTTTATTCTACAAAACAAAAGTTCAACACAAGTATTGGGAATTTCTGTTTGGGCTTCCCAAGTGCCTGATCTGACGAATGAGTTCTCAAAAAAAGGAAAAGATTTCTTACTCTTCTGCTTCTGTTTTTTCCCAAGTATATGACAATTTAATTCAACACACCAATTTTTGAGCACCTTCTATGAACCAGGTAGTAGATATTTAAAAATACTGTCCTTAAAGAGTGTGATTTTTTTGTTTATTTTTCCTTCTTTACTTTTTCTGGTACCCAGTTGTTATTTCTCTTTGTCTGTATCTCAAAGCAAAACAACTTTTAAAGAATTTTGAATTAAGGTGCTTCCATTGAAAAAAATTAGTATAGCTCTCTGAACATGGCCTATTGTTTGTTTAGAACCCAGTGTGAATGAGGGCACAATGCTAGTCTTGATGCTTAGATGGACCTGTTAGCTTTGCTCCGTGCCAGGGCCTTGGATCACTGCTCTAATGATTGATGCTTACTAAAGATCAGGTGAGAGAATTTGGTTGACCAAAACAGGAATAAATCAATGCAAATTGCATTTGTGCCAAGAATTATCCTTGTTTATAAAAGGCAAATTATAATTTAGTCCTTTGCTTTAAAACACAATGGGAATCTATTACTGAAATAAGTTGAAAATGAATGTGGGAAAGTGAATTGGATTTTTTAAAAAATTTATTCTCTTTTTTCTGTTCTCTATTCATTGGTTAATTCTTAAGATAGTTTTCTCCATGTGATTTGGTTTCCCTTTTCATATCTTAGGGTGGTAGATTGAGTGTGTCTGGCCTTTCTTTCTTGTTCCCCCAGTGTGAGTGGCAGCCTTGGCAGCCCTCTGTCAGTACCCGCTCACAGGAAGGAACGGCTGAAGGTTCCTTTCGGAGACTACTTCACCGGTAGCTGACCTGCTCACAGGAATACCTGCTGGGTGGTGCTGCAGGGCATAGTGTTTCCCTTGCCACAGGGCTTAGGAGTTGCGCCCAGTAATCACTCCTACTTCTGCTGTCTGAGCATATCTGAGTGGAAAGGACTCGTAAGACGTGGCTCTAGATATCTTCCCAAATGAGGTGAGGAGCCCTGACCAAGTGCTCTGGGAAGTTCAGGCAATTGTCCTGGCCACTTGCCTCACTGGTCTAGTAGTGCTCCTTACAGTTGGGAACAGAATTTGAGTAGTTTATAAAGTGCTTCTTAATCATCTCATTTTAGGCTATTCTTTCTCCTTCAGACCAAAGAGTTTTCTTCTTCCCCTTTATTTCACAGAGGTAAATATCACACAAACAAATAATAGGCATTATTTGAATGATATAAATTTTAATGTTTCCCCTTTAATTTTAGATAAATGTAGGTTCACATGCAGGAGCTCTGCTTGCTTTCTCTTCTCTCTTTTCCAAAACCATTTTATGGCAGATCTTACCAACTTCCTCTGTCATCATGCTAACACTGCCTTTGCTCCGTGATACAGGACTGAGGAACACTGTGTGCAGGTATTGTTGGACTAAAGCTATCCAATACCCCTCAAGATACTTAACGAAGGAGATGATGAGTTAAGCATTTGCTTAATATCTCCTCAAACTTAGCTCTCTTGCAAGGGAAAGTGAGGAATTTGAGACCCATCAATTTGTATTTTTTAAACCTGTAATCAAGGAAGAATGAACTGATTCACAAATTCAATAAAAAAACTTGTATAGGTCTCATGTTGGAATTCGCTTTATCATTGGAATTTTTATTGAAAGCCAATGGATATAAGCTAGGACAGGTTGTTTATTGTTTGCTTGTTTTCAGTTATTCTCACTTATAAAAATAAAAAAAATGCCAATTTGAGTAGCTGTCAAGGCTACACTGGCTAAAATGAAAAATGGAAACTTCTGCTGAGACAATTTTTAGTCATAAAAAATGACTTTGGCTCTTTTGTTAGATCGATTGCTTTACTGGCCCCAATTCCTCTTCATCCTTCCTCATATCCAGTGCCTTTGTCATGAAATTATGTATTACCCTCTGACTCTGGACAGCTTTCTTTTTTTTTTCTTTTTTAAAAATCATTTTATTTGGGATTCATATAACTCTTATCACAATCCATCCATCCATCCATTGTGTCAAGCACATTTGTACATCTGTTGCCCTTATCATTCTCAAAACATTTGCTTTCTACTTGAGCCCTTGGTATCAGCTCCTCATTCCCCCCGCCTCCCCCGGCGCCGCCCCTCCTGCCTCATGAACCCTAGATAATTTATATATTATTATTGTTTTATCATATCTTGCACTGTCTGATGTCTCCCTTAACCCAATTTTCTGTTGTCCGTCCCCCAGGGAGGGGGGTTATAGATAGATCCTTGTAATCAGTTCCCCCTTTCTACCCCACTTTCCTTCCACCCTCCTGGTATTGCCACTCTCACCACTAGTCCTGAGGGGATCGTCTGTCCTGAATTCCCTGTGTTTCCAGTTCCTATCTGTACCAGTGTACATCCTCTGGTGTAGCTGGATTTGTAAAGTAGAATTGGGATCATGATAGTCGGGAGGGTGGGGGAGGAAGCATTTAGGAACTAGAGGAAAGTTGTATGTTTCATCATTGCTACACTGCACCCTGACTGGCTCCTCCCCACAACCCTTCTTGTTCTTTGATGCCTGATACCTGATCCCATGGCACCTCGTGATCACACGGAAGCACTGGTGTGCTTCTTCTATGTTGACTTTGTTGCTTCTCAGCTAGATGGCCGCTTGTTTACTCTCAAGCCTTTAAGACCCCAGACCCTATATCTTTTGATAGCCAGGCATCACCATCTTACTTCACCACGTTTGCTTATGCACCCACTTTATCTTCAGCGATCATGTCGGGAAGGTGAGCATTATGGAATACCAGTTTAATAGAACAAAGTGTTCTTGCATTGAGGGAGTACTTGAGTGGAGGCCAATGTCTGGACAGTTTTCAAGCAGCCAGTTAACTTGCTTTGGCTAAGGAGATGTTAGCAAATATGACACAAGAGAAGCTTGTGAAACTATGTGCACATTTCTGTTTGTACTCTTACCGTTTTCTTTTACTCGGAGAAGACCAAGTCTGGACTAGCCTACCGAAATCTGAAGCATATGGAACAGAGGAGAATTACTGAAACTTTCTGATAATCTGAAAACCAAACCCACTGCTGGTGAGTTGCCTTGACATGTAGCAACCTTATAGGACAGTGTAGAGCTGCCTCATAGGGCTTCCACTGCTGTAATCTCTACGGAAGCAGAATGCCACATCTTTCTCCAGAGGAGTGGTTCAAAGCAGCTCATCTTTTGGTTAGCAGCTAAGGGCTTTAACAGCTGCGCCACCAGGCCTTTATAAGACCACCCTAACCCACTCACTGCCATTGAGTTGATTTTGACACATAGTGATCCTATCTAAGATTCCTGAGACTAAATCTTCATGGGAGCAGATATCTCATCTTTCGTTCCATGGAATAACTAGTGGATTTGAACTGCCAGTCTTGCCATTAAAAGCCTAACCCTGTTAATCACAAGATATATTAGTAAGGTCAAATGAACTGAAATATTCCTTGGAACTTAAAGTTTGAACACCATGTCGTGAGAAGAAGTGAATTCCTGCTGTCCCAGCATTGTGGTCTTGGAAGTCATTGGACTTTGGTTCAAGTCTCTGGCTTTCAAGGTTGTGCAACAATTGGCAACTTAAGACCAGCATTTGGTATTTTCATCTGTATAAATGAATGTTCCTTGTATTTTGGTCTAATCAATTTTTCTATATATGTATATTTCCCTTTTCTCACTAGTATTTTAAATTCGATATCATTGACTAGCATAATGATATTATTATTTAAAAAGCCAAATGTCTCCTGCAGGCTACCTATATTATTTCTCTAGAGACTGATAATTCTGTTTCTAAAGTGGATCAAGGACATATATGCCTTAGATATATGAATGGATTTTTGAGCTTGCACTTAATCATAAGCCTTAATTTAAGAAAAATCAGTTCTTATTTTTTCCAGCTCAATACTTGCCATCATAAAGTAGAAACTGAAGATATAGCAACGTGTGGTGAAGAAAGGAGATGGTGCCAGCTATCAGAAAGAATAATGTCTAGGGTCTTAAAGGCTTGTCTTAAAATAAGATGCCATGTAATTGATATGTCAGTTAAGCCTACATGGAAGGAGCATGTGTGATCCAAGGATTGTAAATAATAAAATCCAAGACACGGAAGGAATTATATTAGAGCTTAAATTCTGTTCACCCGTTTTGCATAAGGCTATGGTTGACAGTGAAATCTAAAAATCCATTTACAGCATCCCTACATTGATTAAGGAACCCTGGTTGTGTTGTGATTACATGTTGGGCTGCTAACTGCAAGGTCAGTAGTTCAAAACCACCAGCTGCTCCATGGGAGAAAGAGGTGGCTTTCTACTCCCATAAAGAGTTACAGCCTTGGAAATCCACAGGGTCAGCTCCACCGTGCCCCATAGGGTTGCCATGAGTCAGAATTGACTTGATGGCAGTGAGGTTGGTTTGCTTTTACCTGGGTGAAGCCTCCATTGAACTCCCTGGGACCATTGACCAGGATGTGAACAGTATTGCCTCAGATAGGGTCCATTGGAAAGTTAATTGCAGATATAGTTAGCTTAAATTTCGCATCTTACCATTTGTTTTGCGGGGCGTTGAGGGCTCAGGCACAGGAACAGCTGTGAGGGTGCACAGGACTGGGCAGGGTGCTGCAGGGGAAACTGACTCAATGGCACCAACAACAGCAACAAAGCAAGTAGTTGAGTGAAATTCAGACGTTAGAAACAAAATGCCAACCTTTTTTTTCATCAAGGAAAATTGTGGCCAAGAGTAGCTGGTGGTGAATGGAGTCAGTAAAACAGAGGGGGAGATGGGATTCAGAAAATGGAATCCCAATTTGCTTTTTGGATTTTTAAAGTCAAAATAGTATAAAAGAGCACTTTACTGTCTGAGCTGTATGAGCCCCCAATAAAATGATTTCTTTAAAAAGGAACCTTACAAACTTATAAACCCAGACCAAGCTTTCAGGGCTGACTTTGTTTGCAGCATCGAGCCCAGCGCACAGCGACGACGACGGAAAGCAGTGCAGGCAGGAGCAATCAGACGGAAAGGGGCAGAGCAGTTTTGTTAGGGGTGTGAGTCTTTCCATCTCTCTTTGTATTTTGAAATCAAATACCTGTTGTCTTTTCTAAGTTCAGACTGCCTACGTCGTACTGCTATTTAATTTACATTGCCTTTTCGGTAGAAAAAAAAAATCTGCTTTGTCGTAAATATAGTACAAAACAGCTGGCAGAGAATCAGAATCCCTTGGACAGGGGCCCCCCTGGACATTACCGAACAGAGCTCACAGTGCAGCGCCCCCATTCCTCAAGAGCTGTGTGCTGAGGAGGGGAGGTGGGTGGTGCTGGACCCATGCTTGGTTAATTCATCACATTACTTGGAAAGGTCTTTATTATTTTGCACAGCAGTGTGGTCACCTGGCGGTAGGTCATTAGCATTTTAGTCTTCTTTTCCTCACAACAATGCACAACATGCTAATTAGAGGACTCTGAAAGCTAAGTAACCTGTTTTAAAATCAGACATTTTAATTTGCAGCTTTAATGGCTGTTTTTATAATAACTGGCTTTATTGAGGTGGGGGGAGCAGTTCTCATGTTCTACTAGCAAGGCAGTGTATAACAGAAGCTGACAAAATTAAAAACCTCATAATGTGACCTTTGCCTGGGATAAAAGGCTGTTTCATAACAATTTCCTTTTGTTCTTTGTTTAAGCCATTACTCTAAAAGGAGCCTCCGATTAATCGAAGTAAATGCATCATTACAGTACTAATCCATGTCCTTCTGTCAGTGTCTGTTTTAATTAAATAAGAAATGCTAGCAGAAAGATATCACGCACAAAGCTTTAGTTGGAGACAGAAGCACTGGTTGATCAAGGAAAAGATTAAAAGGGCTTTACTGTTTTGTCCATTTACAGAGCTCCAGAAGCCACAGTGTCCAGGTTGAAAAGAAATCTTACAAAAGAGTTTACCACATTTCACTCTTATAGATTTAAATAATGGGATTTGCCAATGAAATTCTAATCATCCAATTTATCACATGTTAGACATTCCAAAGCAAGTTGCAGAACAGCTTGGGGTGTGTCCTCTAAGTCTTTTGCAATGTAGTGCTTTATCTGTGAAAACATACCTGCCAAATGTGCATGTGTTCCTTATTTGGGTGACACTGATGGTGAAACTTGGTTGTGACTATATGGTGTGGGGTTTTTGTTTTTCCTCTGAAAGTTTATTGAAACTTAGGTTTTTGTTGTTCTTGTTTTTATTGGCTTTCTATTGACAACATGTTTAAGAATTTAGGAACTTAATTAGTTGTTATCCTTGAAGCATACATTTAATAAGTGCTGATAAAATGAATGTATCTAGGTAATATCACCACAATGCTACCCAGAGTCTCTTCATAGCAGCCGAGGTGCAGAATTCCCGTGGTGAGGGCTTTTTCCATATACGAGCCATTATTTGATGTAATGAAAAGAGAAAGTGTGCAGCAATGAGATTGTTAATTAATTTAGCCTAACAAGATGAAGATAAATGAAGCAAAGCACAGATTGAATGAAGCCAGAGGTCTTATTTACAATGTAATACATTTTTATATAAAGCAGATCTCACTTGGTAAAAAACAAACATATCCCCACCCCAAAGACCTGCTCACAGCAAGAAAAAAGTTCTACACCCTACACAGTTCAAATCTAGAATCCTGCTCAGGCAGCATGTTCTGTGACTCCGTATAGAAGACACTTTTAGAGCGTGTCGACAGTGCTTTTTCTCCTGCTAAGAACCCTGCACTAGTTAACCTTTAACTCCAGTGTTTTATTATTCTCACCATGGACTGGGATGGCCATAAGCATAATTATCTGGAAACCTTGGAGTTTCTTGTTCTTCAGGTTATCCTGAGACATCGTGCTTCAGCTATTTAATAATCATTTTATTTGGGTTCTTTTTTTCACCGAAGCAAAGAAGCTCAAAAGTGAAAGGAGAGAAAAGAAAAAAATGCAAGCAAAAAAAAAAAAAAAAGCCTTGTGCTTTTTTCCATGTGCTTGAATCTGTAGCAATTGTGCAAAATTCTCAAATTAGCATTATTTTTAAAGTCTTCCTTTCAGAGATTAATGAGCTTTATCCAGTATTTGACCTTTTATCATTCTTGCTTTCTGCTTAGAAGTACTTCCTTCCTCCCTACAGTAGCTAGAAAAGGCAGTCTCTTATCTTATGTTACTGTAGGCTGTGGTAACAGGGCTCTCTACAAATGGTGTTATTATGGTTGCTATGTTTTTATCTCAGGGGTCATGAACAAATCCATGCAACTGCTTCTAAGGATTTCAATAAATAGGACTTTTTTTTTTTTTAATCCAGACAATCGCCTTTTATGTTACTTTTAAACAAAACTACTAGTCCATCAAGAGTTTCAAAAGAAAACAATTCTACAGAGTGCCGGTATGGCTGCACAGACCAATCATCATGGCACCCATTCTCTGGGCCTCTATTTTTCAAGTCCACTACAATAGGTTGTTGATTCAATGGACAAGACCAGAACAATTAAGTTCTCTGTTTAGCAGCAGTGCAGCATTTTAATGCCCTTCTCTAATAATGGTCTCATTATTGTTATTCTAAGACTGGGCCTCAGGAGGAGGAATATTTGCTGGAGGTACGTCATTATTTTGCAAATTTCGATTAGCTCATCATGTTGTCTGTAGTGTGAAAATCGTAGCTAATTAGGGCAGCCAGTTAGACTACCAGCTTTTGAGCTTATGAGTTAAAAGGTAGCATACTTGATAGACCAGTGATGTGAAAAAGGTGGTAAAAAGGAGGATTAGAGCAGTTGCCTTAGTAACTCCAACTTCCATCTGTGAGGGGACAATGGACTTGTGTTTCTCCCCCACCTTGGTGTAAAAATTGGTTTTGTTTTGAAAGGACAGGGTTCTTTTATGACAATTTGGAATTCAGCCCAACTGAGTGTAGTTTTAGTTGTTAGGAGAGACCATTGGGGATAGGAAAGATGAAAGGTCATGGTGAGCTTCAAGGACATGAAAGGTTGTTGTCTCATATAACAATGGCAGATTGTTTGTTTTTTTTCCCCCTCTAATATTTCTAACCAGCCCTAAGTCAGGTGATGGAACAAATACCTACAGTTTAGTCAGGTGAAACAGGAGGGGGAGGGGGAATGAAAGAAGAAAAATGGGGTAGGAGAGAGTTTGTGCTTTGTTTACAATTTTAAAGAAGGATCACTCCAATGTGCTTTTATTTTTAAAAGTGACATTTCTTTGTCACCATCTCTGAGATTTGGACACTTTGTCTCTGTGGGCCATCACATCTCTGGGAGGCTCTCCAATGTGTTAGGAAATGTGATTTAAGCTCTCTTCCTGAACTCCCAGGAGGACGAGTGATGTGATACTTAACAATAAATTTAGTTGTTGTAGCTTTCTCACATTTATCGGTTTTCTTAAAAGGCTTTTTCTTCAAATGCACACCGAATAAAATGAATGATAAATATGAAAGAAATTTGTTTCACCACTCTACAGGGTTTTATCATAAATTCCATGACTTCCATCATGGAAAGTTTACAGGAAACTGTTTAGATGTTGCTGCAATAGCAACAATTTTTTTCTCCCTGAAATAAGAAGCAGCCGAAATTTAAAGAGCTGTTGGGGTTTTGTATTGAGGAGAAGGTGATAGGAGAGGATTGAATTCAGTGATATTTCATAAAAGCCCTCAAAAGCAAATCAGCTTCAAACCTTCTCCAGATTTCAAAAACTTTTATTTCAGCCAAATGAGTGGCTTCTATTTTCTTTTCATATCAATATTGATACATCTGGTAGTGATGGTTTGTGTGTGTTTTAAGAACTGGAGAGATTTTAGGAACACTTTCCTCAGTTGTGCACCTAGAAGCATGTTTCACTTGGTGATCTGAGCAACCTTCATTTTTCTTTCTCTATTTTGTTCTCAAGCAACCTTTGTGTGAATGAAGGTAGGCTTGGGGAGATTTCCAATTCCCTTAGTCCTGGGTCTCTGTTTTTCGCTTTTTCTAGCCAGTTTCTCTTATTGATGGAGACTTTCTTCTGAGAAACGGTTTCTTTTTCATTTATTGTAGATAAATGGTAGACTTGAAATTTTACTATCATGAAACATGAGAGCTTAAGGACTTTCGAGCTCGTCTAGTTCAATTCCTTTATTTTAAAAATAAAACAAGAACTGGAAAACTGAAATGACTTGCCTAAGGTAACTCAGCTAGATAGAGGTAGGCAAATCTTTCGGGTGCTATTTGCTATACTGCTTAAATATATAATTCAAAAGTCAAAGGAAGGAAAGCATTTTTCAGGAATTCATAGAAACATGAACTCACCTACTGTTTACGTGGTTGAGGAGAGAGAAGGGATGAAACTGATTTCTTGTGTGAGGAGTGTGGAGTATTGGGAGTGCAGATCAGATTTTTTTATAACCATAAAAGTTTCAGCATTTATGAATAAAACACAACCAAACAAAAACCCCTTAAGTCATCAGCATAGCCAAGAGAACATAAAGTCTAAAGCAATACTATAATATTCAAAATCGTCCACCTTTTCCTGGTCCAGGTACTGTATGTATGATGGACAGATACACATTACTCTACTTTAGGAGTAAAACACTTAGAATTTCCAATAAAGGGCTGCTGATCACAAGGTAGGTGGTTCAAAGTCATCTGTTGCTCCTAGGGGAAAAGGTGGCACTATCTGATCTCACACAGGTTTACAACCTCAAAACCATAGGTTTGCTCTGAGTCAAATTTGACTCCTTGCAGTGGGTTTGGATTTTTTGTTTTGGACTTATCAGTGTAGTAAATTAGCTAGATATTTCCATTTGTTAGTTTTTACATCTGTAGAAAAGAGCCTGATGTCAATCAACTCTATTAGATGTGTGAGACATTAGAATTGGTACATGATTGAGATGAGACACATGATATGCACGTGATTTTGTGAGAAGCATGAAGTATAGTACCAGAATCAATATCAAAGTCCTGGCTTGTGTTTTGAGTCATTCAGAAATTTTACAAATTTTGGATTGTATTTCGACATGAAGAAAAAAAATCCGTAATTTAAATTAATTAGCAAATATATTCGTATTAATATTGTTGTATATCTCATTTTTTCATGTGTATATAAGAAAATGAAACATGTCTAGCTTATTTACTATTCTATCTCCAGTGCCCCAAACAGTATCTGCCACAAAAAATAATACTTTAGTAAATGAAAGGCGAGGGGGGAGGGCGAGTCTTTGCAAAATTGCAATTGAGTATACAAACACTTTTATACTTCAAGAATCATTATATTGGATTTTCTCATGTTAATAATCTTGAAGATACATTTAATCACTGTATCATATACTATGTGAATGTATATGATACATTCATAATTTATTTTACCATTAACTTTTTGATTCCCAGTGTATCAATAAGTTGATTATCTTATGATATCAATGCTGACTTTTGGAACACCTGATAAGTCAAAGTAATAATATATTATTTAATGATAAAAACCTCAGACTGTATGAGCGGGTCACCCCCCAAAAAAACTATTTTTTTTCAAAGTTATGTATTTAAATTTTTTTTACAAAACAACCTTTTTACCTTCAAAGTACTCTCCATTATACTTTAATTAATTGCATTAATTGTCAAATCTGCGATTCCATTCTTGGAATCATTTTTCAAACTCGTGTTTGGATGGCTGGCAGCACCTCCCTTGTTTTTTTCTCCACCTCTTCTACACCATCAAATCACTGTCCTTTCATGCCCCTCTTCATTCACAGAAACAAAAAGAAGTTGAACAGAGCGAGGTCAGGCGAGTCAGGTACCTGAGGCAAGAGAGGCAGGCTGTTTTTTGCTAAACTCTGGTGCCCTGACATGGCTGTGTTAGCAGGTGCATTGTTGTGGTGGTAGAATCAGTCCTCAATCTGCCACAAATCAGGCCTTTTGTGTTCCACACTGTTACACAATCTTTTCAGAACCTCTAACGAGAAAGCTTGATCAATAGTCTGACCTGGTGGAACGAACGCCAAATGTACTGAGTCGACAATTTTGTCCATTTGGGAAGTTGATGGACATCCAGAACAAGGTTTGCCATCAATCAACATTTCACTTTTTTTAAAACAAGAAAACCACTTGTACACTTGAGTTTTCCTACAGCATTGTCCTTGTAAGCTGTGTTTAACATCACAACAGTTTTTGCAGCATTTTTCTGAAGCAGGGAACAAAATTTCATAGTTGCACACTGTTCTTTCAAATTGGCCATCACAAAAAAAGAAAAAATGAAAGAAAAAGGTTGGAGCAAAACTGCTTTTACGAAAAAAATTCACTGTGACCAGAGAGACCCTTCTCAGGTGACTCCATTGGGTGTATTAAATCAAAGCGTGTTGCTTGATGTTTGCCTAGTTGGAAAAATGCATTCTCAAAAGGTGTGCTCTGCCCAGTGCAAATCTGTTTTTCTTGAGGGAGGGGGAGCAGGGGTGCTCCCTCATAAAGTAACATTGAACCTCATCACTTCTTTCCAGGCTTCTTTTAAATAAGGAGGCAAGTTAAAAAGATGTATGTATTTTTATTAGGATTCCAGTTTGTACATGCACAGGATTATTTTTGAAAATGCTCGTAAATATGTTTCTGCCACCAGTGGGTCATCTCTGCCATCTCTCTACTACACTCATTTTAGTCTTATTAGAGTGCCTTTTAAAAAAGGGATGGGTACCAAAAGCATTGTACAATGATCAGTTAGATCAAAGAGCTGATCTTTTATCAGTCTTTTAAGCAAGTTTGAAGCTAATGAAGATGACTTTATGGAACAAATAATAACTGGGATGAGTCCCAGATTTACCAATAAGACCCAGAGAGAAAGGTTCCATCCAAACTGATTTTCTAGGGAATCTGCTAGGCCAGTTAAATTCAAGAAAGAGAGGTCAGCTCAGAAAGCTTTAGCAGTTGTGTTTTAGGACCCCAAAGGGATAATTTGATAGATTTTCTCAAAGGATACACCCAGGAAGATCACGAGGGCTTAGGGACAAGAAATGATAAGGAAATGGAAAGGTACACTGGTGAGAAGAGGGTAAGGAGTGATGTTCACGGGAAATGTATTCCCCTGGGTAACGAAGGCTGTCCTATGAGATTCACTTTGGAAACCGTACCCCAACTGGACCACACCTCTGATCTTTCCTCTCCAGGCTTCCTTTTGTTCCCACAATTTGAGCCCCTTGAGGGTGTCAAAGCTACTATTTTGATGTAGTGGAAATTGAAGACAGCAGAATTCTTTGAGGATAGGTTAGAAAGCTGGAAATATTGCCTTCAGTAGTGTTTAGACCTAAATGGAGGGTATGTTGAAAACACTATATTAAAGATTTTTATCATTTTATAGCACTTAAAAAATTTTACAGTCAGATCACCTTCTTAATGAGATTTACCTTGTCCACCATACTTGAAGTTGTACCACCCAGCTTTCCTGATCTCCCTTAGGTTGTTTTATTTGTTTCTATCTCACTCAACACACTCACTGCCTTACAAGTGGATTCACACTCACAGTGACCCTATTTTTAATCAAACTTAAAGTGATGCGCACATAGAGTTTGCTCATCTATTATGTTTATTATCTATTTTTTCCACTAGAATATAAGTTCTATGATAATAGGGAATTTTTAATTGTTTTTCTTCGCTGATATTCATCTGTGTCTTGAGTCATGCCTGCGACTCATTAAAGGGGATTCAAAAATGGAAAGGTGGAAAGTTAGAATTAAAAGGTAATGGCATTTTCCCACCAAGTCTTTGAAGCCCCCTTCTATTTATTCATAGGGTATGTGGTAATTTAAAAAATAGAAATGCCTATTTTGAAATTTAAAAATCAGTCTCTTTTCTTTAAATAGACAATTCTAATCAAACAATTTGTCCATTGGCCGAGGACTTTCATTTCCTCAATTTTACTATGTAGACATAGTTCAGATAAATCAAATCATAGGATTTAATTCTTAGGTTAATGTTAGATAAAGTGTAAATGGGATTTGCCACAAATGTACAGGCCCTTGCCACTTGAAATCAACCTGAATTCCAACTTTAGGGAGATGATCTGGATGAGAAATGTCACTAAGTGTCACTCAGAATGATCCTTTTCCCCTGAGATGGAACCCACCCCTTAAGGTTTGAGTTTGACCCTGGCAAACTCAGGCTCCCCTGCCCATTTATCTATCTTTTGGGGATGGCTTAATTTTGTTCTGTGCCTAGCTGATATTGGTGCTAGTCTTGAAATTTTCTGAGGAAAAATGTTTCATAAATTGTTGCTTACTTCTTTCAGCATCTCAATTGCTTTCTTTAAAAATGTGAAAAACCACTTAATCACCAATGTTATCCCTTATGGATAAATGTTGATAATAGTCTTTTATATAATAGCAGCTTATATTGCTATAATACTCCCTTATGTTTATGTGGTATTTCTAGTTTCGAAATGATTCGATGTACATGACAATAGTTTTCAAAATAATCCTATCATTTATTATATCCATTTTAAAGATGGGGGACTAAGACACAGAAAAGTCGAGAGCTACCTGGCTCACACCTCTAGAAAGCGTGAGAGAGAGAAAGCTAAGAGAAATCCAGATTTCTGAGTTCTGCAATCCAGTGCTCTGTTTTACTTTTTGCTTCTTTACTTTTCTTTGAGTCAAGTAATCCCCGTTTTTAGACCTATCTGAATAGATTCCATATAAATAGAAACAAGTGACTGGAAATTTTAAGCTTTCAGTTTTATTTTACCTCGTTTTTTATTCCAGTTTCAAGGATTTTTCTTTTTATTTCCTTTTTCATGGCTCTTCTTTTCCATCATCGCTATCTTTCCCTTCATTTGACTATGGACTCTCGTAGCCATTGGGTTAAGCCATTTGATGCCTTGTCTGTCTTTTGACCTTTCAGCTAGCTGTTCCTTTCAGACCGCTGAAGAATGAGTAAGCAAGCTGGTGCTCTTCAGCATGGCACTATCTGAAAAGTTCCAAATTGTATTTGCTACGGAGAGCCCTGTGTACCCAGTATTGAAGCGATTGGTAAGGGCCCACTGGGATGGGCACAGCCTGGGGAGAAGGTTAATACAGCAGACATGGGCAGTCCGTTATACAAGAGAAGCATAAAGCAGAATATTAAAGTGTCCCATAAAGCAGACAAAGCAAGAAAAATCTGGGACAAATAGTTTGCATCTGAAAGATTATCAAGGCCATGTGAGGGCCAGGGCCTTAGATGAACAGTGCACTCAGACATAGAAAACGAAGATATAATTGTAGGTATTGGAACTATGATAAAAGGCAAGGTTCAAATCTGCATCTTAAGAAGTTGTGGTGGAATTTCACTTAACGTGAAGTCAAAAATGGTCTTATGGCTTTCAAGCACCCCATGTACCTAAGAATCACCTGGGAGTGTTTGGAATGACGAAAGTGGGGCCAGATGTGTACGTTTTCAGGAAGCACTGCCCCTCCCCCAGGATTATTCTGATGCAAGTGTTTACCCATCACGTTTGGAGAGAATGATGCCATAAAGCTTTGGATGACATTTATTGTAAGATAAGGGGCCAATTGAATGCAACTATTTAGAGAGGAGGCATTTATTTAGAAGTTGAAAGTCAGATCTTTCCACTAAGAGAAAAATTTCTCTATGCCTGGAGCTGAGCTGTATTTATTTGCATGTAATAAAGCTAGAACCGTAGGCTGGTATGCACTGGGCTGGTGTGTTGGAAACCTGTTAGGTTTTCCTTTTCATGTATCTTGTTTCTTTAGCCTTGTGTTTATGACCTGGGTGCTTTTGTAATATCTAGCTTAAAAGATCTCTATCTCTTAGTGTTAAAAGTTAAGGCTGACTGTCTTTTTGCACCTAATCGAAACTGTCCCTCATTTTACTTTCCACTTGTTATATACATATTTGAATTTTCCCCTTTCCTTCCCTCTTCACAAATTGATTAACACGAGTTAGGAAGAGTGCTGTAATGCTAAGGGTTAACCAGAAGAGAATTACAAATGAACTATCTAGAAAGTTGATTATTAATCCAGCTGGAGAAGAAAGATCCTTTTGCCTAGCAAGAATGAGTATCTGAGGAGCTGATAATATTGTTCAGGCAGTGGGGTGGAATGGCAAAGCTTGGTAAGTAAAACAGAAACTTGGAATTATTCTCATATAACCACTTTTAAAAATGAGTAGAATGTTGGAGTATTTAAGCAATTAACTCGAATATGTATTTACAAGTTGTTGGAACAAGTCTAAAAAGTTCCAAATCTAAAAAGTTCCAAATTGTGTTTGTTAGTGAGATCCCTACATAGCCTTTCGATAGAAGTTAACTGAAAAGTATTTACATAAGTAGATAAATCTATTTAATTTTGAATATTTAGAAAAACACACGATTAGATTTGTGATTAGAAATGAGGGAAAGTCCAAACCTCAAGTAACATAAACTGGAGAATCATGAGTGACACTGTTGTTTGCTTCATGAAAGCAAGCTCTGGGAGCTTAGGTGTTAAAGCATAGGTTAAAGTATCATAGTAATATAACGAGTCAGGCTGCTAATTTTCAGACTTCTATGGAACTGAAACTGTCCTAGGTTCAGACATTTTCAGTGTTCCTGCACTAAGTTCATCGTGATGTTTAATGTAAGGATCTTTCTAAAGACAACCTTTATTGTATTTGTGAATTGGCAGGAAGAAGAAATGAGAGGATCTGTGGTATTTGTACAAAGAAAATTAAGTGAAAAGATATGATTTTAATAATGTTTTTCCGTGAAAGACTGCTACTCCTGTTGTAGAAGAAATTATGGTGTCAATATTCAATTTTATAAGATTAAAGTTTTGCATGAGTTTCTACCTTTTAATTGTAATGTGAGCCATACCACTTATTGGAGCTTAGCTGATCATAAATCATTTTAATCTAGTAGTGTTGTACTTAGGAGAAGTTGGTAAGTTTGTTAAACTCACCTCAGATTACAATTGGCTACCATCAATTGCAAGAATTTTACATTTTTAAAAGGTATTTCAATAGTGGCAGTAAAAATATCTCGAACTAACATTTTGCTAATTAATGTTTAAATGAGCAGAGTGTGTTTTTCAAGAACTGTAAGTATACTACAAAAATATGTTATATTCATATATACACATGTATTTGTGAATGTGTATAATATAGATATGCATTGATAATACCATCTGAATCTATAAACTCGGGCTTTTCTCCTTAAAAAAATTAGTTCTAATATCCTGACCCATAGTTATTATTGGAAACAGTACACTGTAGTGTAAAATAATGGTTAACGTTTATTCAGCTCCCTTGTATGTCAAGTGCTTTATCTCATTTAATCCTTATATTAACTCTGTGGTTGTTGGAAAGCTAGGAGGATTATTGTATGTGCTAAAACAAAAGATAAGCTAATTAAAAAACCCTAAGATCTGAGGCTAGAGGTCTATAAAATAAAGACCCAGGAAGCAAAGTATATATGAGAGAACGTCTTTCTCAACATTAAGGTGATTTCATATGACCTTGGGAAATGAGAGAGAGAAAGAGAGAGCTCGCATGGGGGTGGGGTGGGGTGTGTATGTATGTGAATCAGTAAATTCTTAGCATTCACTGGTTTAAAACATAAATTTATTATGAAAAGTTCAGTCATTTATATAGGCTTAATGACTATAATAATAAATATTTCTAAGAAATAATACGTTACCAGCATGGCTGAAGTGCCCATGAGCCTTTGCTGATTTTATATCTCCCCTGCCTCCCTGATGGTGTTATAGGTGGCATTGGATGGCTAACTGCAAAGTTGGCCCTTCAAACCCACCAGCTGTTCTGTGGGGAAAAGATGAGGCTGTCTGCTTCTGTAAAGATTTACCGTCTTTGAAACCTCAGATAGGGTATTTGTGAACTGGAGTGGTCACAGTGGCACTTTATGCCAAGGGAAATCACTCCCGTCAATTTGGTGTTGAGCCTTCCTGTAGTTTTCTTTACATTTATGTTTACATTCTTGATTCATTGTATAGTCAGAAATCCCTACAGACTACTCTTCTTGGCTTCCTTTTGCATTTTAATTAGAACAAAAATCTCTAACATGATCTGCAAAACCCTGGCTCTGTATAAGCTGAATGCGGATAGTCAATAGCCTCCACTTTTGCATCCCTCCATTCTTCTCGCTCTAATGTAGTTATTATATTGGCCCGGTCCCAGATTCTCAGACCCTCCAAGATTTTTCTTGCTCCAAGGCGTTCACATAAATGATGTCTTCTCTGGGTGAAGGGAGACATCAGATAGTGTAAGACATGACAAAATAACAATAATTTATAAATTATCAAGGGTTCATGGGGCGGGGGAGGGAGGGGGAAAAACGAGTAGCTGGAACCAAGTGGAAAGCAAATGTTTTGAGAATGGTGAGGGCAATAAATATGCAAATGTGCTTGACACAATGAATGTACGATGGATTGTGATAAAAGTTGTACGAGCTTCCAATAAAATGATTTAGAAAAAAATGATGTCTTCTTAACTGGCATGCCTTTCTCCTTATTCTTCACCTGATTAGTTGCTACTTATTCTTCAGCTCCCAGTTTAAAGATAATTTTGCCAGAAAGGCTTCCCCTGTGTCCTTCCAATTAAAATCTCGTCTACTGATATAGAATTTGTGTCCCACCTTTTCAGTTTAAAGACTCTGTTATCCACCATTTAAAACAGGCAGTCCCTGCTTTAAAGTGTCTGATTTACAGACAATTCCTACCTGCACTTGAACGTTATGTGAGTTTGCCCTTACTTTGAAATGATGGAACCAACCCATCCTCTCAAACGATTCCTTGTCAGTGTCACTGTGTTGCACATCGTGTTGTGCTCATTGCACATGCAACTTTTAAATCTTTTGAGAAACTTTCTTGAACTAAAGCAAGACAGAGCACTGCCATAGAGTCAGTTCTGACTCTGAATGACCCTACAGTACAGAGTGCATCTGCTTTTTAGGGTTCTGGGATCGGAAGTCTTCACAGGAGCATACAGCTTCATCGTTCTTTCCTCAAAGAGCTCATGGGGTTGAACCAGCAAGCCCACTAAGCCCAATGATCAATTCATCCATGGTGCCACTAAGGATCCTTTTTTGCACTAAACAAACAAAAACCCAAACTCACTGGCACCGAGTCATAGTGACCGTAAGGAACAGGTGAGAACTGCCCCTAGGGGTTTCCAAGACTAGACCTATTTTTTTTTTTTGAATCCCTTCATATGCTTTTTCTTTTTTCTTTTTTAATTAATCAATTTATTGGGGCTCATACAATTCATCACAATACATAGATCAATTGTGTAAAGCACATCTATACATTTGTTGCCCTCATCATTCCCAAAATTCTCTTGCCTCTTGGGTTCCCGGAATCCGCTCATTTTCCTTCCCCCCCACCTTCCCTTCCTCCTCCCCTTTCCCCCATGCACCCTTAATAATTTATAAATTATTTTTGTATCTTACATTACACTGTCCGGCGCCTCCCCTCTCCCACCCCGCTGCGCCCGTCCCCCAGAGAGGAGGCCATACGCGGCTCCCTGTGATCCATTCCCCCTTGCTACCTCCCCCTTCCCTCCTGGTATCGCCACCGTCGCCCCCGGTCCCGAGAGGCTCCTCCGTCCTAGATTCCCTGCGCTTCCAACTCCCATCCGCACCGCTGTGCATCATCTGGTCTAACCAGGTCTGCAAGGCGAAACTGGGGTCCTGGTAGTTGGGGGGAGGAAGCGTTCAAGAACTAGAGGAAGGTTGTGAGTTTCATTGTTGCTATACTGTACCCTAAGTAACTCATCTCCCCACTCCCCCTCTGCAAGGTATGTCCAGTTGTCTAGAGATGGGCATTGGGTCTCCATCGCGCGCCACCCTCATTGACAAGGATATGACTTTTCTCCCCGCCTTTGGTGTTTAAAGCCTGGCTTTAGACTAGACCTATTTATGGGAGTAGAAAGTCCTATCTCGCTCTCTTGCATTAAAGTAAGGCTAAATAAGAACTGTATTCATCTGCTCTAATTTAACTGCAAATTCTACTTATATACAAATTTAGGAATGGATGTCATAGCAATTACTGACATTTAAACTATATATCTACAAGGGGGCTTCAAAAAGTTTATGGAAAAATTGGCTTTTAATTCCATTTTTGCATTTGTGTATGTATGTGTATATGTAATTGTTCAATGTCCTTTCCCCCCTCTGGTTTAGCTTATTTTGTTCACAGGTGTTTTTCCAAGCATTTAGCACATGTTTTACACATTATAGAGATTCAATAAATATTTGTTGTTCTTATCAGGAAGAGGAATACTGTATATTGAATCAGGAAAGGGAAATAGAGGCTTGAAAGAAGCAAAAAAAAGTTCATTAAAAAGAGTCTATGCATTGATCTACTAAGTGACATTGAGTTTGATTTTTTTGGTTTGGGATTGATTTGGTACATTGTTAAAATGAAAGAATTGTACATCTGGATGTTGAGAAAGATTAGGGTGAGAGAGGGAGTCAGGGCACCTTTGGGCATCTTGCTGTCTAGCTAAAGAACTTTCAACAGTTTTTCCTTATTGTTCTCTTGGTTTTCATTGTAGTCTTCCACTTTTGTGTCATTTTGGGGAATCTGAATTCCTGGATGTGTAACCCCAGTGTCTATTGCCACAATACGGAAGCACTCTAAAAGTCTGGAATAACTTAGAAGACACAGTTGAAGAGTTTTAAGGGGAAAACTAAAATATCATTAGCGATGATGGTTGCTGATGTAGTGCTAGGCAGTTTGAATTACCTCCACCCCCAAAAGGATAGAGAAAGTTTAATGACAAAGGAACAAGAAAATGAAATCAATCTGAGAGGAAGGCTTTAGTGTCAAGACATCAACATATACTTATCTTGTATTTACTGAGATTTGTGATTAAAGTTCAGTGCTAAAAGAGTAGGCTGAAGTTTTTGTTGTTGTGTAGGAAGGGGGGGGAGGGATAGGAAAAGAAATAAAATAAATTGGAGGAGACTCTAATGAAAATATCTTAGTGTTAAAAGATAGGATGTTTGTCTTGGTCTCCTTTGGGGTCATAATAAGCTTCATTATTAGAAACATCATGTCTTATTTTTCAGCTTTTTTGGGGGAACTTTTCAATGAACCTTTTCATATCTTATCTCATGCAATGCTCACAGTAACTCTTTGAGGTAGTGAAAATGACTCACATTTGCTTCACAACTAGGAAAACTGGGACAGAAATCAGATAGGTGCTAGGACTAAAATGTCTTTTAAAAATTCCCAGTAGTAGCTTTCTAGGAACGTTTTAAAGCCCCCACCATCCCCCAAAGTTTCAATTGGATGATATAATTAGATTCTTCCAAGTAACAGAGTGAGTTAGATGGATGTTCTCTGTTTTCTGTTTTCTAGACTGAAAACTTTTACTTTTTTCTTATATTCCTAAAGATGCAAGTAGTTAACAATTTGTAACAACTGGAACTGAAATGTTAAGTACATATAATTAACAGGGATATATTCCTTAACCTATTACATGCTAAGGCTTATTGGATAAAGTTTGATGCACCAAGTCCTTACCCGATTCATTAAGAGTCTAAAAACAAGAGACAGATGTGTATTGAAAAGTTTTTTAAGTGATGGAAATAGAATTGAAAATAATTATACCATTGAGAGTCAAGCACACCTAAAGAGCCTTCTTATTTCCCCCAAATAAAAGCACACTTTAAAAGACAATGTATAAACTTGAGTTAAGCTTACATTACAAAATATAGACATCTCGTATCAGTGGTGTCCCTCATCTTTAGCCTCTGACGACCAGAGTCCAGGGGTGGATGGGGGAATCACAGCTGAATCAGCTGATGTGACAGTGAAATCAAGAGATGACAAGTTTTATAGGGAATTATAGAAGAGGTGAACTGAGTATCAATTGAGAACACGAAAGCACATGATCTAAGTTCTACTCTTGATTCAGCAACAGATTCACTGTGTGACAATGCTTAAACCTCCTCAGCAATTTCTAGTACCATACTATTATTACGATTGCCGATAATATCAATAACTTACTGTTATTTAGTGTTCACCATGTCCTAGGACTTAGTACCTTTTTATTCTACCTTCTTTTATTTTTTATTTTATTTTACTTTTTGCCTTCTCTCTTTTAAAGCTAACTTTCTGTTTAAGAAATTGGGAAATGATTTCTGATTCTGCAAAGACTTCTAAGCAAGGGTCATTTCCTCCTGCCCTCTAGGTTCTGCTGTGTAGCTCCCTGGCATACTCTCTTCCAATTCTATAGAACCTTCAGTGGCATCAAAAAGAAAGCATTATGCCACAGGTTTATTTCTGAAAATTTAATTTGATTTTTATTTTGACTAGCACCTTTTCCATTTTTCAACTGTGCAGCGTCAGTGACGATAGCTCCCTGAACCCCACTGCCATCAAGTCAACTCCACTCTTTACATACACCCTGAGGCTGTATGTTTTTCCATGATCAGGTAACCTCATTTTTTGGCCTGAGGAGGGCCTGGTGGCTTTGAATTTCTGATTCAGTAGTGAACAGTCTTAATAGCTAACTTTGCCATAATCCTTTTTTTATTGTCTATTTGATGCTTGATCTTAACACAAAGGCTGAGAAGCAATATTTTATTTTCTGCTTTAGAAGGTACATTTCACTCATGACTATGCTTCTTGAAAAATTTCCACTTTATCGTTATTTTGCACTTTCCCTGGAGTGGTTTCAAAACTAAAATTTCCCCTTTAAAATGAGGCTGTGTCAGAATTGTTGCAAGCAAAGATATATGTGGCATTAGTATGGTTTCAATTAAATCTTTATGTGATATTTCCTGCTATTTTAAGTAGTACTGATGGCCCGCACGAACCACAACCTCCTCTAGCCATGGATCAGAAGTAGAGGATGCCTGGCTACCATTATTGACTACTCTGACCAAAAGTGTTATAGAACGTCCCAATTAGAATGGGTAAAAAATATATAGAACAAAATTCAAAACTAAAAGAAAAAAAATCAATGTAGACTTACTACTCAGAAAGAGACCAGAGGAACCCCAAGGCATTTGCCCTGAGACAACCCTCTAACTTGAAAGCGAAGAAAGACACTGTCCAAGGTCACCTTCCAACCAAATAACAGATGGGTGATAAAACAAGCACCACCACCCAGGTACAGTTTGCGCCTTGAAACAATCAACGACACAGGACCCACAGGGCAGCATTTGTTCCAAATCAAAGATGGGAAAACACAGGGAAACTGGATGTGTGGACATGGGAGAAGGGTGACCTGGGAGGAAATAGGGAGAGTGCTGATAAAATGTAGGATGACTGTCACCACTATCAGAGAACAATTTGAATATGAACAATTGATTAAGGGAAATCTGTTTGCTATGTAAATTTTCACCTAAGCATAATGAAATGTTAAAAAGAAATAGAGGGGGGAAAAGTGGCTCTAACTATAGTTTTAGCTGTTTTCAAAGCACATGTTTTTTGTGCAGTAATGAATCCATTTGCTCATCAGCTATGTTTTTGTAATACTTTTATGCTTCTAGGATATTTGAACCAGTAACTCCATACAGAATGAGTTGGCCCTTCTATTCTACTTTTGTTTATATTTTTTAGGTTTCCAGACTGACTCTTTAAGCACTAAAATTATTTTTCCAATTTACTATTTGGAGAATATTTAAGAAAAATAAAGAAAATTATTTAACTCCTGGAGATAATCTTTGTTAATATTTTGATATACTGTATGTGAGGGTGAGGATTTACCATACACAGCTTTGAATTTTGATTTGTAAAGTTATCATAACAGTTTGTCTTAATTGCTGAGGGTTATGACTGTGAGCCGCTAAACTGTTTCTTGAGTTGAGGTGTGTTAAGGCTGTTTACCCCTCTTTTGAATGGTCACTCAACTGGTGTGCGTTTTGAGTTCTTGTGTCTGAATTCTGAGTTTTTGTCAAAGCCTGTGTTCCCAGATTGTGGACGGTCATCTCTCTGAAATAAATGTGTTGGCTTCTAGCAGTATGACGTCTCCATCGATGCTCCATCTCTGCTGCTTCTATTCTTCTATTGGCTGTTAAATTAGATAAGAGAGAACTAACATTTTAAAGAGCATTTTTGTTGTTGTTGTTGCATATCCCATGCTTGATTTTTTGACATAAATTATGCTTGTTAGTCCCACAATAACTCATTGATATAACTGTTACCAGTTTATTTTGGTAGATAACAAAGAACCATTTGCGGAGCCCTTGCTATATGCTAGGCATTGTGATGCAAAGTTTATACACTCATGCCTTACATCAATTGGGCTTACCCTGCCATGCTCCAGAAAGGTGGACTATTTTATTTATTATTATTTTTTTTTATTAATCTTTGTACTGGGGAGCTCTTACATATCTTATAACAATCCATCATTCAATTGTATTAAGCACATTTGCACATATGTTGTCATCAACATTTCCAAAACATTTTTTTTCCTACTTGAGCCCTTGGTATCAGCTCCTCTTTTTTCCTCTTTCTCCCCAACCTTCCCTCCCTCATAACTCCTTGACCAATTATATATTATTATTGTTATTTTATATCTTACAATGACCTTTGTCTCCCTTCACCCACATTTCTGTTATTCATCCCCCTCAGGGGAGGAGGGCTATACATCCAACCTTGTGATGGGCTTCCGCCTTTCTCCCCCTCCTGTGCTCACGATATCACTACTCCCACTACTGTTCCTGAGGGGTTTGTCTGTCCTGAATCCCATGTGTTGAGAAGCTCTTGTCTGTACCAACGCATGTAAGGTAGAACTGGGTCATGATAATGGGGGGAAGGAGCATTGAAGAACTAGAGGAAAGATGTGTGTTTCTCAGGACTATACTGTACCCTGGTTGAATCATCCCTTCCTTGTGACCCTTTTGTGGGGGGACGTCTAGTTGTCTACAGGTAGGCTTTGGGTCTCCACTCCAACTCCCCTCATTTGCATCAACATGATTGTTTGTTTTGGATCTTTTGATACCTGATAGCTGATCCCATTGACACCTTATGAGCACAGGCTGGTGTGCTTCTTCCATGTGGGCATATTTGCCTTCCTGCTAGATGGCCGCTTGTTTAACTTCAAGCCGAGGTAGACTGTTTTAGAGATAAAAATACCTAGGCTTAGAGAAGTTGAATAATATGTCTGAGATCATATTGCTACGAAATGGTAGAGCCAGGATTTAAATAAGGTGTGCTCCTCAAATACTTTTTTAAAATGTTAAATATACGTTTAAAGTAAAGCAGATTGTGAGCAAAGCCCTGAGGAATGCACCTTTAGAAAACATGAAAAAGCTTTGTGGATGATCTTGACACATGTCTTTTGACTTGCTTACTTTCTAATTCTCCTCACTTTTCTAATATAGGGATGTTGTTGTGTAAGGGATCTCTGGGGGGGACAAGCAAACCAAACTCCCTGCCTTTGAGTTGATTCTGACTCAGTGACTCTGGAGGACAGACCAACTGCTCTCGTGGATTTCTGAGGCTGTAACTCCCCCCCCCCCAACCTTTTTTTAAAAAGTAATTTGCATATCATAAAATTCCATAGTTCAGCCACATTGTTCAACCACATCAAGAAGAATTGTACAATCACACACCCCCATCAATTAATCCCTCTTTTAAGAACACCCCCCCCCATGGTTAATCACCTCCAAGATGAGTTATGCCATTAGAATCCATTCTTGTGCTTCCCCACCCCTCAGACTGTAATTTTTATGGGAGTCAAATGTCTCATCGTTAGTCCAGGGCGCGGCAGGTGGAGTCCAACTGCTGATGGTGGCTTTAGCAGCTCTCCGTGTGCCCCACTGCACCACCAGGGCCTGGGCCAGAGGGGAAAAAGAATGTCTCAAGTCTCAAGAATGAATAATGACAAAAGAGCTTATTTTCACAATCATAGGAATTTCTAAGTCTTTGCTAGATTAAGTTCAATTTTATCACTACATTTTCTTAGGGTTTTTTTTCACTATTGTGAAAAAAAGTGATAAAATTGAACTTAAAAGATGTAAAAATTCTTATGGTTGTAAAAATAAGCCTCTTTGTCATTATTCATTCTTGAGAATTGAGAGCATTCTTTGCTCGAAGGTTTATGGATTAATAATAAAATGAATAGAGCAGTTAGCCAGACATCACTGTATTGATCTCCAATCCTGTGTCTACAATTACTAGTACAGTTATGAGTTAGAATGAAAGGAAATGGTACAGGTTTGGCCAAGTCACTTTCAGTGTCTAGTTTCTTGTACAGAAGATAGAGGTAGTGCTGTTGTTAAGTGCTACTCAGTTGGCCCTATTTCTCTCCTAGTGGACACATGCTTCTTGCGAGGGATCCAAAATAGCATCTCTTACTTTCACATAACTCACCACCATGTTGTGAGATTTTGTCTGCTTAAAATGTGATAGTAAATCAGGCAAATAAGTTAACAGTATAGCTCTGTTTACTAGCATGATTAGCTATAAAATGTGTATTGGTATCTCCAAATAGCAAACATTCCTTGGTTATTTGCTGTTTTATTATTGAAAGAGAATGGCAAGTGGCAATTCACTCTTCCCCACCCCTACTGTAGCATGCATGTGCAAGATAAAGATAAAAGCTATGTTTCCTTCGTGGAAGGGTGTGGAGGTGGAGGATAATTTCAATTAGAAATAATGACAGCAATAGAGGCTTCCAATTAAGATACTGGCCACCAAAGCAAGAAGCTAGTTCCAGAAGTTAAGGTATTTGATTAAACTTTAGGCTATTCTTCGTAAGTACTGTCAGATATGCTGTTATTTACAATGGAAGTGATGGTGTGCTTGACAAAGGTGTCTTTGGATGATTTGAAAACGGTTTGTTTTGATGCTGGTAGGTAGAAAAGCAACCTTGGGCCAGAGAACTTGTAGTAATAAAAAGATACTTGGGTAGGCAAAGACTTTTGCTTTTTAAGACTTCTGCTTTTCTTTTAGTGATTACATTTGAGAATTGACTTACTCTACTGGTGCTTTATTATTTTTATTAATAACATTATGCTAGAGAAAACAATGACCAAACGTTCATTAGACGGTCTGATGGCTTTCTTTCATCCTCTTAGACAACCTTCCACCAATAGTTCACAGCTAAATGCCACTCTCAGGTGATTTTCTGTTTTGAGGTTTATTTAAAATAATCTGAAATTGTATATCTGTGTGCGTGTAGGTGTCTGTAGGACAGGTAGTAGAGATGAGATTTTAAAGAGATGGAAAGCCTGTGGAAGTTGATTTAAGGACTTGAGCTTTGTACTGCAAAATTAAAAGTTTCAAGCATGGTTTTCTTTTTAATGGAGAAAATGAAACAGACTCTAGTATGCATTTTTTGCGTGTGAAAGACGTGTATCAGTATCATAAGAAAAATTATAAGAATAAGTAAAC
The DNA here is from genome assembly GCF_000313985.2 of Echinops telfairi. Classification (NCBI taxonomy): domain Eukaryota; kingdom Metazoa; phylum Chordata; class Mammalia; order Afrosoricida; family Tenrecidae; genus Echinops; species Echinops telfairi. Next base: position 35,602,196 of record NW_022103958.1, read on the forward strand.
TTTCTAAGAGATGGAAGAAAGTATACGTGACTTTAAAAATGCAGAGGAAGTAGAGATACTTTTAAAAAATATTCTTTAAAAACTAGTGTGCCATTGGAATACAGTTTTAAGAAAATAGGCTGGGCATTTATAGATTACACCACTTTTAATTTTCTCAGTGTTACAAAGTGTTGATTTTGATAAAGAATTTGTTAATGTTATATCAGCCTCCCCATGTGGAGAGGTGCTACTGGATGATTAGTTAGACTTGGGGATAGCAGCCAAAATTCAGAAATTTGGTCCTCAGTTCGTCTGGCCTTCTGAGTATGGGACAAAGCTACTGAGTTTACTGAGCCTTGATTCCCGATGGAAGAAATTCTTCATTATAAAGAATACATTTCCTTTTTCTCCATCTTTCTTTTAAAATCCTTTTTTTGGTCTCATGTCACTAATATCTTCATCTATGCTTAATTAAATAGATCCTAACTTAGGAGCTATTCCAGGGTTTATATTAGCTAAGTAATATGAAAATTCTTTACATTTGTATCTTTTTCTATAAATTTAAAGAATAATCATTTTTTAAATTGTAAGCTTGAAACTGGAGAATGTAGAACTTGGAGAGGATAGTTAACTGATTTGCCCAAGATCACATTTTTAGTAATATTACACTGCCAAACAGTTATATATATTTTTTCTTGCTATATTGTTGACAGCGTCAGGATATTTGCTTTTGACCATCTGTTCATTTTAAGATATCTACCTGTTTATTGATAATACATTGAAACATATCAAAGATATTTGTCTGGTTGTGGAACTCATTTACAGTTTGATACAGAACATGCAAGAGTTCTCATAATTTCAAGTAAAATTTTAGGTAAAATGCATTCATGATATTTATTTTTCAAAATAAAGCTAGCATATCCATAGTATCTGTTTTGACTGCATTATTTTTCACTTTAATTCTAAAGAGTAAAATAATCTTTCTTATTTAAGCAAATTTAGAAAAAGCAAATCCACATATTCATTAGAAAATATTTTTTGAATAATAGTAATTTGTAAATTATCATAGGTTCGTGAGAGGAGGAGGGTGGAGAATGGAGGGGAAAAAAGAGGAGCTGATACCAAGGGCTCAAGTAGAAAGAAAATGTTTTGAGAATGATGATGGCTTCAAATGTACAAATGTCTTTGACACAATGGATGGATGGATGGATTGTGATGAGTTGTCCAAACCCCCAATAAAATGATTAAAAGAAAGAAAGAAAATATTTTTTTTGGAAAAAAGAACAATGCCCCTGAGCCCCCCCAAAATAGAATTCCAATCAATCAATAAATAAATCCTTGATGCCATCTAGAAATACCTCAGAGTATTTATGGTGATTACATCCATGGAATTTTATCTACTTACGTACACATAGATTTGAAAGAAAAACGGACTCTCATTACACTTGCTGTTTTGGAATCTACTTGATAAAAGTTTACATATCATGGATATTTCCCATGCCATTAAATACTCTTCTCCTGTGTACTTCTTTTTAAAGTGAACTTTATCATATTCTATAAGAGTATTTCCTATTACATATGGAATATTAAAGGAATATATAGAACGGTAAATAAGAAAAACTGTTTTCTTTTATGTGCCTGTGTATGTTCAGTTATAGCCACTGTAATATTGAGGAGGATGTACTTTGAAGCATATTCCAACTTTATCCTTTATTTTACATCTTTTTGATATGTGAAAAATATTTTTTCTTTTGTTGGCAAGTGTGGTTATATACTAACAATTATTTTTTATCTGCTATTTCACAGTGTGCCATATAATTTGCGTTTTCCTTTGATAGCATGTGTTCTTTGTCATTTTCAATGATTGCGTACTATTCCATGTAGAGGCTTTTCTTAGTTTAACTGATCATCTATAGTTAAGGTTATTGCTGATAGTTCACTATTACTCTTAGCATTGCAATCGGCTTCATCTTTCGGTCTTTTTTAAAGGACATTTGATTCATATTTCTTAAAGGACCCCCTTCCAAAAAATAGGAACCAATTTACTCTTAGCAGCAGGAGAGTACACATTTTATCACATCCATGCTGACGTTAGGTGTCCTGGTGGTGTCATGGCTATGGTTAGGGCTACATGCTGTTCCATGGGAGAAAGACTGGGCTTTCTACTTATGTAAAGGATTACAGTCTCAGACACGCTCTGAGGCAGTTCAACTTGGCCCTATAGGGTCACCGTGAGTTGGCATCAACTCAGTGGCAGTGAGCTTCCAATGTAACAGGTGTTTTAACCTTTAGCTCTTTGAATACTAGTGAAATATTTTGAATTTTATCTATTGTGTATTTGCATATTTGTATATATAAAATTGTTGATCATACCCATTGATAGCTGGCATAGACTTTGGAGTCAACTTGTTGGTGACAGGGCTTGAATCTTTGGTCCATCACCTCTACTTATCAGCTTTATAACCTTGAGTAACTTACTTAATCTCTCAGGGCTTAATTCCTTATTTGTAAAATGGGAAGCATATTATTACCTATCACTTCAGATTGTTGCAGGGATCCAATGTATGATTATATATGCTACAGATAGTACAACCCAGAACAAAGTAATGTCTATCATTTTAATGGGCAGCTAATTCTAACTAATTTGTAAGTGGTCTTTGTATGCCAAAAACATTAACTATTTTTCTATGTGATATAATCCATCTTGCCCTTTTGTTTTCTAATTAAGATTTTTAGATACTTACTTTACTCTATAAAACCTTAAGATCTAGTATTTTCCTTTTGGATTCCCGCCTTTGGTGTGATTTTGAGAAAATTTCTCCCACCTAACAGATTGTAAATATTTATATACATTTTATTATAGTAGTATTAATGGTTTTATTTTTTAACCTTGAATTTTAAAATTAATATGTGATTTATTTGGGGTTGTGACATGAGATTAGGATATAAAGAGCAAAGTGTTATAACAATATTAGTTATACAATCCATTTTTTAAATACCACTATTAACAGAGACCATCTTATTACAGAGGCTGACGTCTATTGTTCTAGTCTTCATGTGCTTAATCATTCTGTCAAATTATTTGGCATACTTTGAATTAGGGAAATTTTAGAATCTATTTTTACTATTCTTTTCCCACCAAAATGATCCTTGTTATAACTGAGCATTTGCTTTTCCAGATGAACTCTACTTGTGCTTTAATGGATTTATAATGCACTTAAAAATAGATTTGGGATTATAGGATTAAAAAAAAACTGTATTTAATACATTAGAATATATTATATTTTACTTTAAGGGTACATTTTTAATTTAACAAATTCATCATGATGTCTATATATATCTAATATGTACTCAGCACATGTGTTCAACAAATATTAACGGAATTAATATTTACTAACTCTTGTTACTAATATTTAAATTTCCAACTAAATATTTTTCAATTATTTCCATCATAATCAGTTTTTTAATGGACATGTATAATATATAGATCTTGAGCTATCTCTATAAGTACTTCTGTGGGGTAAATTCCTAGAAATCTCAAATCTACTTTTTAATTGGTTTGGTACATACTTGATACATACTGACAACTTGCCTTCCAGAGATGATGTACCAATTTGCATTTCTTCCGAAAGTTTGAAACTATAGTGTCTTGATAAACTTTTTGTTTTTGACTCCCAATTGTAAGTTGCAATATCAATTTGGAATGAGTTTGAAATTACATATTTCACTGTAAGATAAATATTTTTACTTTTCAAATGCTTGGTCTATCACCTTTAATTATCAGTTTTATGACCTTAAGTAACTTACTTAATCTCTCAGGGCTCAATTCCTTATTTGTAAAATGGAATGGGACGAATATTATTAGCTATCACTTCAGATTGTTTCAGGGGTCAGATGAGTGATTACATATGCCACAAATCATACAGCCCAGAACAAAGTAATGTTTATCATTTTAATGTTTATATTGTCTGGCTATGAAGAGGGGCTCTGGAAGAGTTAGCAGGTAAACTGTGCTTGCACATCAAGCTACGTAGAATGCACAGCTCCTCTGCTATTGAAACCCCCAAACCAAACTCATTGCCATAGAGTGGATTCCGACAGCTGGCAACCCTCTGGGGCAGAGTAGAACCGCCCCTTTTGAGGTTCAAAATTGTCACAAGAGTAGACAGTCTCTTTTTTCTCCTACAGAATTACTAGTGGGTTCAAACTAGATATTAAAATGATGAATAAACCAGTTCATGGGTTTGAACTACCTACCTTTAGATGGGCAGCTAAGTACATAATCACTGAATCTCCAGGGCTCCTCCTAAGGTTTCATGAGTGCTAAAGAGGTAAAACTGCTCCAGACTCTGAAAGAGTACATCACTAATACAGTATATATCCCTCACTTCTAACACAAAAGTGTCCCAGCCATTGCCTGGGGGAGACTTAACTTTTATCTGTGCTGGGTCTGTAGTGTAACCATGTGTCTAGCTGATGATGACCATGAGCAATTCTCCCTTCTTCTTCTTCATGGTAGCTTCATAGTATCCTGTGAAATTCTTACCCCCAGCAAGACTGGTGTGATTTTGAAACTTAATTTCTTCCCGTTCTCTCCATATTCTTGCTACCCATCTTTTGAGATGACGTTTTAACTATTTGAAGCCATGAATGGATAAAGTATCTCTTAATTATAGCCATTTTCTCTCTCACTGCATGGAATATGCTTTCAGCACTAAATATGCTACCTTCCTAATCCTAGTGACTTTCTTTTGACAGCCAGCCTATGTCTAGCTTCCTTCCTTATTTCCATCCCCCCCCCCCTTTCTCTCTCTTAATATTGACTTGGAGCCAATCTAACTCAAAAAATGTAGAACCAGGAAGAAAAGAACCAAATTACATATACGAGAGCTATATAATAAAGATTTGGAGTTAACCAGATTGGTTTTTTGTTTTGTTTTGTTTTGAAATTCTGTTTGCTTTAGTTTTGCAGTTGCCTTCATTACTGTGGTCAAATAACTTTTATCAGAGAATTATAACTATTTTAAGAGATCAGGGCCATTTTTAATTTCTTTTTTGTACAATACTCATTGCTTTGGGGTTTGTTAATAGTCCCCAATCTTTGGTGCTTTGAATTTGGAAAACTGGGTTTTAGTCTGAATTCGGCAACTAACTACTAATTACTTGTTTAAGTCTGTTGCATAAGCCCCTGGGCTCCCCTACTCCTTTCCTTTCAGTTGTTAATACTCAGTGATACAACATATCTAATTCTTCTGGAGAAATTGGACTTGATGAGTAAAATATATATTTTCCCTGCTTTAGAATCAGTGTAATTTATGTATGAGTTGTTGGAGGTGTTAGGTGCCATCAGATCAGCCCCAACTCTGTATAAACAGAGTGAAACATTACCTAATTCTGATTCTTACAATTGTTCTTGTGCTTGGGCCTATTGTTGCAGCCACTGTGTCAATCAATCTTGTTGAGAGCTTTCCTCTTACTCTGCCCTGCTACTCTACCAAGCATGATGTCCTTCTCCCGGGTCTGATCTCTTCTGATAACATACAAGGCACGGGGAGACAAAGTCTCACCATAATGCCCTGTAGGAAACATTCTGGCTGTACCTTCCCCAATACAGATTTGTTGTTGTTCTTCTTTAGACAGTCCATGGCACTTTCAGTATTCTTCACCAGCAACATAATTCCAATGCATTGATTCTTCCGTCTCCCTTATAATGACCAACTGTCACACAGATATGAGGCAAATGGAAGTGCCACGGCTTGGGTCAGGTGCACCTTAGTCCTCAAAGTAACCTTGCTTTTCAACACTTTACAGAGGTCTTGTGCAACAGGTTTACCTAATGCAATGCATTGTTTGATCTGATCTCTGTCTTTAAAAAAATTTTTTTATTCGGAGCTCTTATAGATAATATAACATTCCACAGTTCAGTCACATCAAGCAGTACTGTACAATTGTTACCACAGTCAGTTTCTGGACTTTTTCTTTCATCTTGAACTCCCGGATATCAGCTCCCCTTCCACCCTCCCCCAGTAACCCTTCTTCTCTTTTTTTGGTCGCATTTTACACCATCAAATATATCCATTTATGTACAATTCTGTTGTTTGCTCCCCTCAAGTGGGGTTATGCAGTCATCACTGCTATCAGCTTCCCGTTCCCTCAGGGAACCCTTACTCCTGTTACTGTTTCTGAAGGGTTATCTATCTTGGCTTTCACGCATTAAATGATCTTAATTATACAAATGAACATACACAAATCTAACATGATTGATGAGGTAAAATAAAAACCATAATAGTAAGGGGAGGAAATATTAAAGAACTAAAGGACAGTTATGTGCTTGATCAGTGCTATACCGCATTCTGTATTTATCATCCCTTCTGTGTGGCCCTTCTGAGAGGGACTGTCCAATTAACTTGCAGGTGGGTTTGGGGTCTCCACTACATCCCCACCCCTTCACATCTATTTGGTTTCTTGGTTTTGAACTTCTTGAGCTGAGGCCGGCCCTGCAGTCATCTCTGGGAATGAGCTGCTCTGAGCAGGAACATCACCTTCAAGGATTGGCACACAAGCATGAGGTCTACTCTTCCCGCCCCACCCCCACCCCCGATTTCCTGTGGAGATATAAATAATACACTTCCCTTGGGTGGGTTAGTGCTTCGACTTCCCATTGCCGTCTTTTTTCTTCCTTGACCCGTCTGTGGGCCTTAAAGGCATATGAGGGGGTGGGATGGGAGGAAGATGCCTTTCAGCACAGGTGCTGTCTGCATCTGTTTTTGATGATGTATGAATTGGTCATCATTGGTTTGGTGATCTAATCTCTTCACTGTTACTTCCATGAGCACTGATTGTGGATCCAAGCAAAACAAAATTCTTGACAACTGCAATCTTTTCTCTATTTATTATGTATGAGTGGGTAGTGCATAATTGATGTGAACTAATAAATTATTAAAAAGGTCAAGAATTATTAATACATAATTGAGAAGTTACAGAGTTTGAGGGTTCTTTGTATATAGTTGGATGGCATTGTACCAATGTTCTCATATCAGTTGCTTTTAGATTAAGGCAACCCTTTTATTTTTAAATGGCACCCGTAAAAGTTATTATTATCACAGTATAGCATAGTATAGTTTTACCTTTTATCCTGTGGTGGGTTTTGACCACTGTTGTCCCTTTTATTTAGAACAATGATATATGAGATCATAAATGATTGTGTGTGTGTGTGTGTGAGAGAGAGAGAGAGAGAGAGAATCGAGAATGGGAAGAGATATGGAGAATGAACATGATGGATCTGGTTGTTCTTTTCAAATATTTTTCCCGCCTTCAAAAGCTATTTGTCTTTACTGTTTCTTGCATTTTTACAGAAGGCAGTGCATTGCCCTAAAGATAAAAAACGTGTGACATTGTGGCAGGGGCATAATAGTATTTTGCTGCATTTGTGGGTTTCTTTCTTCCCATTTCAAGAAAGTTTGCTACTTTTTTAGTTTTGCTAATTTAATATATTTGAGTCATGTTGTAGCACATTTAAGTTGTAAAATAAAGTGCTAGAGAAGAGAAAAATGATAGATGCTAATATTAAATTATAAATTTTATGCTTTAAAATGCATCTTACCTATGCTGTTTAAAAATCTCATTTCTGTTACTATAAAAGCTAATTTTTAGAATTTTCTGAGGAAATTTTCATCATATTACTTAAACACCTGGTAAGAATTCAGAGACGTTGGAAAGAAAAGCTACAAGCCTTTAGTTGTAGCGAAAGTGAACTGGTGATAGCATATGTCATATTTCAACCATGACATATATTAAGGTAAAGATGTTAATGAGCTGAAAAAGTTGAATTCCTGGCAATGAAAATTATTTTGAGTATATTTTACCCATTGTATAATATTTGTGTAAGTTTTCTATAGAATATGAGAAATTTATGAGGTTTTTCTTTAATGTGTAACTATATGATTCATGATCATCTGAATAAGAGGCATATAGCACGCTCATAGAAGAAAACATTGGCTTTATGACTTAAGTAATTATTGTATAATAATATAAGGTTGTGAGATGAAATCTATATATAAGCAATTATGATATTGAATTAAATATGGGTCTAAGATGCATGCAGTGTTTATTAAATATCTCAAAGGCTTGGTCTTCAAACTTAGTGACTATATTAGTTGTTAAATGCTGATGAGTCAGTTCTGAATCATAATGACCCTTTGTACAACAGAAGGAAACACTCCCTGGCCCTGGGCCAACCTCACACTTGTTATATTTGAACCCATTGTTGTGGCCACTGTGTCAGTCCATCACTTGGAGGTTCTTCCTCTTTTCCAACTTTATGGAGCATAATGCCCTACTCCAGCGACCGGTCCTCACGATAACATGGCCACAGTTCATAATAAAATGAAGTCACACTCTCCTCCCTTGTAAGGGCTTAATCATCCAGGACTGATTTGTTCCTTCTTCTGGCAGTCCTTGATATGCTCAGTATTCTTTGCCAACACTATAGTTCAAATGCATTAGTGCTTTGCCATTCCTTATTCATTATCCAGATTTCTCATGCATATAAGGGGATTGAAAATAGCATGGCTTCGGCCAGGTGCATCTTCATCTTTACATAGTGGTCTTTTGCAGCAGATTTGCTGGCTGCTTTCCTGGGTGTGTTAATCTGGGTAAACTAGGGAAACAAATCCACAGAAACTCATATATGTATAAGAGAGAGTTTTATATAAAGACTAAGTGTGCACTAAGAAAGCATTCCAACCCATAAGTCCAACATTAGCCCATATGTTACCACACCGATCCACAAAGTCCTCCTCCATCTCACAAAACAGATGCAGTGATGCCAACTGCAGGAGGAAAGCCGAGTCAGTGAACGTGTAAGCATCTCAGCACTGACACACGGCTCTCCACACTGCTGCTCCTGCACCCAGGGCTGCATCAGGGTAAGTCCCTGTGGCTTCTCCTCAGGGATGTCTCACAGGAAGTAAGCCTTGCCAGCTGAAGCAGGGAACTGGCTAAGACAGCAGCACCCTGGTCTGACCATCAGAAAGCAAGAGACCCAAGGACTAGAAAGGCGAGGCTCATCGAGCTATTTATCTCTCTGCCCTTCAATTGATCCCACATGTGTTTATTGGCCAGGTTGGCACAATAAACCTTAACTGTCTCACGAATGCAGCTTGCCAGCAAGGATTGGGGAGCCAGTTGAGGGCCCTTCCTCCCAAAAGAATTTGCTTGAGAGGACGACACTGAAGCTGGAGCTAGGGGGGAGGGGCATGTCTGATCAGAGCAAATGGGAGCACTTAAGGGGGAGGAAGAGAGAGTGGAGCACATCCTGATCCACCAGGCCTGGAGGACGACATTCCCGCTCTGAACAGCCAATGTACAGAGTGGACAATATGACTGATCCCACTATGAGACACGCCATCCCTTGATGGTCCCGGGACCTAAGGGGGACAACACTGGAGACTCAGTGTCGGGACTGGCCCACACGGACCCTGTGACACCGAGGCAAATCACTCAGCATGCGGCAGAGCAACTGTGGGAGCAGAGTAGGGAGCCCCTGAGGGAGTACAAAGGACAGACTCTGGGGCCAGAGCATGGTACCCCATCGGACCTGACTGAAGGACACGCCTAGAGATCAAAAATCAGATCTTGACCTATTTACTGGTTTTTCTTTCTTTTTAAATTTTTTTTCTTTTAGTTAATTTATTCTTCTATGGGTAATTGGTTTCCTTTTTTGTTGCCATTGCTGTGTTCTCACTCATTGCCTATCTTGCAATGGCTTGGCTTTTGGTGCATATTATCTCTACAGATCTATCTAGATAAGATAGACTGGATGAATAGTCTGGAGGAGAAAACAATGGGACCAATGGTTCCGGGGGGACACGGAAGAGGGGGAGGTGGGGGTAAGGAGGTGGTGCTAACTAACTCAGGGACAGGGGAGCAACAAGTGATCCAAAATCAGTGGCAAGGAATGTGTGAGAGGCCTGGTAGGGGTTCTGCAAGGGCAATGTAACCGAGAGAAATTACTGAAACCCAGATGAAGGCTGAGCATGATAATGGGACAAGAGGAAAGTAAAAGGATATAGAGGGAAGAACTAGGTGACAAAGGGTATTTATAGAGGTTTAAAGACTGGAATGTACATATGTAAATATATTTATATAAGAGTGTG
>NW_022103958.1:35613641-35632146 GCF_000313985.2 Echinops telfairi
TTTTGAGAATGATGAGGGCAATGAATGTACAAATGTGCTTTACACAATTGATGTATGTATGAATTGTGATAAGAGTTGTATGAGCCCCTAATAAAATGATTTTAAAAAAATAACAAAAAAAACACACCAAATCCGGCTAGACCAAAGGATGTACATTGGTACAGATAGCAACTAGAAACACAGGGAACCCAGGACAAAATGACTCCTTCAGGACCAGTGGTGAGAGTGGCGATGACTGGGGGGTGGAGGGAATGTGGGGTAGAAAGGGGGAATCGATTTCAAGAATCTACCTATAGCCTCCTCCCTGGGGGATGGACAGCAGAGAAGATGGTGGAGGGAGACATTGGACAGTGTAACATATGACATAATAATAATTTATGAATTATGAAGGGTTCATGAGGGAGGGAGGAAGGGGGAGGGAGGGGAAAAATGAGAAGCCGATATTAAGGTTTAAAGTAGAAGGCAAATGTTTTGAGAATGATGAGGGCAACAAATGTACATATGTGCTTGACTCAATGGATGGATGTATGGATTGTGATAAGAATTGTACGAGCCCCCAATAACATGATTTAAAAAAAACAACACAAAAAGCCCCCTTAACTGTCTCAGTGGGCGTTGATTGTGTAGCCAACTAAAATGAAATAATTGAAAACTTCAATATTTTCTCTTTTTATCATGTTGCTTATTGATCCAATTGTGAGAATTTTTGTTTTCTTCATGCTGAGGTAAATCATTCTACAGTTTCTAATCTTTGATATTCATTAGTAAGTGCTGCAAGTCCTTTTTGCTTTCAGCAAGCAAGGTTATGTTATGTACATATTAAATGTTTGTTTGTTTTCTAAATCATTTTATTGGGGGCTCATACAGCTCTTATCACAGTCCATACATACATCCATTGTGTCAAGCACATTTTTACGTGTTTTCCAATCATCATTTTCAAAACATTTTCTTTCTTGGTATTGGCTCCTCATTTTTGTTTCCCTCCCTCTCCCACCCTCCCTCCCTCATGAGCCCTTGATAATTTATAAATTATTATTTTTTCATGTCTTACACTGATGGATGTCTCCCTTCACCCACTTTTCTTTTGTCCATCCCCCTGGGAGGGAATTATATGTAGATCATTGTGATTGGTTCCTCACATGTTGTTAATCATTCTCCAATTCTGATATCACACCCTTCTTCATATAACCTAGTTTATTGGCTTATTTGCTCAGCATACAGATTGAATACGTGTGGTGAAAGGATACAACTTTGATGCAACTTTTCATGATTTTAAACCATACAGTATCCCTTAGTTCTGTCAAATGACTTCATCCTTTTTTATCTACAGGTTCTGAATGAGCACAATTAAATGATCTAAAATTCCCATTCTTCACAATGTTCAACATAATTTTTTATGATCCACGAAGTGGAATGCCTTTGCATAGTCAGTAAAACACTGGTAATCATTTTGTGATTCTCTGCTTTCATCTCTCAACAGTCAGGTGTCTCATGTTCCACATCCTCTTTTGAATCTGACTTGGATTTTTGGCAGTTCCCTGTCAATATATTGCTGCAAAGATTTTTGAATTATCTTTAAAATTTTACTTGTGTGTTAGATTGATAATATTGTCCACTGATTTCTGCAGTCTGTATCACCTGTCTTTGAAACGGTATGCATGTGGAGCTGGTCCTGTTGGTGGTCCAAGTAGCAATCTAATTTTTATAGATGAGTGAGCACTTCTAGCATTGTATCTATTTGTGGAAACATTTCAATTGACATTTTGTCAAATTCAGAAGCCTTGTTTTAACATGAGTGTCAATTCAGCTACATTCCGAAATGGCTGAATACAGACCAGTTCTTTTTGGTACAATGATTATGTATTTCTTCCATCTGCCCATAAAATCCTTCAGTGTAACTCAAGGTTTGAAATTTTTCTTCAGTTATTTCAATTTGAGAATTGCTGTGTTTGCTACTCCCTTTTGATGACCTAATGCCAGGTCTCTGGTCTTTCGTTATAGTACTTTGTTTTCTCAAGCGGCCCTTTTCTGTTAAATTCTATTAATCATTCCTTCTATCCACTCTAGTTACTCTATATTAAGTTTTGGTGCCTCTTCTGATATTCATTTTGGAGTTTTCTTTCTTCCTTGTGTTTTTAATGATCCTTTGCTTCCTTTCTTGTATGTTCCTTGATGTAATTGTCTTGTCTTATATTTGGTTGTAGTGGTTCAAGGCATCAAATCTATTTTTGAGATACTTTCTAAATTCAAGTGGAAAATGCTAAAGCTGTGCTTTGCCTTTCATAGACTTGTTTTAGTTTCTTTAGCTTCAACTTGAACATGCATATAAGCAATTGATGGTCTGTTCTGCAGTTCAACCAAGGATAAAGATATTTTACTTCTCCACTATCTCTTTCCACATCTTTAGTTTATTTGATTCCTGTGTTTCATCCTGTAAGGTCTTGTGTAAAGTTGCCAAATATGTTGTTGGAAATGGCATTTCCAGTTAATAGGTCATGGTCTTGAAAAGGGAACAGCCAAGGCAAAGACTTGTAGTTAGAACTGTGCCCGGACAATTCAAGGAACAGAGATAAGATCCGAGTTGCAAGAGGAAAGTGAGTGAGTGGTGCATTAATGATTTCTTGTAGAAGGATCAGCATAAGGCTGATATCCCTAGAAAGTACAGGTTAAGGATGGCTTAAAACTCAAAACTTTTTTGAAATGCTGTACCACTTCATCATCCCTGCTATCAACTCCTCCTCCTCCTCCACAGTTTTATTCCTCACATCTTAGGGTCTCATAATTCACTGAAAGTTGTGATGGGTGGCAAGTTCCAAATTCATAGTTAAGACATCAGTCTGGATGATTCTCCTCACTTACATCATTGTAGAGGCCGATGAACCCAAAACAGTAGGTCAGAAGACAGCTTGCCGACTCACATGGCTGATGAATCAGGCCAGGTGATAGGCCACTGGCTCAAGTCCCAAGAACCAAAGGTCAGATGTAGAGAAACCAGATACAGGACCCAGGCAAGAGAAAGAACTTTGGAAAAGTGCTACCACAGTCTCCCAGGTCTCATTAGGAGGCATGGTTATAGAGGTATTAAAAGAATAACAAGGAGGGCGCTGTGGCTTTTTTGGGGAGTAAGTGATGGAGAGAATGGTGGGAAATGCTGTCTGAGACCCAAGGACTTTGGATTTTATTTGGGGAGAAATGGGGAGTGGGGGTGGTCATTAAAGAATTTTGAGAGGTTAAATTAAGCAGAAGACACTCCCTGAATAGACCTGTGTTTTTCATTCCAAAAATAAATATTGAATACATACAAGTCAGAGATGAACTAGGCATTTAAACCCACGAAGAATAAAACAATATAAAAGCAAATGAAGAGTTTTTATCTTTAAGATGTGTATAGTGTAGTTAGTAAGCTAAGACATAATATGTTTGTGGTGAAATGGAATTCTCTCACAACATTTTTTTTTAAGATAATTTTATTCGGGGCTCTTTCAGTTCTTATAACAATCCATACATCAATTGTATCAAGCATATTTGTACATATGCTGCCATCATTATTTTCTAAACATTTACGTTCTATTTGAAACCTTGGTATCAGCCATTCTTTTTACTCTCCCTCCCCATCTCTCCCCCTTATGTCCCCTTGATAAATTATAAATTATATTAATTTCATATCTTACGCTGACCGATGTCTCCCTTCCCTCGTGGTTTCTTCCCTGCTCCTCTCCCCGCCTTCCCTCTACTCTCCTGGTATCACTACTTCCATTTCTGTTCCTGGGGGGTTTATCTGACCTGGATTCCGTGTGCTCTCGCCTAGCCTGCAGGAAAAGGCAGGACTGGGGTCATGATAGTGGGGGCTGAGGAAGCCTAGAGAACGAGAGGAATCGTGTGTTTCATCAGTGCTGTACTTCACCCTGGTTGACTCATTCCTTCCTTGTGACTCTTCTGTGAGGGGATGTCCCATTGTCCACAGATGAGTTTTGAGTCTCGGTTCCAACCCACCTCTTTCTCAACAATATGTTTGTTTGTTTGTTTTGGGTCTTCTGATGTCTGTTACCTGATCCTGTCAACACCTCATGATTGCTGAGTTAGTTAATTGTGCCAGCCTGGCCAATTAGCCTGGCTAATTGAAAGGCGGAGGGATAAATGGGTGGTGAGTCTCACCTTTCTAGTTCTTGGGTCTCTTGCTTTGTGATGGTCGCACCAGGGTGCAGCTGCCTTAGCAGCTCCCTGCTTCAGCTTGCAAGATTGACTTCCTATAAGACATCTCCAAGGAGAAGCCACATGGACCTATCCCGATGCAGCCCTGGATGCTGGAGCAGCCGTGTGGAGACCCCTGCTAGTGCTGAGATGCTTATTCATTCACTGACTCAGCTTTCCTCCTGCAGTCGGCATCATTGCCTCTGTTTTGTGAGGTGGAGGATTTTGTGGACTGGTATTGGGTTAATGGGTTAATGTTGGACTTGTACAGGGCTTGGGCAGCATTGGGTTGGGATGTTTTCATGATGCACATTTTCTTTACATAAAACTCTCTCTTATACATGAGTTACTGTGGATTTGTTTCTCCTAAGTACCCAGACTAATACAGTCGCACAGGCTGGTGTGCTTCTTCTGTATGCTAGATGGCTGCTTGTTTAACTTCAAGCCTTTAAGACCCCAGGTGCTATATCTTCACAAACTTTTGTGAAACCTCCTTGTACATGAAAACAAACACAATCACCAAAGAATACTTTTCAAATGTTTTCAACATGTATATGTTCTTGCCATTCTTGTGCAAGCCACTGCCATCTCTTGCAAAGGTTACCACTATTAGTAAGTTAACATCTATCTAACTGACCTTACTTTAATCCTGCCATCCTATCCCCTCAAAAACAAAATAAACAAAAAACTGACTACACTCAAGTTAATTCCAACTCATAGTGACCCTACAAGATAGCGTAGACCTGTCCCTGTGGGTTTCTGAGACTATACATCTTTACTCATATGGAAAGCCTCATCTTTCTCCCATGGAGTGGCTGGTGGTTTCAAACTGTTAATGCTGCAATTAGCGGTCCAATGTGTCTGTGAGACAGTCTAAGCAATCTTTTAAAGTTGGTGAGCAAATTATGACGTTCAAGTCAAATCTAGTCAATATCTTGTTTTCATAAATTTTTTTTGGAACATAGTCACACCCATTAATTTACCATCAGCCCTGACTGCTTTCTCTCAAGAGTTGGGTGGTTTGAACAGAAAGCATATGATGCAATGCTTGAAATGTTTATTTGGACCTTTATAGAAAATGTTTGCAAACCCCAGTTTGAAAGCACAATTCAGATCACCGCCTTTTCATGTTTTCCAATGGCGGTCCATTATACTTGAAGTAAATCCCCAAATTCTTGTAATAATTGTAATCTTTAAGGTCATACTTGATTTACCCTGTGCTAATTGAGATTGCCTTCGAAATGTGTTTTGTTGAATACAGGTAGTCCTTGACATACAATATATTTGAGTTCACTCTCAGATGTTCAATGTTATGATTTACTGTTCAAAACACTACTAGACAGCAGGCTATGAAATTGAAGCCGGGTGGGATGGAGGGAAGTGCATTGGACTTATGTCAGAACCTCCAGGAGAGTAGCTGAAACAGAATCCTGGTATAAAGTGGGGACTACCTGTATTACACTTATTTCACGGCATTAGAGAAATTTAGAATGAGTCAGTGTGACAGAAGGGGAAGATTTTGTGTAGGGAAATGAGATTGGGAGGTAAGATGAGGTCATATTCTGAAAGGTCAATAATGTTTATCTAAGGGGGAACCATGGATAGCTTTTTGAGATTATAAAAACTTAGAGTGTTTAACCTAGAAATGGTGTGCTGTAGGATCAGGGAAGGGAAATTACTAAAGGTAGAGAACATACTTAGGAAATTATTACAGTAGTTCAGGCATTCTAATGATATGTACTTACGTTGTTGTCATTGTTAGGTGCAATCGAGTCTGTTCCGATTCAGGGACTCTGTGCACAACAGAACAAAACACTGCCTGTCCTGTGTCATCCTCACGACTATTGTTATGCTTGAACCAATTGTTGCAGCCATTGTGCCAATCTAGCTCAGTGAGAGTCTCCCTACTTTTCACTGCCCCTCTACTTTACCAAGCATGATGTCCTCCAGGGACTGGTCTCTCCTGACAACACATCAAAAATATGTCAGACAAAGTCTCACCATCCTTACCTCTAAAGAGCGTACTGGCTGTACTTCTTATTTATTAAATTATGTTAAATATATACACATATATTTTATGTTATTTGAAATATAATAACATAGGTATAATGGCTTAATTTATTGGTAATAGAAGAAATTGGAGGGAATGAAGATAAAAAAGTATAAGCTATAAACAATAAGATATCTCTGTACTCAAAATAATTCATAGACTTTGCCCTCTTAGAACAGATTAAGTTTATAGAAAAATTCTGCAGAAAGTAGAGTGAATGCTTATAATTCCCATCTCAATCTCCTCCCACAGTTTTCTCTATTACGAATATCTTAACATTAGTGTGGTACATGTGTTATAATTACTGAATCAATATTGATACATTTTTATTGACATTAGGATGCAATACAATCAATGGGTTTCGAAATATGTATCATGTCATGTATTTACTATTATAAATATAAAATAGCCATCCCCCCCATTGTTGTTGAGTTGATTCCGAATCATTGGATAGAATAGAGCCCCCAGAGGATATCCAAGGCTTTAATCTTTCTCAAAGCAGGCTGCCATTTTGTTCCTCCAAAGAGTGCCTGATGAGTCTGAACTGCTGACCTTTGAGTTAGCAACCGTGTCTGTAATCACTGCACCACCAGGGCCCCGTGGAATAATTTAAAATCAGAGACTCATAGCAACCCAACAGCACAGAGTAGAACTGCTCGATAGTTTCCAGACTGTAAATCTTTACAGAAGTAGCTTGCTTCTTCTGAAGGGGTTGAAGGGTTTGGTTTGTTCTAACTGCTGACCTATCAGTAGCAAACAAGTGCTTACCACCTACTGTTACTCCAGGCTTCCTTGGAGACTTTTAGTTGTAGCAGTTGTTTAATGTTTGGAAGTCATTTTACCATATGTCTGTTGCCTTCTATAATTTATAAAACATAATAGAAATGCTAGTTAATTGGAGAATTTTACAGCCAATAGATAGTTACTTTCTAGAAATTTATTTTTGGAAAGTGCTTGCTTTATGTTTGTGTATATATGTATAAGTGAGATGCTAGAAAACAACTTATCTTTATGCTATCAGTATTTTGAGTCCATTGAAAATTTTGGTCATTTGACTTTTCTGCTCATTTTTTGCCTGTAAGCCCTTCAAATTTATCACTCATTTCCATTTTGTCATATGTCTTAACTGAGGGTGAGGTTGACAGCTGGATTCCCCAGTGAATTATAATTGCTTGGGAGAATTATCTGAGATAAATCTCTCACTTCCCTGGACCACTCTTTCTTATCTGTAGTTTGGGAGCTAGCTTTTGTTTTTCCCCTTAAGCTCCAAAGGAGAACATGTGCTTGTATTCTGTCTTAGCTGTGTTGTGAATGGCTTGGGCTACCAGTGGTAGCATTAGGGATCTCAATAGAGAGCTGTCTCTTCTGGTCCAGCCTGACAAGAAGGAGAGTACACTTATAATGTTGTTCTTTCCTCTGTTCTTGTTTTCCTGAATGTAGTTCACATTTGGGGCCCATTGAAAGTTCACTTAGCCTGAGAGTGATAGCTCCAATGAAAGATCGATCATATCTCAAGTAGAGATTCTAATTTCTATTTCAAGAGCAAAACAAATCAGAATCAACTGAAGAACACAGAAACATAACATGTGCTTCATTACATTTAAATACATTTTGGATAAACTGGACTCCCTGGCTGATGCAAAGGGTGCATGTGCTAACAACATGTAGGAAGTTTGAGTCTACTCAGAGGTGCCCCAGAGGAGAGACCCGGTGATCTACTTTCAGAAAAGCAGCTACTGGAACCCTTCCAGCACACAGTTCTGCTCTGACTCACAAGGGGTCACCTTGGGTTGGAAATGACTTGATGGCAACAGGCTTTACCAGTGTTTTCTTGGCTACACTAGATAATCCTTCTGATTTCTGCACCATCTATATGAGAAAATA
This sequence comes from Echinops telfairi, assembly GCF_000313985.2. Taxonomy (NCBI): domain Eukaryota; kingdom Metazoa; phylum Chordata; class Mammalia; order Afrosoricida; family Tenrecidae; genus Echinops; species Echinops telfairi. Next base: position 35,621,767 of record NW_022103958.1, read on the forward strand.
AGAAGAAATAATACTAAGAACAAGGCCACGACCATTGAGTCTACTCCAAATCAGGACTCTACAGGACAGAGCAGAATTGTCCCTTAGGCTTTCTGAAACTAAATCTTGACTGGAGCAGATAGCTTCATTTTGTTCCCATGATGCTGGTGTGGGCTTGAACCACTGAGCTAGTGGTTAACAGATGATACACAACCCACCTTGCCACCAGAACTCCTTTCTATTTCAGTCGTCATCTTCAAAAGTTTTTCTTAGTGGCTGAGTTGGCCCATGACACCTGGTGAACTCATGCACAAAAGAATGAAATCATGTCTGGTCCTATGCCACCACTGTGATCACTGGAGGCCTGGGGTGTTTTCATGCACTGGGTTTGCACTGGCTGCTTTTTGGAAGTACATTGCTAGACCTTCCTTCCTAATCTCTCTTACTCTGGAAGCTCTGTTGAGACCTTTTCAACATCGGCGAAGCAAGCAGGCCTCCACTGAGGGATGGGTGGTGGCTTCACATGAAGTGCCTTGGCCAGAAGCAAGCCTGGGTCTCCTGCATTGGAAAGTGAGACTTCTGCTAGCGAACCTCCAGCCCCATGCAAGTACTTATGGATTAGCTTCTGTGCCTGCAATAGAACAGTTCACGTCAATGAAGCTGCCTAGGGGACATGACGGTCTGATGTTCCCTCCCTTGCCCTGTGATGTTTTTGTATTTGTGTTACAGATTTGAGAACTGATGCTTTGTTAGGGATAGAAAAGAAATGAAAGAACCAGATAGAAAAATCTATACATTTTGCTACACATTGGCACAAGAAATGCTTCTGTGTAAACCAGTGATTATTTTGAGAAGCTCATTCTTCCAGTAAATTTATTTACACTGAACAAAGCATTTCTACATGTACAATTCAGTTAAATTCTGTTTAGATAATTTTATAATTTGCTCCCTTCTCTGGATGTGAGGATGCAAGAAGAATAGGCAATCCTTTCTAACTGGCCCTTCGCAGCTGATTAAACACGGAATGGGAGAACTGGGGAATATGAAAGATGGCAAATGGAACCCTGGCAGAGAGAACAGTCTAATCCCAAAGGACATCTTCAACAATAGCCTCTGGGCCCTATGCCTAGAGCTTACAGAGGCCTGAGTAAGATGCTCCTGCCCCTCGTGGAACCCCTCCCAGAAACATATGTGTTAATACTTGGCTCCAGTAACAAAGTCATGACCACTTGTTCGACATCGCATATGGCTGGTTGTGATTTCCAGCTGCCCTTGGGGCCAAAGTGTAAACAGTAAGTAGATGGTTACATCTGCCTATTTAGTTTAAAGCTGTTACTTCACGCACGTACCATGCATGCCTGTAACTAGAAATCTGCCCTTTTCTCATTTTATGGAAGAGAAACAGCACTGAAAAGAATTTGAATCACTAGTCTGAGGGCTTTTTACTTTTCTTTTCATTGAAACCCAAGAATAAAATAAAGGCATAAGAAATCATGAACAACATCCACAGAATGTCAACATGACACCAACACATCATAGTCTATTGTCAAAATAAACATCTAGTTTGGTGACTAAAATGTCTATGTATTGGGCATTTTCACAGAAGACAAATGCAGCCAAGGATCTAACAATTCCAGTCACAGAAAAGGCCCCCCGGGTTTGAAATAAGCACAGCAGCCTTCCCAGGTGATTGAGAAAATACTCATTGATATACAGTGATTGGCTCCTAAAGACTAACTCAGTTGCTAATAAGTTAAGGTGAATTAGCTTCTATGTGTTTTGCTTTAATATGCTTATCAATAAAACTGTTGCTGGAAGTAGTGATTTTTTTTTTTAAATCAGATGGGACTGCGTGATATTACATATGTTCTAACTGTCCATGATAGGAATAGTCAGTAAAATCTTGATCTGCTCAACACTCTAAAGTAGAAGAGAAAAATTATAATAATGTTAACTCTAAGTTCCATTTTATATAATACAAGGTATGTGGGTGTCCACATGTGTGTTATTTATTGTTAGCTGCTGTCAGCGCCTGGCCTTGTGCCATCCTTATGATTATTGTTATTTAGTTTTTACTCATTGCTGCAATCTCCCAAAAGGATTATCCAAAATTTACAGATGAGAAGTTGACCCTTAAAGAGTTTAAATACCTTGACAAAATGCAGAATATTCTCGAGTATTTTAGATCATGGTCTTAATTTAAAAGCTGTTAATATTTAGTTAGTTCAACTGAAATAGAGATATTTGAGGGAGGAGAAAAAGTTAGATTTGAAAAATACAATTTCTTTATAGATAATTTGTTGGATACAATAATATACCAGGTATACTCTCTGAGTATTGGTGTAATTACAAAAAATAACACATGTCCTATTGTCAAAAAACTCAGGGAGATTGTAGTGATAGAAAAGAACATTATAACAAACCCTACATGGAAGAAGCACACCAGCCTATGTGACCACGAAGTGTCAAAGGGATCAGGTATCAAATATCAAGACTCAGAACAAAAAATCATATTAACGTGAATGAAGGGGAGCATGGAGTGGCGACCCAAAGTCCATCTGTAGACAATTGGACATCCCCTATGAAGGTTCACAAGGAAGAGATGAGCCAGTAAGGGTACAGTATAGCACCAATGAAACATACAACTTTCCTCTAGTTCTTTAATGCTTTCTTCACCCCACTACCATCATAACCCCAATTCTACCTTATAAATTGGGCTAGACCAGAGCATGTACATTGGTACAGAAAAGAGCTGGAAAGACAGGGAATCCAGGACAGACAAACCCCTCAGGACCAATAATGAGAGTAGTGATACCAGGAGGGGAAGGGCAAAGTGGTGGGAGAAAAGGGGCACCGATCACAATGATCTACATATAACCCCCTCCCAGGGGGATGGACAACAGAAAAGTGGGTGAAGGGAAACAGGGGTTGGTGTAATACATGAAAAAAAAGTTTATAAATGATCAAGGATTCATGAGGGAGGACAGGTGGGTGAGGGGGAAAAATGAGCTGATACCAAGGGCTCAAGTAGAAAGAAACTGTTTTGAAAATGATGATGGCAACATATGTACAAATGTGGTTGACACAATATATGGATGTATGGATTGTGATAAGAGCTATAAGACACCCCAATGAAACGATTTATAAATAGATAAAAATGAAAAAGAAAACATTATACTAACTGTCAGAAGCCTTGGGTTTCAGTACTAGTTCAGTTTGGCATTAGCTGTGGGACTTCGTGCAAATGTCTTCCCTCTTCTGATCTGAACAGTGAGACGTTAGAACTCTTTGACTAGATGATTCCCCCATCACCCAAAACTATTGTATTAGGAGATAATCCAGACATCATACCATTCCAGAGTTCACTCATATTATGCAGTGTTGTACAATTGCTACCAAAATCGGTTTCACAACATTTTTTCCTTCTTGAACTCTGATATCATCTCCCCCATGACTAGATGCCTTTTAAGGAAGGATCCTGTCATCTTTAAAATACTACAAATCTATAGGTTTTATCTACTTATGTTTAACCTTCGGTTGTGATTTGAAATTAAGAGGTAAAATAACTTTTCTACTCAATATTTCATGTACATTTGTTTCATATCATTGCTTGCTATCCTCACAAAACAACATCACTCATCCTACTTCCTCCCTGTTTTCTATTTCTATTCCTTCTTTCCTGCCTTCTGAACTTTGTCCTTGGACAAATATTGCCCTTTTGATATTGAATAGTTGATTGTTCTGAGAAGTGTGTACCTCTCTATTGTTATTGCTTTTCCTTATAGACCTGTCAGTTGTTGGGCTGAAAACTGAGCCATGGGACTAAGTTCAGTTCCAAGCCTGAAGAGTGACAAAAGGGCACAGTCTTGAGGTTAAACCAGTCTTCATTCAACCAGCAAGCCTGATCTTTTCTTTTTCTTTTTAATTGTTTTATTAGGGGCTCATACAACTCTTATCACAGTCCATAATACATCAGTGGTGTAAAGCACATTTGTACATTCATTGCCCTCATCATTCTGAAAACATTTGTTCTCCACTTAAGCCCCTGGCATCAGGTCCTCATTCCCCCCCACCTCCCTCCCCGTTCAACCCTCCCTCATGAACCCCTGATAATTTATAAATTATTATCTTGACATATCTTGCCCTGTCCAACATCTCCCTTCACCCAGTTTTCTGTTGTCCATCCCCCAGGGAGGAGGTCACATGTAGATCCTTGTAATTGTTTCCCCCTTTTCAACCCACCCTCCCTCTACCCTCCCAGTATCTCCACTCATACCACTGGTCCTGAAGGGATCATCCGCCCTGGATTCCCTGTGTTTCCAGTTCCTATCTGTAACAGTGTGCATCCTCTGGTCTAGCCAGACGTGCAAGGTAGATTTCGGATCATGATAGTAGAGGGAGGGGGGGAGGAAGCATTTAGGAACTAGAGGAAAGTTGTATTTTTCATTGTTGCTACATCACACCCTGACTGGCTGGTCTCCTCCCGGAGACCCCTCTGCAAGGGGATCATCAGTGGCCTACAAATGGGCTTTGGGTCTCCACCCTGCACTCACCTCACCTCATTCACTATGATAATATTTTTTGTTCTGATGATGCCTGATACCTGATCCCTTAGACACCTCATGATCACACAGGCTGGTGTGCTTCTTCCATGTGGGCTTTGTTGCTTTTGAGCTAGATGGCCGCTTGTTTACCTGCAAGCCTGATCTTTTTCTATGACTGAGTTTTGTTTCACATTGTTTCCCCATTCTATCCATTGCCTTTTAATGTGATTTCTTCAGAGTAGTTGGAATTAGTAACCAGGGACCATCTACTTCTTCAGCTCTCGGGGTTGTAGAGGTTGAGATTTTCTGCATTTTTTTGCATGCATCATTGATTTTCTTCAGTCTTTAAGGAGTGACCAATAATTGTACCTTAGATAACTGCTGATGAGCAAGCTTAAAGACCCTATCACATGTGAACTATGTTATGCCAGCTGGAATTGGTGTTCCCCAAGACCATTGTCCTGAGCCCCTAGACACAGCAACTCATTCCATCAAGGTATTTGGTTATAGCGCAACGGTTTTTATAACTACTTCCCTGTGCTCTCTATATTCATAGATGGATTTGTAGCATACATAAAATGTGCGAAATATCCTGTCAAATCTATGTAGATTCATAGTTATAGTCCCATTCTTCTTCCCACATCTGTTCAGCATGTGTATGTATCTATGTAGCTTATTGCTATTACTGTTAGTACAGGATCAAATATAATACTATTTACCTTTGTTGTCTTCAACTCTTGTACTCTACTTATTGTAAAACACTTCTAAGCTTATCTCTTGACCCCAATTAAGGAAAAGATTGAGTATTAAATTGTATGATACGCTAGCAAGAGATAAGCAAAGCAGCAGAGGGTGAACAGTGAGCACTGCTGTCATTACTGGCTGTTGAGTTGATTCTGACTTGGTAGCATTGCCGTGTGTAGAGTAGAACTACTGTACAGGGCTTTTAAGGCTATGACCTTCTGGAAGCCAATTGCCAGCCCTATCTTCCAATGTACTTCTGGGTGGGTTTGAAACATCAACCATTTGGTTAATAGTCTAAGGTTTAACCATTTTTGCCACTCAAGGACCTCAACAACTAAGTAATTCTTAAAGTCTTCTCTCATTGCCACTGAGTCAATTCCAACTCATAGCAACCCTGTAAGGACAGGGTAGACCTGCCCTGTGAGTTTCTGAGACTGTAAGTCTTTACCATATAACATCTATTTAAACCACTTAATAACCCAATTATTTTCTGTTTTAACTTTTTTGGTGATATCACATGTTTTATTAATAAAGGCATATTAAATTTAGAATGGTTTTTGACAAAAATTTGAATTATTGTCATTCATTATGGACATTGGCATATATTATGTAGGCTGTCTATGCCCATATAGGCTATGTCAAACGTTCTAGATCTTTTGACAAGTACATACAATTTAAGCTGCCTAAAAATGTTATATTCACATGAGCATGGGATCATTGTGAGGACGGCAATGTCCAGCAATGAACAGGGACTCGAGTATACTTTCAAGACTTACTTCCCAATAAACAAGCCGAATAGACACAGTTTTGCAGAGTCACATCTGCAGCACGCAGTACCTCAGACAATACCCTATAAAAACAGTCATTTACAGACTAATTTCTTCTGTTTCAAACAGGCCCCTCTCCAGGTCCCTCCTGAAGGCTGCATGCACTGCCAGCAGGAGAGCTTTTGCCCCCAAACTCCATGAAAGAGTTACCTGCAGATCATTTGTTTATCTACATTCTTAGCCTCAGTTTCTCCATCTGTAATAGAGAAATTACTGAAATTCAGGTTAAAAAAAACTTAAGTGTGACCATTATGCTAGATGCTGAAGCTGTGAGGTAGTCTCCTTTCTTTAGATCTTTAAAGCAGCCTTTCCAAGGGGCATTTGGCAGGTGAGCTCTTTCTCTAATGGTGGAGCCATACACAGAGTTGGAAGAAATTTTGGAGGTAGTTTTATTTGGTCTTAGAGTAGAATAGAAACTCATGGAAGCAAGGGTGCTATTTCATCCACTTCTTTAGCCCCAGCATCTATGTTAGGTATATCCTCATCACTCTCAAGTCAGTTCTGACTCTGAGCAACCCCACAGCACAGACTAGAACTGCTCCTTAGGTTTTCTTACACTCGAAACCTTTGTGGGCACAGTCAACCTCATCTTTCTCCTGAGGAGAAGCTAGTGGGTTTGAACTATCTACTTCTCAGATAGCAGCCAATGCCTAACCAACTGGGATACCAGCACTCCTTCTTAGGCATATTAAAAAGCCATGTCCATTGATTTCATTTTCACTTGTAGGATTTCAAGGCTGTAAATTCTTAGTACAGAAGATGGGCTCAATTTTCTCCTGAGGAGTGCCTTTATGTGTCAGCTAGCACCCTAAAGTTTACTCAACAAAGCCGCCCAGTCTTCTTTTATTAGGTGTATTCTCCTTCACTCCCATCCAGTCAATGCTGTCCCACGACTGTAACTGTTAATGGAAGTAGAAAGCCCAGTCTTTTTCCAGAGGAGCTGCTGCTGGCTTTGAACTGCCAACCATGTGGCTTGCAGCCCAAAGCCTAACCACTATACCACCATTGCTCCTGCTTTGTTAGGTGTACGATGGGGTACTGGCCCCCAAATGGGAGAAAAGCTTCACTGGGTGGAGCTTTCTTAGTACACATTTTTCCCCATAGGAAAGCATCAAGCAAATCGCTCTGAGTTCGTAAACCCAGAGGTATTGCCTAGGAAAGCTTTCTCTGGTCACAGTGAATTTTTCCATAAAAGCAATTTTGCTTGAACCTCGATTTTGGTAATGGCCTATTTAATGTTGTGATGTTGAGCACAGCTTACAAGGACAGGACTATAGGAAAAACTCAAGTGTATGAGTGGTTTTCTCATTTTAAAAAGGAAAAGTTGATTGATGACAAAACTTGCTCTGGACGTCCACTACCTTCCTGGACATACGAAAATGTCGACTTATAGTGCATTTTGGAGTTCATGCCAGCAAGTCAGACTGTTAATCAAGCTTTCTAGTTAGAGGTTCTGAAAAGATTGCGTAACAGTGTGCGACAAAAACGGCCTGATTTGTGGCACACAGGGAACTGGTTTTGCCACCACAACAATGCACCTGCTCACACAGCCATCTCAGTGCCCCAGTTTTTTGCAAAAACAGCATGTCTCCCATGCTCCACACACCTGACTCACCTGACCTTGCTCCATTTGACTTCTTCTTGTTTCTGTGAATGAAGAGGGACATGAAAGGACAGCAATCTAATGACCTAGAAGAGGTGAAGAAAAAAACGTGGGAGGTGTTGACAGCCATCTAACCAGATGGAATCACAGATTTGACGAATATATTAAGTGTAATGGAGAGTAATTTGAAGGCAATATGGTTGTTTTTTTAAAAAATAATCCATAGCTTTGAAAAAAATCCATTTTCAGACCCTGAACTATTTACAGGCTTTTCTTTTTTTTTCATTGGTTTTTTGGTTATTGTCATTGTTTTGTCACTTTGTCCTGCTTTGTCTTGTTTTTTTGTGTGCATATTATTATCTCTGCAGGTCTATCTAGACAAGACAGGCTAGACAAACAGTCTGGAGGATAAAACAACAGGACCGATGGTTCCGGTGGGGACTTGGGAGAGGGGGAGGTGGGGGAAAGGAAGTGGTTTTAATCAACCCAGGCACAAGGTAACAACAAGTGATCCAAAATCAGTGGCCAGGAGGGTGTAAGAGGTCTGGTAGGGATTGATCAAGGGCAATGTAACTGGGAGGAAACCCAAATGAAGGCTAAGCATGACAGTGGGATGAGAGAAAAGTAAAAGGAAATAGAGGAAAGAACGAGAAGGTAGAGGGTATTTATAGAGGTCTAAATACAGGCATGTACATATGTAAATATATTTATATATGATGATGGGGTAATAGATCTATGTACATATATTTATAAGTTTTGTATTAAGGTAGCATATGGATATTGGGCCTCTACTCAAGTATTCCCATAATGAAAGGACACTTTGTTCTATAAAACTGGCATTCCATGACACTCACTTTCCTGACACTATAGCTGAAGGCAAATGGATGCATAAGCAAATGTGGTGAAGAAAGCTGATGGTGCCCAGCTATCAAAAGATATAGCGTCAGGGGTCTTAAAGGCTTGAAGGAAAACAAGCGGCCATCTAGCTGAGAAGCAACAAAGCCCACATGGAAGAAGCACACCAGCCTGTGTGATCACGAGGTGTCGAAGGGATCAGGTACCAGGCATCAAAGAACAAAAAATCATCTTTGTGAATGAGGGGGAGTGCAGATTGGGGACCCAAAACCCATCTGTAGACAACTGGACATTCTCTTACAGAAGGGTCGCAGGGAGGAGACGAGCCAGTCAGGGTGCAGTGTAGCAAGGATGAAACATACAACTTTCCTCTAGTTCTTAAATGCTTCCTCCCCACACTATCATGAACCCAATTCTACCTTACAAATTTGGCTAGACCAGGGGATGTGCACTGGTGCAGATAGGAAATGGAAACACAGGGAATCCAGGACAGATGATCCCCTCAGGATCAGTGGTGAGAGTGGCTATACTGGGAGGGTGGAGGGAAGGTGAGGTAGAAAGGGAGGGACAGATTACAAGGATTTACATATGACCTTCTCCCTGGGGGATGGACAACAGAAAAGTTGGTGAAGGGAGACATCGGAGAGTGTAAGATAAGTCAAAATAATAATAATTTATAAATTGTCAAGGGTTCATGATGGAGGAGGGAGTGGGGCGGGAGGGGAAATATGAAGAGTAGAAAGCAAATGTTTTGATAATGATGATGGCAACAATCATACAAATGTGCTTGAGACAATGGATGTGTGTATGGATTGTGATAAGACTTGTATGAGCCCCCAAATAAAATGATTTTTTTAAAATCTGTTTTTTTGGTACCCCTCGTATAGTAGGTTCTTCATACAAATCGACAGAATGAACTAATAAAAGAACAGCAGGAAGAAAAGAGTATTTGGGGTTAAACAGTGTCTTCTTAACTGAAATACTATGACATGTTGACATGTTAGAGTAGCAAGGTGCTTCTAAGAGGCCTTGAAAACACTTCTGGAAAAGTTCCGTTAACTTTCCCTTCTATCTTTCCATGACTCTTTCAAAGCCTCTGCACTGTCTTAATGGCAGCTATTTTACCCCTCTCCGTTTTAAAATCCATTTTAATGGCTATACAAAACTCAGACAAAACTCATCATTAGAAGGCTTATTAAGGAAGTTAACAAGAAATACCAGTGAGAAATGCTCAGGGTTGAGTTCTTTTTTAGGACATGTTAAATGTTTTGGAAACTTTGCTAAAAAGTGCCCAGAGAGCATACTACTCTGCTATAAGCCTCGACTCAAAAGCATTTAATTCAAGCTCCTTGGGCCAGCAAACCCAGCTCTCTGAATTAAATGCCCAGAGGCACCCACCCCACTCCAGTAAACCTCAACCCAAACTCACTCAGCTCCATTTCTGAGTCAATAAGTTCAACTTCCCCAATCAAGTGTCCATATGCACTCATCTTTACTTGCTCCCTGGGTGAGGGTGCCCATCACTGCCCCACGCTCTGGCTCCTGGTACAGCTGCTGCTCCTCTGCTGGCGTCGCTGTCTTCTGAATCCAGGAGACTCCGTGCATGGGAATGTCAGGTCCAGGGGACATGCTTCCCCTCTGGCTCTTCCTGCTAATGAGCTCTCTCCTCTTGCCTCTCTGAAGGCTCATTTTAAAAAAAATCAATTTATTGAGGCTCATACAATTCATCACAATACGTAGATCAATTGTGTAAAGCACATCTATACATTTGTTGCCCTCATTATTCCCAAAATTTGCTTTCCTCTTGGGTTCCTGGAATCAGCTCATT
>NW_022103958.1:35633029-35638029 GCF_000313985.2 Echinops telfairi
GTGGACTTTGTTGTTTCTGAGCTAGATGGCCGCTTGTTTGCCTACAAGCCTTTAAGACCCCAGACGCTATATCTTTTGATAGCCAGGCACCATCAGCCTTCTTCACCACATTTTCTTATACACAGCAGTGTGACACCCCAGGAAATCCTAGTCACATACTGACAGGTGAATACCATCAGTATATTTGCCCACCTGCTTACTAGACCCATGCAAGGAACGTTTTTTGTTTGTTTGTTTTTGTGAGAGTTAGGAACTTTGGCTAGAAGAGCCACATTAAATAAACAGTCCCTGCAGCCTCCAAAGCATATCATCTCTAAGGCTAGAGATGTACACAGGGCTCTCCTATGTAGGTACTGTAGTATTCACTGCATAATAAAATGTCTAACTTGTCTTTTTTTGCATGTGAGAAAGTTTTGTGTTGGTTTTGAGAAAGAGTTGCTGTGTTTGAAAATCTCTGCTTTGCAGAAAACTGTAGAAGTCTGAAGCAAGCAATTTCCTTTATTGTGTGACCCAGAGCCCTGAAACTGTAACAGTCTAGATAGGTTTGCCTGCTCTTTCCTTTTTCTCCATTTTCAAACCCTAGCTATCACCGTCTCTCCCACACACACAGCATACACTTAATAATGCTCCGATACAACGCTACTGTATGCTTCTCTCATTTGGAGAATTGTCTTGCTGTGTCAGATAGGACATTTTCTCTGTTTTCAGGGTTTTAGAGTTTATCAGACTTTTCTTTGGCATTTTCTCCAAACAGAGAAGTAACTTCAGTTTTTCATGACACCTGCAGTATTGGCACAGCCCCACTCTGACAAGGCTGCGTTCCAGGGGTTGCCCCAGGGCTCAAGGAGGGGAGGCAGCGAGCTGAGGAACATGTGGAAGAAAGTTAAATGGACTGGCCTCTCCTTCATTCTTGTTTCACTCTGAAAGGGAAGATGAGGATTCCTTAAAAGAACAGAGTGGCGAGGCCTGTCATGCTGTGCTTTGGCCATTATCTAGTTTGCAATTGTGTTCATTTATTCTTCTTCACAAGAATCTCTTCAAGAAAAGTCACATGATAAAAGGGAAGGAAGTTGGTTTTAGAGGACCCAGATGCTAGTCCTGACTTGACCACTTCCTAGCTAAATAACTAGGGGGAGTTATCTTCCTTAAGCCTTCTTTGTAAAAAGAGATGCTAACATTGCTGATGTCCCCAAGTTATTGTAAGAATTAAAAGAAATAATGCACAGGAAGAAGGCTCACGACGGTAAGTTATGGGTTATGTGCATGCACACACTACATGCCTCTGCTTCCCATCATCTCTAAACTATCAAGAATTTCTTCGTGCTTGGGAGACATCAGACAGTGTAAGATATGACAAAATAATAGAAATTTATGAATTATGAAGGGTTCATGAGGGAAGGGAGTGGGGAGGGAGGCAGAAAAATGAGGAACTGTTATTAAGGGCTCAAGTAGAAAGCAAATGTTTTGAGAATGATGATGGCAGCAAATGTATAAATGTGCTTGACACACTGGATGTATGTATGGATTGTGATAAGAGTTGAACGAGCCCCCAATAAAATGATTTTTAAAAAAAGTAAAGATATATTTTGTGTTTTCCTCCCCAACTTTTACAACAACTTATTTAAGAGCTTTGAACATTAACATACTGTTTTTTAAGTTTTCTGGTGGCTCTCCACCAGGCCATTGATTTGAGGGCTGGGACAGCTGTTGTGCGTCCGTCCAGAGGTGGCTGCCTTTCCCGGGCTCAGGATGACAGGGTTCTGGGGTAGAGCTGCAGGGTCTCTGCCAGCAGTGGTTGTTCCCTCTGAGTACAATTTGGTATATTAATGAAAGGCAGTTGGCATGGATGCTTTTTAAATCATAGAAAACTTGTTCTAAAGTTTGGCACACTTAGAAAAAAATTTTTTTTTAATAAGGAGAAGTCCTTCTAAGTTTTTTATTCCCCAGTGGTTTCATATCTGCTACTTAGTTTTTCTTCAGTGTGTAGAGACTTTTCCATAGAGAGCTTATGACAGAAGTTACGTCTGAGTTTTGTCATTTTTTAAAGGTGGGAGAGTTGCTTAATTTTAGAACAACCTCCACTGAGTGGAGACAGTATTGTAAAATAGCCAAGGAGTGCAGACTCCTGGATGGGACTGGATCTTGACTGCCATTTTGTGTGCATGTGTGTGTGTGGGCGCACGCACACACCAGAGGTGTGACCTTGAACAAGTCAGTTAACTCTTCATCCCTCAGTTCCTTCTGTAAAATGAGGAGAATAGTACTTCCAACATAAGTTGTTGTGAGGATGCATTTGTTGCTGTGGAAGCTGCCAGGTGCCGACCTCCCGCCCAATGGCGGGTCTGTGTGCAGGTCACAAGGTGCTCCTTGGACAATACAGGTCTGAACTGTGTGTGCCCACTTTCAGGTGGATTTTTTTCCCTGTTGCTTTGTGTTGTGAGTATCTACTTAAAGCATCATGTGACACTAATAATCTCCACATGAGCAGTCTGTAGCTATGAGATGGCTTTAAAAAGTTAGTGGAAAATGAAATAAAAAGATAATAGAATTTTCCCATGAATTTTTTGGAACCACTTCTTATAGAATGGAGTGAACATGCATATATATTCAATAATACATCGACATCTACATTCTTTATAACAGTGCAACATATAGTTTGATACTCTACAAGACTTAGCTATTATTATTATTGAGTATTTTCCAATATTAGAGTTTACTGGCATCAATGAATTCATTAAATTGTAGGTACTTATTAGGAATCCTAGGAAGTTCTGGTCATGCCGTGGGTAATGTTTTGGGCTGCCAACCACAAAATTGACAGTTCAAACCCACCAGCTGCTCCATGTAAGAAAGACGAGGCTTTCTGCTCCAGGAGAGGCATCACTCATTCACTTACTCACTGCCATCAAGTAGATTCTGATTCATAGACTCTGTAGGACAGAGTAGAACTGCTCTGGAGGGTTTCCAAGACTGTAACTATTTATGGGAGGAAGGAGAAAACCTCATCTTTCTCCTGCAGAACAGCTGGTGGTTTCAAACTGCTGACCTTGCAGTTAGCAGCCGAAAGCATAACCCACTAAGCCTCCAAGTCTTGGAAACTCAAAGGGCTAGGTCTACTCAGCCTATAGGGTCACTACAAGTTGGAATCAACTTGATAGCATTCAGTTAAAATTAAAAAAAAATTATTAGACACCCTAAGGACTAGCTATCAGGAGACTTGTCCAGGTCCGCTAAGCATTGAACTACTCATGGAAAGCCTGCTTGTTCAAACCCACCAGCTCGCCACTCTTCTGGAGACAGAGGTCTCCATCTGTTCCTGTAGGATTTAGCTTAGGAAACCCTATCTGTGTTGCTGTGAGTTGGAATTGACTTGATGGCCATAGGTTTGCGTTTGGATTATGGGCTTAAGGAGGAGCCCTGTTGGTGCAGCAGTTAAGGGCTCTGAGGCTAAGTGGAAGGCTGAAGGTCCTGACCTACCGGTAGCTGCAGGAGAGAGACGTGGTTATCGACTGCGACTTTGCAGATACACAGCACTGGGAACCCTCCGAGGCAGTTCTCCTCCGCCCTATCGGGTCATTATGGCTTGGAATTGATTTGAAGGCAGTGGGCTTATTATCCACTCAGAATTCTGCCAGCTGTCTTGGGGACACAAAATATTATGACACGAGTCTTGTTCTCCTCTGGAGGCGCAGTTAAGAGTAAGGTATATTTGGATGGTATAAAATGCCTGCAGAACCTGGCTATGGAGAATTTCCTAGTTTGGCTGATTAGGGACATAGAATATAAACAGATAAAATGGGGAATCCACAAATATGAAGTTGCCTTAATCAAGCTGAAAGAACGTTACAGAAATAATGACAATGGGCGTGCAGTGGTGGCCTGATACGTTGCCGGAGGCTCCTGGAGGAGTGGCGATTTTAGCAGCGCCTTGAGGTTGCAGTCTGGAAGTGTTGGGAGGTGAGGGAGCTAGGGGCCACGCAGGAGAGGTGCAGTGGTAGTAACTGGAAGTGTGCACGCCATACTGTCGTGCAAATAGAACAGCCAGAAAAAGCCCTTGTACTGGCTTTGCCACCTTAGGGAGATGAGTTGTTTTCTCAGAACCTCAGTGTTTCATCTGTGAAACGGGTACAGATGATACCTACTTTTAAAAATGATCCTGAATCATAGAGCTCACCTATCCATGGCAGCTAGCATAATGTTTGTGCCATTAAGTAAGTGATATCACTGGGAGACAATAGAGGGGAAGGTGAAAAGCACGAGCTATAAAGTGGGACAAGGCCTGTTGGACTCTCTTCTGGGTGACTTACTAGCATTATAATCATAGCCAAGGGCTGAACCACCTCGAAGCTCACAACAAAATTCCTATAGAAATGGGGATAGAGTAGGCCTCTCAGTGTGGGGTCCTTTAAGATAGAATAGGGTACCATGAAATGATAATAACGAACTTGGCACATACAAACCCACTTTAAAAAATCATTTTACTGGGGGCTCTTATAGCATCCCATACATCAATAGTATCAAGCACACTTCTGAAAAACCAAACTCTGTCAAGTTGACTCCGACCCATAGGACCGAGTAGCATGTGCTTTGTAGGGTGTTTGAGATGGCACATCTCTATGGGAGCAGATAGCCTCTTTCACCCTGGGGTATGGGGGGGCGGGGGCTAGTGGTACCTCGGATGCATTCAATAAGCACTAGCCATTATATTGTTATCTTTGATTAGTTAGAGCACCTTTTTGCTTTCTTCTCTGATATTTCCTTTGTGAATAATTGACATCCCTTTCCACCATTATCCCCCAGGCCTCCCTTCTTCTTCCTTTGTTTTCATCTACCTTCTTTCACCAGTGTTTATCCGTGGTGGATGTGGAAACTGAAAGCAGAGACTTGCGGGAATGTGGAGGTGGAGAGTAAATGGTCGGCACCACAAGCCCAGCCGAGCACTGAGGATGAGATAAGGAAAGCACAGCTGGCACAGATAAATACAAATGACAGAGGCACGA
>NW_022103958.1:35643029-35671375 GCF_000313985.2 Echinops telfairi
GCAGACCCAACATGCTTTGGTTTCCCCTGTGTAAAGAGGGATTCTCTCTCATCTCAGTCCCTTTTCTACTCCTGTGAAGAGGGATGATCGTGGAAAGCCAAGGGGCAGGTCCACCCTGCCCTAGAGGGCCCTTATGAGTCAGGCAACTCCATGCCAGTGAGTTTGTTTTTTGTTTTTGGTATCCCTTCTGCCCTGCTCCACCCCCTTCCCCTGCAACCCAGAAAAAACAAAACAAAAAAATCCCTACTACAGTTGAGTAGGTTCCGACTCATAGTGATCCCGTTACTTAGTTTCTGAGGCTGTAAAGCTTTATAGACACAGACAGCTACTACTTGCACCCACAGAGTGACCTCTAATCCCATTGGGTTCAAACCTCCAATCCTTCAGCCCCTTGGTTACCCCAGGGCTCCTTTTACAGAAGCTGTAGCCTAGGTATTTGTATGCTGTGTTTTTAATATTGTCCTAAGTATGGTCTACTCAGCATTGGGCCATGGCTGCATCGCCACTGGGAAATTTCTATTTTGGGTTACTTTTATTTATTATAATTTTCAAAATCCAGAATCTATTTTGGTTGTTTGGGTCAAACTACATAATTTCTTGTGACATTTTATTTAAAGGAGATTTTTCATTTGATTTCTACCAAATATTTGATCCTTGCACATGTATAACTCAGTCTTCACAGCAACCCTTGAAAGAAGTGGTGTTGTTCCTAACTTTACAGATGGAAACACAAATGCTCAGAGAAGTTGAGTAACTTCTTCAAGTTGACCCATCCAGCACATGAGAGGCTTGGAGATTTACATCTTACTCTAAACCAGTGGTTCTCAACCTTCCTCATGCCGCGACCCTTTAATACAGTTCCTTATGTTGTGGTGACCCCCTCCCCAACCATAACATTATTTTCATTACTACTTCATAACTATAATTTTGCTACTGTTATGAATTGGGTGACACCTGTGAAAAGGTCATTCGACTCCCAAAGGGGTCGTGACCCACAGGTTGAGAATCGCTGCTCTAAACCTTTCCATGACACCACACTTCATTCTAGCAGTAGTTTCTGTAGAGTGGTAACACTATTCCAGTTTGGGCATCATAGGAGACAGTGAAAGATGTGCTTTGGAAGAAATGGAAATGCTAATAAGTCAGGCATGGTGATTGTAAACCTTTTCCTGAGGACAGACTCATTTGATTTTGATAAGTTCTGAGGTAGTACTTTAACATCTATGTGCATATATTTATAGGTTTAGTATTAAGGTAGCAGATGGATATTGGGCCTCCACTCAAGTACTCCCTCAATGCAAGAATATTTTCTTCTATTAAATTGGCATTCTATGATGCTCACCTTCCCAACACAACTGCTGAAGACAAAGCTGGTGAGTAAGTAAATGTGGTGAAAAAAGCTGATGGTGCCCGGCTTTCAAAAGATATAGCATCTGGGGTCTTAAAGGCTTTAAGGTAAACAAGCGGCCATCTAGTAGAGAAGCAACAAAGTCCACATGGAAGAAGTACACCAGCCTATGTGATCACGAGGTGCCGAAGGGATCAGTTATCAGGCATCAAAGAACAAAAAATCATATCATTGTGTGCTCACCTCCACGATATGATCCCTGAAGACAAATGAGTGCATAAGCAAATGTGGCAAAGAAAGCTGATGATGCCCAGCTATCAAAAGATATAGCGTCTGGGGTCTTAAAGGCTTGAAGGTAAACAAGTGGCCATCTCGCTCAGAAGCAACAAAGCCCACATGGAAGAAGCACACCAGCCTGTGCGATCACGAGGTGTCGAAGGGATCAGGTATCAGGCATCATCAGAACAAAAAATCTTACCATAGTGAATGATAGAGGGAGTGCGGAGTGGAGACCCAAAGCCCATTTGTAGGCCACTGGAGATCTCCTTGCAGAGGGGTCTCGGGGAGGAGATGAGCCAGTCAGGGTGCAATGTAGCAATGATGAAAAATACAGCTTTCCTCTAGTTTCTAAATTGCCCCCCCCCCCCCCTATCAGGGGTTTTGCCCTGGTCCGGATAGGAACTGGAAACACAGGGAATCCAGGGCGGATGATCCTTTCAGGACCAGTGGCGTGAGTGGCAATACTGGGGGGGTAGAGGGAGGGTGGGTTTGAAAGGCGGAACTGATTACAAGGATCTACATGTGACCTCTTCCCTGGGGGGCAGACAAAAAAATGGGTGAAGGGAGATGTCGGACAGGGCAAGATATGACAAAATAATAATTTATAAATTATCAAGGGCTCATGAGGGAGGGGGGAGCGGGGAGGGAGGGGAAAAATGAGAACCTGATGCCGGGGGCTTAAGTGGAGAGCAAATGTTTTGAGAATGATGAGGGCAATGAATGTACAAATGTGCTTTACACAATTGATGTATGTATGGATTGTGAGAAGAGTTGTCTGAGCCCCTAATAAAATGATTTAAAAAAATAAATCCAGAAAAAGAAAATTTAAAAACATTAAACAACAACAACAAAAAAAACACGCTTGGGTAAACAGGGCAAGATCCTTTCCTGCAGCAGCATCTCTTGAAAATTTGTATGGTTTGATAAATGTGCAAATAGGTACATCATATTTGGTCAAGAATCTTTTAGTTTGTGTGATAGTGGATATCCTACTTGGCTCACGTAAACAGTTGGATTCTCTTGTTTTCCAGAAGCTGTGCACGTATGTATGTGTTTGGAGTTCTTTAGCTTTCATGCACAATTATAATGTAAAACAATGTGCACCCTTGTGTAAAAAGCATTTCTACTTGTTTTCTTTAGAAGTGAGGGTATACGCAGTGTTACATGGCGATTAGACTTGAAGAGGACATATACAGTTACTTAGTCTTTACCCAAATAATGGTCAGGTTATACACTGTTGCACATCTTGATTCCCCCTGCGTGCTGTTTTCAGAGGCATGCTATATTAGTATTTTCATAGGTCTTTGATTTTGATTTAATTTTTTTCTGTCCCAGCACATTCAACGTTAAGTCTTGGTCTTGGTGCCTGTGGACATGGTGGTCTGGTTCCCAGCTGCAGCCCTTCACCAGTCCACCCTGGAGGTTCTAAAGCAGCCTCTCTCCCAGCTGGATTCCTTGCCTGTGCTGCAAACTGCTTTCTCCTGTGTAGGAAGAAATCACGTTTTCTGCTCCAGAAACAACTCTCACCAGGGTGACTGGTCCCAGCCCAAGAGATGCATAATTCTCTGCACCCTGGGTTGGAGAAACCACTCCAAGAGGCAGGGATGGGGCACTCTAGCCACATGCATTCCATCGCACCATCTGCGTAATCAGCCACTCTTACTCACCCTGTTTGAATCCCCTGCCTGAGTGCACTCAGTGGGGTGTACATGAGAACCACAGGCACAGAGGGGTCATGTGTCTCCTGCTCCATTGAGATGGTTCTGACTGTTCACCTGGGGGCCCTTGGGGCTGGAGCAGTGTGTATCCAGACCCACACTCACTGACCTGCCACCCAGCGTCACATGGAACCTGGCTGTGCATAGGCAGTGACCCCTGCCTACTGTGGGACCCGCTTGTGTTCAGGCTGTGGCAGCCCCCTGCATAGCCCTCTACCCAAAAGTCCACCCATCTCTGGTGCAACATAGGTACCTGGGAAGAATGGCTACAAGAAGATCCACTGCTCTCAGGCTTGCCTATGAACTGTCCCAGAGCAAATGCACAGAGCCAAATGGTTATTTTTGATATTGGGCACCACCTAAGTTCATCCATGGCCTCTCAACCATGGCTCTTACCTTTATAATGCAAATATGATCCAAAAGAACATGTTTAGATTCTAGAATGAGGGTGGATGGGCGCCAAATTTACTTCTGGAAATGCTCTGAGATATGCACAGGGTATCATTAGACATGTTATGCTAGAACTTGTTTTACATAATTCTGTCCTTTCTTTGCTTATATGTATGTTCATGTTATTTGTTAAAACACACACACACAAACAACAACAACTAAAAACCAGTGCTGTGAAAAAATTTTGTTGAGTGTTTTGGAATTTGGATGCTTAACAAAAGCTTGCAGAACTCTGTGAAACTTCCTTTATTGCATTTTATTTGTTTTGACTCTTCTTGCTTTCTTTTTCCTTTCTGTTCCATTTGGGAGCTTCAGGAATTAATGATGCTGTGATGGAGCTATTCTACATTCCCGATTTTTCAGCAATCAATGACTTTGTGATTAAGATACTCTGCATTCCCTGACATAACTATCTATATATTTATCAAACTAAGGTAGTATGCAAAAGTGTGGGTGAATGATATAAAAATAAGTTTTCAAATAAGTCATTAGAAGAGGTCAATCGCTGTGTCCTGAAATAGTCCCACTTGGCTTTCTAATGACCAGAAAGGCAGGTGAAGGAGGCCGGGGCAGACAGAGAGCTTGAGGGCTAAGAGGTAGCAGTGAGTGAGAGCTGAGTTCATCTAGCCGATGTCAGGAATTTAAAGGCAGGCTAGTCAAAGATAAATTTATGGAAAATTGGTTAGATCTTGGTCATGCAGGACTTTGGGCTTTATTCTGCCATCCGGGGAGAGCTACTGTTTCTTGACCAGGAAAGTAGCCTGAGATAATGGCAGTCATATTGTGGCAGTAAGGCTAGTTCAGAGATGGAGAGACTGAAATCAGGTAAACCAGTGTAGAGCTGTTGAGGTAATGAAGACCGTGTACTAAGATGATCATGATTGTGGTGAGAAGTGTAGGAGCATGAGAAACATTGTGAAGGAAGGGTTGATAGGGCGTAATGACCAGAAGACAGTGAACACCAAGATTACAAAAAGAGGAGATGGTAGTATAATGTTCATATTTTGAGCATGAATGATTGAGAGATGAATGCGCTTGTGGATGGGAATAAGAAAAGGTTTTGAGGAAAATATCACTGAATCCAATATTAAATTTGCTAAATATTAGAATATATCTTGGTAGAAATGTTCAGTGGTCATTTGAGGATTTTTGTCTCAGGGAGATAAGAGGAATTCATAGATATACTAACTAATCATGTGATTTTGATATTAAGTAATGATACATTTGAGGTATAGAGAATCATACATGTTTTCAGTATTAGTAGTGAGTGATATTTTCTGTGATTATCTATTCATTTCACTTTTTCAAAAGAACTATTTTCTCCCTTGCCCTCCCCTGCCCTCCCCTCCCCCCTGCTCTCCATTATTACTGATGTCTACAATGTATCATGCACTGAATTAGGAATGGAAATCCAAAATGAACAAGACAGACATGGTCCCTGTCCTCATGGAATATATAGGATAATAAATTTTTTATCCAACAAAATATTTTAATGTTTCTATTTTCCTTCCATCTGTTATAAGCTTATGATCTTTCCTAAGCAAGTTTTATTGCCCAAGGTCTCTAAAACATTTTCTGGAAAAATAAAATTTTTACACTAATTATTGATACTGCTTATTGTCACTACATAGTAGCCTTGTGACATAGCGATTGCTTTTTTGGCTGCTAATTGAAAGGTCAGTGGTTTGAAACCATTAGCTACTGCTTGGGAGAAACATGAGGCTTTCTACTCCTGTAATGAGTTACAGTTTCTGAAACTCACTAGGGCATTTCCACCTTGACCTATAGGGTTGTTGTGAATCAGAATTGACTTGGTGGCAATGAATTTGGTTTGGTTTTGGTGTTGTTATTATTATATTGTAAGAAGTTATCTTTAAAAGTATACTTTTTTGAAGCAGATTAAATAACTTATTATTAAGTCCAGAAAAATCAGTTTGCAACCCTTGAGGGTTTCTATTGTGTTAGAGCCTCTTAGAAAGTTTATTTATTTTTTTAATTTTAATTATTTTATTGGGGGATCCTATAATTCTTTTTTTTTTTTTTTTTAACATTTTATTAGGGGCTCATACAACTGTTATCCCAATCCATACACACATCAATTGTGTAAAGCGCATTTGTACATCATTTCTCAAAACATTTTCTCTCCACTTAAATCCCCGACATTAGGTCTTCATTTTTCCCCTCCCTCCCCGCTCCCCCCTCCCTCATGAGCCCTCGATAGTTTATAAATGGGTATTTTGTCATATCTTGCCCTGTCCGACGTCTCCCTTCATCCACTTTTCGGTTGTCTGTCCCCCAGGGAGGAGGTCACACACAGTTCCATGTAATCAGTTCCCTCTTTCCTACCCATTCTCCCTTTACCCTCCCTGTTTTGCCACTCACACCACTGGTCCTATAGGGCTCATCCGTCCTGGATTCCCTGTATTTTCAGTTCCTATCTGTACCAGTGTACCTCCTCTGGTCTAGCCAGACTTGCAAGATCGAATTCGAGTCATGGTAGTGGGAGCGGGGAGGAAACATTTAGGAACTAGAGGAAAATTGTATTTCTCATCGTTGTTACATCGTACCCTGACTGGCTCGTCTCCTCCCCGAGACCCCTCTGCAAGGGGATCTCCAGTGGCCTACTAATGGGCTTTGGATCTCCACTCTGCACTCCCCCCATCATTCACTATGGTAAGATTTTTTGTTCTGATGATGCCTTACACCTGATCCCTTCGACACCTCGTGGTTGCATAGGCTGGTGTGCTTCTTCCATGTGGGCTTTGTTGCTTCTGAGCTTGATGGCTGCTTGATTACCTTCAAGCCTTTAAGACCCCAGACGCTATACTTTTTGATAGCCGAGCACCATCAGCTCTTAGAAAGTTTATTATACACTTTAAATTTGGTAAGATCAAGGAAAGTTATATTTTTCCTAAAGCAGCTTTATTTTTAATATCCAAAATGCCTCTTAATTGTGTGAAATTTATTTCAAATCACAATAAAAATTTCAACTAATGACTGTTGTTATTAGCTGCCATCAAGTTGGCCCAACTACTTGTGACTCTGTGTGTAACCGAGTGAAGTACTGCCTGGTCTTGTATCATCACCATTATTGGCTGTGAATCACACCATTGTGATCTATGTGGTTTTCTTTGGCTGCTATAGCCAGCCCTTTAGTTTTGGTCCTTGCTAGTCTGTGAGTGCCACTGAAACATCACAGCAGCATTCAAGCCTCCAGTGACAGACAGGTCACTGAAGTAAGTACACATGAAGTAAGTAGATTGGCTGGGGATCAAACTTGGATTTCCTGCATGGAATGCAAGGGTTCTAGCACTGAATCACCCAGTGCTAGATTAGGAGTCCCCTTCTCCTGAATCTGCCATCTCTATTCTGCTTTCTATTTAACTACAAAACCCACCCAATGTCTTCACTACACTCTATCCTCTACTGTTCCCTAATAAGATAGAGCAATTGAAAGAATAGGAATTTCATGTTGGATTGCCAGGGCCTAGATTTATAGTGAATCAAGCTATCATTGTAAATATTATATGTTAGGTTATAAATGTCTGAATTTGTATATTAAGATTCAAGCACAAGGAATCCACTGCTGCTGAAGGCCCCTAATTCATTCTTTCACTGTGGTGCAATACCTTGTCCTCCCTCCCCCTTATTAGTTCACTTTTGTTCAGATGATTGAAAAAGACCAACAAAAAAAAAGAAAAAGACAAACAAAACAACTTAGTATTTAGAAACAAGCAAAAATGGAAGCTAAGCATAACTAAAGATGGTACACTTTTCTGAGAAAGGGGGCAATATTGGTGGGAGTAGGAATCCTCTCTCTAAGTTGGGATATTTTTAAGAACGGGAAGGTTGGTTTTTCTGTTTGTTTTTAGCATATTGATAAGAATGATGGAGTTCTGGATGTTTCAAATAATGAATTAAATAGGTATGAATTTACTTTTCTAAGAAAGCTTTTAAAACAGTTTAGTTAGAGGAGCATCTGTATTGATGTTATTTGTGTTATTTTTATCTGGGGTATTTTCGGGTATAGAACCACGCCAAATTCTCAGTGCTTTAATAGTAACCCAGCTTTGGGCTGCTGAGATCACTTTGATAGCTGGGCAATCTGGCCATTAAATTTGGACAAGAATCCAGATGCCTAGTATCTCAATAATAGTTATGGACATGCAGCATATCCTGTGTTATTTTTTCCAAAGATGAATACAGATACTAAATCAATTTTGTGAGGTGAATTTTCAACTTCAAAAATACCACACCACTATAGAAGACAAAAATAAAGCATAGCATTTTGTTCTTTGAAGGAAAAATTAAGACAGAAGCTTTTGAGGTTGGATCCTATCTGTCCTTTACAACTTTAAGAAAGGTTTCTAGACTAGAAAGAAATCCCAGAAAGTGTGGTTTCTGTAATGGACGTGCTGCTGACATACACTTAAGTTTATTGGCCCAAATTGCACAGATATAAAATGTAGGCCGTGTACTATGTCTGGAAAGTTGCAGTGCCTTTACTGGTATTTGTATTAACTTTTTATAAATTGGTCATTCTTGTTGTTTTTCATTTTTATTTAATGTAAGACTAATAAATCTTACTGTTAAATAACAAAAAGATTGCATCATAGCATTCCATTTTAAAATACGCTTCTTTGTGGGGCAAGCTAGATAAATGTGTTTACTCTGTCGAGAGATTTAGATTTGATTTTTTGTTTTCTTCATGGTAATTATGTTTGCACTTTGCTGATCACTAGTTGTGCATTATTACAATGGAAGGTGACAATTTGATTGTCTTCAATTGAAGAAACAAGTAATTTTATATTCACTAAGCTGTCAGGTAACACTAACTCACAGTACTAAGAGCTCCTGGCAATGCGGCTTGGCACCTATATTTAACTGCTTTGATGCTTGTGTAACCTCTGCTGAATCAGAAATACTCTGCCTGCTGGAAATGGTTTTCAGGGTTGTACAATGAGGTTTTCATTAAGCAGACAAACTGAAAATGAACTGCAAAGCCATAGTCGTTTCGTCACTTCTCCTCCTGCTTCTCCCTGCTCTCTCTTTCCCTCTGCCCCTTCCCCTTGGATATGAACCTAAATTTTACTTTATTTCGTTCTATGAAAGAGGACTTGCTGGATTTCTTTATTTACCTAAAGAAAGACCTACATTTTTTCCCCTTCTTTTCATTGTTACCATGTGGGAGATTCAATATTTTGAAACTATATATTATGAATTTTCACTTTTTTCTACTTTTTTTTCCTTCTGGCAATATTAGACCATGAATGGACATAGAGGTTAAGAATGGAAAATACAGGAACAGCTTTCTACGCTTTCTCTCTGAAAAGCCATTGTTCATATTTATGATTTTTATTAACAATTAGATAAGAAACCCTGCAATTAGGCTTTCCTATTAGCAAATCAGTTTCAGGCTGACAAAACATGTCCTTGACTCATTTAAAAAATGATGGTTCACATTTCATGTGTAGGGGAGATTCAAAGCGAACATATAGAAATTGATTTTCCTGTCCTTTTAGACAGCTTTCATTCAAGCCATAGAGGCTTTCAGTTGAACTTTAAAATCCTCCAAGTTCGCATGTATTTATAGGCATCCTTTCTTGGTTTTGTTCTTATAGTTAAGGGACGGATTTCATGAATATACTCTGGTCCCAACTTTTCAAAGCAAAAATCCCAACAAGCTTCTGGTCAGTAAACTGTGAGGAAAGTCAATATTATTTCTATCAAGAAAAAAAAATTCATATATATATATAAATGAAGGTTACATGAAGTCAAGTTGTTTTGAGCTCAGGAAGAAACTGGGTACCCAGGCACACACATGTAGTAATTATAGGTGTTCCTTAGGCAGTCAGGCAGGCAGGCCAGTTGTTAGTCTGGTTGTCTGCGTCTTCCAGCAGATACTAACCAATTAGACAGAGGTGGTTACGTGATGTAACTTTATCAGGAGAAACAATTCATGAGTCAAAGCATTCCACGACATATGAGCTCTAGTCCAAAGAACAGTCTTAAGCTATATAAAGTGACAGCAATATTGTCAGCTAAATATAAACTCTAGCAATACAAACTTTGATGACTTGAGAAGAATTTGTTCCAGGTAGTCCCTGCTTTATAAGAAGCTCTGAGGCCTTTGGAGGCAATTTTTGTGCTTTAGGAAAATCTTGGTGTGAAAAATTAGGCCTTAGATAAGTCAAAATACATTCATTGAAGCCCTGTCTTCAAGACATTCATATGTATTTCAGTCGACTCATCTCTATTGATTTGACAGCTAACTTAAACCAGTGCCATCTTTTTAACAGTTTTTTCCCCTCTATAAATGACTACCTGTGTTCTGAAGGAGCCGATACAAATTTTAGATGTTTGTAACGTCCCAAGTTAGCTCAGAAAACAGTTACCTTCTTCTTTTCCACTGAAATTTCCCAATTGCTTGTTATGATTAGACATGTGAGAGAAAAGTCTGGCAGACGCCCAGGGAAGTTGGGGTTGGAGGTGGGGAGGAGAGGTGGGAGTGCTAGACAGAACAATTCAAGCAATCCGTAAGAACCCCTACCCTAGGCTTTACTTGAATGGTGCAGGGATGTTTTTAAAAGGCCTGTGTTCATTTTAATGCCAGGAATCAGGGCTCCCCTGTCCTCTGTCCCTTCCCCACTCTAGGATCTTTAAACATGGAAATTAGAGGCTCAGGAAGAGGATTTTTAAATCATTCTTTGCCTTAGGCTGGGTGGACTGGCATGCTTTGTTAGGGGTTCCTGGGTATTGTGCATTTTGGCAGCTGAACATACCTGTTACTCATGCTTCTTAAAATGAGAGGCACTGTGTTATATTTTTGGAAAATTAGTTGTTTATTTCTCAGTATCAGATCATTGCAGCATTAAATTAACAGTGAATTATCTGACTGAAATAAGTGTACCTCGGTAGCCTGAGGCTGAGCTGCAAAAATAAATGTGAATGTTGGCCTAGACTTTATTTTTAATTTAAGTAAACCAACTATTTAAGTGTTGCTTTATGTTAAAAAACAACAACAAAAACAAACAGGGCTTCTTTTGAATGCATGTAACACACCTAAAAAGTGAGCTCCATTTGATAATAAATTTTAAAGTAAGGAAAGTGTTTTAAAAAGTCAGCTTGGAAATATTCTTACAGTAAATCCAGTGGCTCTTTTGTACATGTTTGTAAGTCCCATGTGATAGATTTGGGAGCAACAGTACAAAGCAACGGCAACAACACATGTAATGTTGAGTGTCTGTGTCGGACAAGAAAGCTGCTTACAAGGAATTTGACCTTTTAAACATACAGACATATGTAAGGTACTTAAAAAAAAATAAAATCAGAAAAGTTTAAAGTTCTAGAAAATATAATTTTCTAGCGGCATTAATTAGCTATCCAGTACCTTAATTGTTTTCTACTGTCTTAGACTGATAATTTTGATTTCTTGGGAAAAGACAGGCAGAAAGTAAATATATTGTCTGAATAGGCTTGTGGTGGCCTACACATTCCGACTTTGTACTGAGTTTCAGAGTAAAGCAATGATCACCTTTCTAGAGGCCCTCTCCATGACTTCCGAGAGAACATTATCAATCACTGTACTAGAGGCTTTATCTCCAACAGGCTCATTCCCAGAAGTCCTAAGCCCTGGAGTTCTTACCAGTGTCCTGGCATCCTGGGAATTCACTTGATCAACTGGGCAGAGGCATTTCAAACTCAGGAACCGCATGCTGGGAATTTGGTTTTATGTGTCCCAAAGTTGTGTGATTCTCTTTAGAGGTTTTACTTGCTAATAGCGATGCCCCAGAAAACCATCTTGTTTAGCCAATGTGATAAGTTGACAATGTAGTTTTCCTCTCTGATTATAATGTACTCTGTGTAGTCAATACACTGCTACCATGTGAGTGTAATTTCCTCCTTTATTTTATCTCCAATGCACTGTATTATAAATAAACAGTTAAAAAAAAACACCAAACAAATCTGTTGCATCTCCTTTTAAGATTGTACCACTGTAGACACTTGTTCTAGTAAAGTAGAATTGGGCGCATTTGATTGCATTTAAATTTTTCATGCTTCAGCAGTTTGGCTGGGAGCACAGTAAAGAAAAATCCCATGAGCGAGGGTAGTTTAGAATAATAGAACTTGATTTTGTGTATTATAGCGGCAACATTTGCGCTGCTTTAGTTAGGGTTGTGTCAGCACTTCCATTATAAACCCCTGTTTTCAGGGGGTATAACTAGGGAGATTTTTTTTAATACAAATTAAAAAAAAAACACAATTCATTTGAATGATTTTTTAAGTTATAATAGTGCAAAAATATAACAAAGTGGAGTCACATTAAAAACTGACCGTTTTCACGTGGATTTTGACTGTGTGTGTGGCTCTTAGCTGTGTATGGCAGTAGCCAAAGGAAGGTGCTGTTCAAACAGACGAGGGTGAACATTCTTGTAGTGGAAAATACTGAAATTCACATTAGAAAGCAGACTTAGCAGTCCACGTGACTCTTTAAAACAATAGAACAAGCATGTATTTGATTTATGAGTTTGTAAAGGAGAGTAGCTATGCTGTGGTGGTTATAGCCTATCCTCGCCAAATGTCACGTGTCTTTGTGGCTTCTAGAATACAGTGTAGTCGGTCTAGAAAAATGTTCCAAAAGGGAAAACTCAAAGAACATGATGAAATATGGATATAATTAGTAAAGGTATTGGGTCTTTAATAAAGTAATTGTGTACAGATAACCAGCAAATCGAATCTAATCATAAGAATCTTGGTTATTTAATGAAGCATGCATTAAAATGATTTGTGCACATTTTCCCTTTAGAAAACCAAAAACCCCACAAAGCAAATGGACAAACACAAACCTGAAATCAAACCTTCATGAATTCATAAAAAAGAAATGCCCTTTTCTTTTGCACTAGTGGAGAAGTACCTTGCACATAGCATAGAAGCCACTCTTTTCTCCCTTAGTCATGATTTTTGAGAAGTATATTAAATATGGGATAGAAAATGTATTCTTAGAACAAAAATGATATTAATTCCTTTGCTAAAGAGAAGGGTTTCCAAGTTGAGTGTACATGCCTCCTTGGTTGTTGACCCTTGATGATGCTATGAACTGCGGGTCAACAGTCAGGTTCAATATTGATATTTTGAGGACAACCTTCCTTTTTATTGGCAACCTTAATACACACTTGTATTTGTAGGTGCAAACCCAAAGACAAATTGTGTGATTCCAAATTTAGCTTTTCCTGAATGGTCACTGGAGGAATCACCAGAAGACTGTTGATGGAGTAGAGGTGAAGCCTTTCCTCACTAATTGTATTCAGTGTGTAATTTCTAAACTTCCCTCTGAATTTTGATTTTCAATTAACACTCCCCATTTGAAGATAATTTTCTATTTAATGTAATTGCAGGAAATAATTTATTGGCTGATTAAGACTGGGGGCCCAGCTTTCCTTAAGAAAACACTCTAACAAACCAGCCTTTAAACTCAACTCATAGCTTTTGGACAGATTTAGTCTATTTTTACAGCTGCACGTTTGTGTTTAATTAGGATGGTGCACTATTGTTCACTGGTGCCGTCTATCATTGCAATTATTCTTAAGAGACTGTTTTCATTTTGGATTTTGTGTCATGATTAATTTATACCAATGGAACAATCACATATATTGCTATTGGAAGGAGCCAATTCACTTTATAATAAGGGGATGTCTGTTGGGGAGCTAAAGTTAATCTTTTGAATTATGACTTTCAATTGTACTTAACTGTTGTTAAAAACAGCAGTAAATTCATGCTTTCATTTTTAATGTAAATGATTGCATTATCGGGACTGTCATTATCTGAACTATGAAAACATTCTGGTTGTTTATAACAAGTTTGTGCTAAATTAGCCAAACAGTTTCTTTTCATTTGTAACTGGCCTGGCCTTAATATGATGGTGCATCTAAGAGTTGGTTGGAAAATGATATTTAAAAGCTAATAGGATTTTCCCCTGAACTTTTTGAAGGCCCCTATAATTATGATACCTATCCAGTGAGCTCTAGAGGATGCTTGTGTACTGAGAAACATCCTGTAGTACCATTTACAACAAGTGCATGGAAGGATTCATATGTGTACATTTATCCATCTGTTGGCATTGATAGAAATTGGTCAAAAATGTATTTACCTAATTCTTTGCTATCATAAGACTAGAAGCACTCAGCAAATGTAAACACTCTCTGCACGCCCTTTCCCCCCTTTTATTTTAGTTTCAAGTCTAATGGATGAAAATTTCATTATTTGTAGAATGAATATTATAAATAGGTATCAGCGTATTAATATGTTTCAAAGCATTTCAAAAGCCTGTAATACTTTTATTTAGAACTGTGCATAATTAGATTAACTGATCTTATATTAATGTTTTTTCACTGTAGGATACTAGATCTGAGCCCCCTCATTAATTGTGAGAAATTTAGCATTAGCTGTTAAATCCTATGTGAAACATGGGCTGCTACATAAAAACTACTGTTTAAATTGGAATTAACTTAATTATTTTTCTTTGCACTTGATATTTCCTTCACTGCAATATTCATGAAAGCATGTGACAGATTTGTAAATTTAACTGTTAATCTCAGATTTCTAGACCCTTTAATCAGTATTTATTTGTCTGTAGAAACAGTACTAGCAAGTTAATGATTTGCTAATTTGAAAAATGCTCATGTGGTTTCCTATGTTAACTGATTTGTGCATTAAAAAAAAATGGTATGAAATCAATTAATGTTAAAGAGCAATTAAGGTGGAGGGCTTATCCCTTTCATTACACAGCAGTTTTAGATGCCACAAACCCCTGACAACTAAAGTTTCTGTAAACAACAACAAAAAATTCAGCTGCCCCTTCTCTTGAGGTGGACACTTGTTTAGAGATTTTATTTCTAGCCAAATCATGAAGACGAACCATCTTTATCGAATGACATTCTTCCTGTAAGTCATGAAATTCCGTTTAATAGGCACAATTTACTAGAGAGTGAAGAGGCTGTCATGCTGAGTGTAGTAATCTTTTCTATGTGGATAAATATAATAGTGCTCGCCAAATATTCTTAGAGGCTTAAAAACATTACGCATTTGAATATTATCTCATTTTCAGTATAAGACGTACAGTCATTACCAATATGCAATTAAATTGGTACAAAATTGCCTATCATTATCACCCACTCAATCAATATGTCATTTGAAGGTTTTCAGCAGTTGCTATGCCTTAAAAGTCTTTATAAAAGGATCAGATTGGCTCTAAGCAGTATTGGACCTAACATGCAGAATGCGAGGTATCAAGTAGGAAATCAGGACCAATTTTGCTTAGTACTGCCACTATAGATTATTTACCCTCCTGCTTAGTTCTGAATCTATTTTTCACATAGAGTTTCTTCATTTTTAGTCAAATTGTGTTCTACCATAAACCTCAGGAACATTTTGGATATTTTTATTTTCAACTTATTTGACAAACCGGCCCATTCACCAGTTTATTCATTTATTTTTAATTGTCAACTGTCTATCTTCCTAATTGCTCTCAAGGAGCTTATAATTTAGTGGAGAGAGAAAAAATACACATGTACACAGACACACTCTCCTATACTCGCAAATACATGACGATGTATTATGAAAACTTACTCTATAATAACTTCATTTGTGGATTGGCCAGAGAGGAAAACATGTAACAATTACTGGGAAGGGGTTTACTGAGTTAAGAGAGAATGTGGGCGCATCTCCGTTCTTTTTCAGTGGTATAGAGTAGTTCATACACATTTCTAAATTTAGAGGAT
The DNA here is from genome assembly GCF_000313985.2 of Echinops telfairi. Classification (NCBI taxonomy): domain Eukaryota; kingdom Metazoa; phylum Chordata; class Mammalia; order Afrosoricida; family Tenrecidae; genus Echinops; species Echinops telfairi. Next base: position 35,658,602 of record NW_022103958.1, read on the forward strand.
GTTCCTTTTTCCCTGAATGACCACAATGGAAGGAGCAGTTTGTTTTGTTGTTGTTGAGAGTCCATTTTAATCCATCATGTTTTTTTCCTTCTGCAGAAGAATGTCTTCTAAGCAAGCCACCTCTCCATTTGCCTGTGCAGCTGATGGAGAGGAAGCGATGACCCAGGATTTGACCTCAAGGGAAAAGGAAGAGGGCAGTGATCCACATGTGGCCTCCCATCTGCCTCTCCACCCCATAATGCACAACAAACCTCACTCTGAGGAGCTACCAACACTTGTCACTACCATTCAACAAGATGCTGACTGGGACAGCGTTCTGTCGTCTCATCAACGAATGGTGAGCTTTGAAACCTGTCCGCTGCCATTCAGTTGGTGCCCTGCAGGTGTAGGGGGTGTAGAGAGTTGGGTTGCTAACAGCAAAGTCAGCAGTTTGAAACTACCAGCTGCTTGCTCCTCCGGAGAAAGATGAGGCTTAAAGAGTTACAGTCTCAGAACCCCATGGAGGCAGTTCTATCCTGTCTCTAGAGGGTCACTATGAGCTGTGATAGACTATAATAGATGAGATGACAGTGAGTTTGATTTGGTCATTCAGTGGTATCAGGTAGTAGCGTTACAGATAGGTATTTAAGGGAAATCTCAAAATACATAGTATTAGAATTATTTCTTTTTAGGCGCATCTTTTGGGGGAAAAAATAAGGATTGCATGTGATTTAGGGCACATGAGATCAGTTTACCAAAATTCCGAACTGAAGTTAGTAAACTTAGTAAGATTACAAAATAAGTATGATCAAATAAAGTGTGGCTGTGAATTAATACAGAAGAATCATATTGAGCAAATGTGTATGCGAATGAGGTCATGTGGTAAATATATCCTTCGTGAAGACATGTAGGTATTTGTCATTTTAATGGTCAGTTTTGATTTATAATAAAGCTTTTCTCACTTATGCACCTATATATCAATTTCCAAAAGGCACGCAAAGCTCCTGAGTATCGTTCAATCACGCTGCAGGAGTTTACCCGACGAGTAAGAGCCGTGTGAAATGCATGCAGTGGGTTCTCCTGCTTCCCCAGGTTAAATTCTGTCTCTGACCCTCAGAACAGAAACCTGAATAAGTGAAACTAGGACCTAATTTAAAGCAAACTATCCATGTTTTATTTTTAGAATCTAGAACTGATCGAAACCTTAATACATTTCATTAGATTAGAAATTTTAAACCCTGTTTGGCATTTCTTGGCTTTTGGTTAAGTTAATGAGAATATTTTAAGTGGGCAGTGAGGAAAAGTAAATTAAAAAAAACAAGGGAATACTTGAAAATAACTTTAGCATGAATAACGCATATTTAAATTCTCATCCTATACTTCATGTCTTAGGACCAAGTCAGAGACTCGATTCAATGATTTATAGAGACAGACATGTTTCTTTTCAGTTGGTCTTGCAGACACAACCACTTGCTCTGGAGCAGCAACAGAGAGCTGGGGAGCTGCAGGAGAAATAGACTGTATTAGAACTAATTTTAGGTGAGAAAGGAGTCAACATTGTATTATTAGAGAGATTCTTGGGAAGATTTATTTTCCTTGCATGAAGGAAGGCAGGGGTATAGTAAAGCCAGACCAATGTTCTATTTTTCTGATTGAACTTACTAAGCTGTTTATTTTATAACTCCATGACAACATAGGTGACATACATATCCAGCCACTGCCATTTATTTAGGCCAGGTAATGGGACTCTGTTCCATCATTTATTTATTTGTCTTTTTTATATTGCTGAGACTATGTTTCACTTTGATTACAAGTCTTTATTGTACATCTTTTCATTAAGAAGCACTCCATAAGGCACTGGCAGTAGAGTAGTGTAGAAAGCACGCATGTGAGAGAGGGAAGAAGTTAAATAGACACACAACTAAATATATAATTCCAATTGTGATAAGTGCTGTGAAGAAAAAGAATAAGATGCTATCTGAGAACATAATAGGTAAACCTAATGTAGAATGAATGTTAGAGAATGCCCTCTCTGATTATGGATGGGAAGAAGAGCAAAATGGAAGAAGGTATCGCTTTTGTGAAGTATTTAATGTTCAAAAATATAACTATCTTAAACAATGAAAGATGGTATAAGTGCCTCGAGTATAATAAGTTAGGAGCAATGGCAAGAGCCTTCCTAGCTCAATGGTTAAGTGTTGGGCTGCTAGCTGGAAGGTTGGTGGTTTGAACACAGCAGCAGCTCTGCAGGAGACAAGGCCTGGCAATCTGCTCCCATTAAGATTACAACACTAGCAACTCTATGGGGTAGCTGGGCCCTGTCTCAAAGGGCCACTGTGCATTGGAATTCACCTGATGGCATGCCACAAAAGTGACATACTCGGTTTTTTGTGTGGGTAAATTTACAGAGGTTGAGATTATTTTCTAATGCAATGGAGAGCCATAGAGAAGGTTTTTTAACATGATCCCAAACAGATCATTTGGTCAGTGGTGTGATGACTGGATGGGGAGGAGATAAGAGTGGAAACAGGAAACCTTGTTGGGAGGCTATGTCCAGCTAAGTCCAAATCAAAGTGACTTGGATGAGGGTGGGGTCAGAGGGAAGAGATAAAAGCAAGGGGTGATTTTAAGATGGAGATTGACTTCCATGCTAAATATAAATAAAAATAACCAGACTGGAAAACATGGGGAGACACCAATACTACAATTCAAATTTTGCTTCTTTAGAGAACACTTTCTTTTTCTTAGTAAATATTTATCTGTATCTTGGCAAGTGCCAAACTGCTTTTGTGTTAGTTTCACTTATGTGTTTTACAATATGGTCATCTAAATAGGTGTTTAAAATGTTCCTGCCAAATGTATATTAAATGGAGTGTACTGTAAAATTTATGTTAAATGGAGTGTATTATGCTATAAAATAGTTTAAAGTAACAAACATATTACATAGTACTGTAATATAACTCATACTTGCAACACACATTTTAAAACTTTCACTCCCATTTTATACCAATCATTGTTTCCCATGGCATCTTTGTGTGTTCTTAACGTCTATAAGCTAAAATATTTGGTATTAATTCCCACTCTATACTATTTCTCTGCTGTGTGCTTATAACATGTAATAAAATGATTTAATTAATGAGAAATATAAGTTACATTTGGAAATTCCCTCTGTGGACCCTTTTCATTCAATAGATTTATACAAAGTATAACAACGTACTATTAAACCTGCAATGATTTGTATTGTAAATATCATATGGCCAGCCAATTTTTCTTTATAGGAAAGATAAGCAATAGAAAAAATGCAAGTTTCTGGGCAGTACGGCAAACCTGTATATAAGATTTTTGTGTGTATGTGAATAACATGAAACATAAGGTAAACATTTTTATCTCATTATAATAAATATGAAGTCCATAAAGGATTGTTATGAACTGAAATGAAACGGAAAAGTACATTTTGAAAAGAACTACAGTTTCTTTTCCTGGAAAAAGTTTGTTTCCATGTAATTGAACACCATAAAATAGTTATGGAGAAATACAATGTAAAAGGAATTCTAAAGCTAAAAAAATATCTATGAGCACCCAGTTCGTTTCCTCAGTTAGTCACGTTTTTGGTAACTGCCCTCCCTCAGAGCCAGTTGGAAACAGGCCCAAAGTGTTGCACCTTCCGTATTCAGAAGGGTCTTACTCTGAAATATGAAGAGCACAGACCGAGGAACGTGGCTACAAGGGAGCATAAAGCCGAAGCAGAGAAATTCTCCAGTCCCTACTTCCTGATAAGAAAGACCAGCCCACAGAAAAATCTATGCATGTTAAAGTCTCGATGATTTTGAGATGGCGCTGCAACCAGACTTGAAGCCACGTCGCTCCAAGCAGTGGAAGAACTTCACCACCGCGCCCACGAAGAAAGAGAACGGAAATTGTAGATGCAGGCTTTCAAAGACCGTGTTTTCTTAATTAAATACTTTTATTGGGGGCTCTTACATCTCTGATCACAATCCATCCATCCATCCATCGTGTCAAGCACAGTTGTACATATGCTGCTGTCATCATTTTCAAAGGATTTTCTTTCTACTTGAGCCCTGGATATCAGCTCCTCATTTTCCCCTCTCCTCCCTTGCCTTCCCTCTCTCATGAACCCTTGATAAATTACAGATTATTATTTTCATATCTTACACTATCCTCTGTCGCACTTCACCCACTTTTCTGCTGTTTGTCCCCCTGGGGGGGTTATATGTAGATCATTGTGATCAGTTCCCCCTTTCTCCCCCACCTCTACCTTATCCTACTGGTATCTGTATTCTCATTGTTGGCCCTGAGGGGTTTATCCAACCTGGATTCCCTGTGTTTTGGGCTTTTAAAAAAAATCATTTTATTGGGGGCTTGTACAACTCTTATCACAGTGCATACATCCATCCTTTGTGTCAAGCACATTTGTACATGTGTTGCCATCATCATTCTCAAAACATTTTCTTTCTACTTGAGCCCTTGGTATCAGCTCCCCATATTTTTTCCCCTCCCTCTCTTCCCTCATGAACCTTTGATAATTTGTAAATTATTATTATTTTTTCATGTCTTACACTGTCCGATGTCTCCCTTCACTGACTTTTCTGTTGTCTGTCCCCCTGGGAAGGGGTTATATGTAGATCATTGTGATAGGTTTCCCCCTTTCTCCCCTACCTTCCCCTTGCCCACCTGGTATCACTACTCTCATTATTGGTGACAGACCAATTTAAGATAACAATTTTTGGTTCTGATCTTAACTATAATTATTCCTATGAAGATCCCCTGCTGATCCCATTTTGAATTCCATTTCTTGTGTCAGTCGAGGAGAGCCATGTAAAGGGCGTAAAGTTTGTGTAAAGAAGAAGTCCTGGTCCTTGTTCTCGATTTGCAACCACTATTTTCAGTGGCATCAGCGGATCAGCACCTTTTTGCCGAGAAAATGTTGGCAAAGACCACTGAAATGTGCTTTTGTTCCAGACTGTGAGCCTGGGAAATTTCATATCATTCCTCCCTCCCCCCGTGGAAAACTATATAATGTATCATTCTTTTTAATGTGAATAAGTACAGAGGACCATGCGTATGATTATGTTTACCAACCGACATTTGATTTTGTGTATAATGATGGTGTGCCAAAGATGGCAGTGGTAGAGAGAGAGGCTATGTAAGACTATGTATTATTAGAATTTGTCTGCAAATTATACACAATTTTATGATTAAAAATCATATATAACTATTTGTTGCATCAAATGAATGTTGAGATATACATGCTATTTTGTGACTCCTCTCTGGTTACTTTAATGTTTCCAACTATACTTTAGAGACTTGAACATAGGGGTGTGAATTGTGTTCCAGGCAGGGACTACTGTGTGAATAACGCAGAGAATATCCCTGCTCTTATGGTGCTTACATTCTCCTAGTGTGACAGATAGTAAAGAAATCTGGCACTGAGTGAGAACGTGTCAAACAATGTTAAGTGCTATGGAAAAAATGAAATAAGATAATTTGATTACAGAATGATTGGGAAGGGCTGATTTAAACAAACCAGGGAAGGTATTTTTGAAGAGGTGATATTTAAATTAAGATATGAAAAATTTAAAAGGAGACAGTTATGTGGGGATTTGGGGGAAGAGACCCCTGCCAGAGCATAAAGTATGACAGTGTTTCATTCGGTGTGTTTGGGGAACAGAAAACAGACCAGAGTGGTTGGAGTAGACTGTGTGAGGGAGAGAGTGGGTGAGGATGAAGTGAAGGAGGAAGATGAGAGATGCTGTGGAATATCACGCCCACAGTGAGGGGGGAGAGCATTGTATGTGATGTCCATGCGGGCAAAGACTTAGTCAAGAATGAATAAGAAATCAAATTGACAAGATCAGTTTGAGGTTGGGTATAGGAGAAGAAAGGGCATACTTCTTGTCAGAGAATGGCCTCAGGTAGAGAGACAGAATTTTTTGCTTTAGAGGAGAACTGTTTGCAGGTGCTTTTCTGGGGTAGGCCAGGGATGTGGTCTAAGCAGCAATAGCATTCCTTACAAGATTGAAAAGATGCCATCAAGATTTTAAGTGGGACCTTACACACCCATGTGCAAAGTGTGTCTTTACATGCGTGTTACACACACACACACACACACACAGACACACACCAAAAATGGGATTATATACATCTGGCTTTTAAGAAGTCTAATTAAATAGAAATAAGTATACCAGACTTTCAACTCAAGAATATCTGAATTTCTTATTTGAGAAACCTACTTAAAAAATCTCTTGGAGTAGTTTCTCTTTTAGAGAAGTGTTTAAAAAATTTTTTTCTACAATAAATCTAAGATGTAAATAATGTCCTCTGGTAGGAACTGAAAGGAAATAATAATAGGTGTGTTAAGGTATTTAGTTAATAATAAGAAACAATACACACTTGCTTGCAAAACAATTCTTCCTGCCTCCCTCTTTTCCTTTCAGTCCAGTTAAGTTGCCAGTCAACTTTGGAATGTTTTATGTAGTTCCCTGGGAGTCATAAAATTTCTGGTGGGGACTTTGTATCATTTCTGGGAATGGAGTCTTGGTCACTATATGATAACATAGTCCAGGAATTTAGAATGAGGATTTGTAATCCTTAGCCATCCAGGCTTTCGTGGCAGACTTTTAGAAGATTTCTAATCTTGTTACCTCTCAAAGAAAAAAAGATTTTAAAAGCTTGAATTGATGCCAACTATTAGGGTAAGATTTAGTCAATTAACATTCTTTTGGCAGCATCAAAGGAAATTTATTCCCTCAATTTTACTGGGATTGTATTTTAGGAAGTACAGTGGGACCCATTTATTTACCCGACCCTAACGAGTTTATAGTCTTAGCCTCTAACATAGGACCTGTATGCATCTTTTGTGGAATCTGGTTATGATACTAGAAGCACTAGAACCCGTATGTTAACAAGATTTGGACTTATAAAAAAACCTTAGTTACTATTCTCATTATTTTGGGATTTGGGAAATCATTTCAATTTGAGTAAAATAGAAACCTTGTTGTTATTTTTGGCTGTTGTCAAGTCAATCCCGATTCATGGCAACCCCAGGTATGCCGAGTAGAACTGTTCTATGGGATTTCCAAAGCCTGATCTTTCAGAGACAGATCACCAGACCTGTTTTCAGAGGTACCTCGGGGTGGGTTCCAACCTCCAATCTTTTAACTGGGCAGTGAGTGCTAAACCATTTGTGCCACCCAAGCACTTGAGTTGAGGCCTAAGCTTTTTGTGCACTACGGTCTGTCAGTTTGTCCTACTGTGGTGGCTTGAATGTTGCTTGATGCTGGAAATTATGCCACCTGTATTTCAAATACCAGCAAGGTCACCCAAGGTGAACAGCTTCCAGTGGAGCTTATAGGCTACAAAGGAATAGGCTGTTCACTTCTGAGGAATCAGCCGCTGAAAAACTTATAAATAGCAGTGGAACATTATTAGATACAGACGCTGTCCACTTCTGAGATTTAACCAGTTAGCAAAGCAGAGTTGGCTGGAGAGGGATGCCAAGTCACATGAAGATCACCAAGGAGAAGAAACTCAGACACTGTCTTTCCTTCTAGAGCCAACAGAGAGAGAACCCATTCTCTAAAGCCGGCACCCTCAATTTGGTCTTCTGGTCTCCTCAACTATGAGCCAGAGGACCTGTTTGTTAGAGCCAGCCACGGTGGTCTTTCTGTTGTACCAGCCCTAGAGAACCAAGATAAGATACTAAGAAACTGAATGAAAGGAACTTATTTACAATTTGAGCAATGACAATAAAACAAACACTTTATTACATGGAATCATGCAAACTCTAGTGTGGGCAGTCCAATAGGCAACTCGTGTCTAGTGTTAATACTGATGATCTTTATATTCTTACCCACTGGTTTATGTACATTGTTTCATTTCTCCAATTGAAGTAAATATTAATTTTTAAAAATGTTTCTCAAATCTAGATTGTTGAGATTAAAGAGGAGTATTACTGACACGCTGCTTGGATGCCTTGATGTCTATGGAAAATTGAAATGCTTTTAATCATAATTTTTAATGATATACTACACCTCTCTAAAGAAACGTTGTGTTTGAAATCACCAAACACTCAGTGGGAGAGGACAGGGCTTACTACTCTTATAAAGAGGTATCATCTAGGAAGCCCCCAGGGGCAGTGCTGCCCTTTTCTATAGGGTCACTAGGAGTTGGCGTTGACTCATGGCAGTGCGAGTGAGGGGAAGGCACCGGGTGGGAAAGTTGTCTTTCTTACCTAGCACATTACCAAAATCTTTATCAAAAATAGAAACAGTTCTGGAATAGTTGGATTTTTTCCAGTATGCTCTGGAATAGTTGGATCCCTCTCCCCTGCCCGCCCCCCACACCCCACCCTCCCTTGAGCAAGAAGGAATCAGGTATGCATGCTGATTAACACACTCCAGTCATTAACAAGTGATTATGCGGGCTGCGTATTGAGCACTTGCCAAAATATAAAATTATAGCGCTTGGGTACATTTGTGAAAAGATTTCCCCCCCACCCCCATCTCTTTTGTATTTTGACTTTTCAAGGAAAATCAGACCCTAGTAAGAAAATTATGTATACAGAAAGTTTTAAAGGAAAAGGTGTACTTCATGCTCATTCTCATTTTAATCTTTCAGTCTATATTAGCTCCAGTGCCTGGGGTTTGTAGATAGTGCTGATTGTAATGCAAGTCTCCAAGTACTCAGAAGTTCCCTTGCAATTTACAAAGTTCCTGCACGTTCCTTGAATAAACTTTCCCGTGACCCAGCCAGTGTTTCCTAATTTGCTTTAGGTTGAAATGCCACCTTTACGTCTCATAAATATTGATTGTGTTTTCACCTACCAAGAGACTTCAGAAGTGATAAATTTCATTTTTCCATGAACTTCTTGAAGCTGCCTTGTGTGTTCTGAGTGAGCTGTGCCTGCAGTTGGCTGCCTTTATCTGCTATTCACAGGCAGACTCCTACAGCGCCCCTTCTCAGACACTTAGGAAAAGTTACTTGTTAATGATTATTCATAATGAGACTTGATTATTAATAGAACATTAGGTATGATTTCGTCCAGAATGAACAATTGGGAACAAGTTGGTCTTTTTTTAAAAAAAAACATTTTATTGAGGGCTCTTACATAATTATTTTCTAGACATTTATTTTCTATTGGGTCTTGAACAATTTGGTCTTAACAAGCCCAATCCACTCAATTTTTTTTTGAGGAATTCAATTAAAAAATCATTTTATTGGGGGCTCTTACAGCTCTTAAAACATTCCATCTATCATTTGTATCAAGCATATTTGTACATATGTTGCCATCACATTTTCTTTTTTTTTTTTTTTAAACATTTTATTAGGGGCTCATACAACTGTTATCCCAATCCATACACACATCAATTGTGTAAAGCGCATTTGTACATCATTCTCAAAACATTTTCTCTCCATTAAACCCCCCGACACTAGGTCCTCATTTTTCCCCTCCCTCCCCGCTCCCCTCTCCCGCATGAGCCCTTGATAGTTTATAAATGGGTATTTTGTCATATCTTGCCCTATCCGACGTCTCCCTTCATCCACTTTTCGGTTGTCTGTCCCCCAGGGAGGAGGTCACACACAGTTCCATGTCATCGGTTCCCTCTTTCCTACCCATTCTCCCTTTACCCTCCCTGTTTTGCCACTCACACCACGAGTCCTATAGGGCTCATCCGTCCTGGATTCCCTGTATTTTCAGTTCCTATCTGTACCAGTGTACCTCCTCTGGTCTAGCCAGTCTTGCAAGATAGAATTCGAGTCATGGTAGTGGGAGCGGGGAGGAAACCTTTAGGAACTAGAGGAAAGTTGTATTTCTCATCATTGTTACATCGCACTCTGACTGGCTCATCTCCTCCCTGAGACCCCTCTCCAAGGGGATCTCCAGTGGCCTAATCGTGGGCTTTGGATCTCCACTCCGCACTCCCCCCATCATTCACTATGGTAAGATTTTTTGTTCTGATGATGCCTTACACCTGATCCCCTCGACACCTCATGGTTGCATAGGCTGATTTGCTTCTTCCATGTGGGCTTTGTTGCTTCTGAGCTTGATGGCCGCTTGATTATCTTCAAGCCTTTAAGACCCCAGACACTATACTTTTTGATAGCCGGGCACCATCAGCTTTCTTCACCACATTTGCTTATGCACCCATTTGTCTTCAGTGATCCGTTCGACACCCCGTGATCACACAGGTTGATATGTTGTCCCATGTGGGCTTTGTTGCTTCTGAGCTAGATGGCCGCTTGTTTACCTTCAAGCTTTTAAGACCCCAGACGGCCATCATCATTTTCTAAACATTTACTTTCTATTTGAGACCTTGGTATCAGCCCCTTTTTATTTTCTGTATGCCTTAAGAACAAAAAAAATCACAAATGTAAAACTAATGCTTTAAAATATACACCAGACAAAGCCAAATTGCACTTATACTGCAAGTTGCTCTATGTTCTCCCTGCTTCTGTTTGCCAGATGGTCTTCAATGATTTCTGCAAACAGATTCCTCTTCAATAGATAGTATGCAAGAGGTAAAAGCTGGCTGGCAACTTTATGAAAATAATGTGAGCCCTAGCAAAAGAAGTCCATGCCCAACTCAAGCCCCATGCCACAATCATATTCATCATTGTCAAACCGCACTAAAGTCTTCATTTATTGAATGGAAGCAAAGGCTTTCAAGTGTCTTGCACATTTTCCTGAGGTCAGCCTCTGTCTCAAGGAGCTCCCTGTATCCAACATCATCCACTAGAACAGCCAAGCCTGCACCGCGAAGGGTCTTCGTCACAACCTCGTTCTCTCTCCGTCTCATCTTTGTGGTTCACTTTCCCTGGCTGCTTCTATGATCGATCTCTTCGATCATTGCAATCGGCTCCCCCTACCTGTCCTCCCTCCCCCATCTACCCCCTACATTCCTGTAGTAAGCATCTTGTAAATATTGGTCTATTAAAGTTGATTTCAGGACACCAATAATTTTCTGATTAAAGCAGAACTCCACAGCATGTTTCAGGCTCTTGGTGGTTTTGATTAATGTATACTTCCTCTGTAGAAAATAATTTCTTGTTTGGCTTTTGGATAAATCAATATCATGGAATATGATAACTGGAATAATGGAATATATACATTTTTGGTAATGTTTCTAAGCAACATATTAGAGAAAGTAATGTGCATAGCATATAGCATGCAGTCATGTACATGACTAACTTTTCATAATTAGAATGAGAACCCATCGTAAGCCTCTTCTAGAGCACAAGAATAGAGTAGTCATGCCTGTGATGGGAAGTGGATGCCTTGGGATGAGGACGCTGTCATTGTGTCTGCACTCCCGTCTTTCTTCCAATGGAGGAGGGCTGCTTTCCTTGAAGGAGTATTCTCCTTGATTCAATGCTTTCTGCTCTTACCATTCGTGCCCACGGAAGATCCTTTTCTGATTACTGAGTCAGACCACCTGCACCAAGCAGGCAAGCCCCTCCTCTCTTCCTTCCAGGAACCTATCTAATCTTTCATGAACACCTCTAATGAATGTTCCTTAATTATCTTGATATGCAGATTACCTCACTGTTTAATTGTCCTCTGGAATAAAAAGTTTTTCTTGCTTTCCATGGGAGCTGTAACCTTTCAAAAGAACAACTTTGAGCCACTATTATTCCTTTCGTTATAATGGCTTTCAATGTGATGACACATTTATTCTTTATAATATTAACCTTTTGAGTATTATTTTGGTGTTCTACATTCTGAGGACCCTAGGCATTATTTTTCAGGTGATGCAAATTGAGTTCAATAATATATCGCTGTGTGTAAACCATATTCTCAAATGCTAACTATAAATTACAAACCTTTACTAATAAAATTTTACAATCAGGTAGAAATTAGAAATGAATATTTATGCATTTCATTTATCTTCTTTATTTTTCATTAGCACCCTGGAAAATGGAAACCTTATTTAATAAAGTGATTTAAAATTATTTTGTAAACCTTTACTCTCATTATAATTTAACTGATTTTTTTCACTGCCACTATGGTGAGGGAACCTTGAGATATTCTCAAATTAGTCAAATTTCTGAAAGAAAATGCGCCAACATTCAGACACTAGTGCAGTGGGGGATGAGATTATTTACCTAGCAACAGGAAGAAGAATCAGAGCATTTGTGTGACAACTATTTTATTTAAGAACTTTTTGGTTAATTCCAATGGTAGTTAGTAGAGACTTTGCATAATAACTGAGTTGTTGTTAGATGCCCTAAATTGAGTTCCAATGCAGTGACCCCACCCCATGTGTTCAATGGAGGGAAACAATGCCTGGATTAATCTAAAATGATCCAGTAAAATAGTTGAGAAAATTTTTGCTCTTCATATCCGCGTCAATATTTGGGCTAGTTATATTACTTATTTTGCACCTGGTAGGTTTCAGCTGAACATAGATTCTCAGTTAATTTTGTTCTCACGTGGGTGTATTTTCCAAGTGAGTTTGGCTATGCTTTGTGCTGCTAATCACAAGGTCAGCAGCTCAAACTCAGCATTTGCTCTGCATGAGAAAGATAAGGCTATTAGTTCTATAAAGGTGTAAAGCATCTGAAACCCAGATGGCCTGTTTTACTCTGTTCAGTAGGACTGCTGTGTCTGAATCAACTAGGCTGCAGTGAGGTGAGGTAAGCAATAGCAGATTTTGAGTTTGACTCACTTTCTTACTTTCTAGATCCAAAAGGAATGGCACACATACAGTAAGGAATGAATTTGAGTATTTGGGTTTTCCAAAGTTAAGAGAAAAATACAATCTTGTAACCCCCCCC
>NW_022103958.1:35671475-35759347 GCF_000313985.2 Echinops telfairi
CCAATTGAGAGAAAACCTGGGCTTTCTGGTAGGAGTGTAACTGAGTTATCAGCCTCTCTGTGGTGCCTTCACGTTGGGGAGCTGCAGGGTTTCCCCAGCATTGGGATTACCCAAGGGCAGAATTTGACCAATTACTTGCTAATTTGTATTACATTGGTGGTATTTTTTGCCTTGTTTTTCCTTCCCAAGCAGACATCTAAACACTGATAGATGGATGGATAGTAGTAGTTCTATATGTAACACCTCTGAGGATTCATTTTCTAGTCTCTTTGTACTTGTTTTATCAGTAGGAACTTAAATCACAGAGCTAGAGGTATTATTTACAGTATTCCAAAATGAAAAGTTTCCTTTTAAAACCCATCACATGTATTTGACACAAAGTGCAAAATTTGAAGGCTCCTCAGTGAGCACCTCAAAATTGGGAAACTTAAATGGGCAAGATTTCCGTGAATTGAGTAGCTTGCTGGGCACCCAGGGTGGTTCCAGGGCTCAGTGGGAGTGGCACTCAGAGCAACCTGCTCTCTGGTGGACCTTCTCTAGGTAAATCCAACTGGGAAAGGACTTCACTGTCAATAGAGCGGCCTTCAGGAAGGGACACACAGATTTGACAAGTCTTGATTGGGCTCTGGTACTTTTTAATGTTAACATTTATGAGGTAGAGGTATGATGTTGAAGAGCATATTCAAAATGATTTATTTTTATGTGATTCCCAGCTCACTTTAAAATTTTTGGTTTTTACAAAAAGACCAGCCAAACCTTAATTGATACTTGTTTTCGGGGGCTTCATTACCACCCTCTTTCCTAGTGGATCCTAACTAGCCCCACTCCCCCATGCCCCAGTTTCTGTCATGAAGTAGGGACAGGTTTCCAAGAAGCCAGTAAAAGGACGCTTCAACAGATTGTGTCATGCTGCTAGCACCTCTCATTCCTGACAACTCATAGTTAGTATCTTACAACAGGGCCTAGGCCCCTTGATTCTCCCGTTTTTAAGGATACTTCTCTGTCTTTAGTAGAGGGTAGGTAAGTGTTTTATTTCACTTCCTTTGCATAAGATTCTTAGTTCTGGTGTCTGAGACTTATCCACTATCTCAAAGGTTTTTGGTTGTCCCTCATTTGAGTCGTCCTTAAGCACAGGAGTTTCCTGGTGATGTATCCTGCTATCCAGGATTCCTGTTAGATGCATGTAATTGAAGCTCCCATCTTGGTTTTCAGTTCATTTAAAGCTCACTAACTGCTTTGCTGAATATATCTATCTCCAAATCTCTTTTAATTAAATATAAAATATATACATTTAAAATGCAGTTATTTTTATAAGGGCATGGGTGTCTCTTTCAAACGGGGAAGGAAAGGAAACAACTTGCACCGGAGGGGAACATGAGGATATTAGACTTGGCACCAGAATCAGTAGCTATCTATCAAGAAAAGCTCTGTGGATTCATCCGAGACGCTCCATGCATAGCAGTCAAGAGACCAGCTCAGTAAGAACTTGCCCAATTATCCTTCTCCAATTTCTGCCTAATAACCCTCCCTGCTCTCCCCAATGCCTTGAATTGTCAAGAATTTTTTTTCTTGATTCAGTGACAGTATTCTCCTTGAAGTTACTTACAAGGAACATGATTTAGAGGAGAGGAAGTTACCTCATAGAAAGCTCAAGTTCACCAGTGTCACTAATTTGCTGTGTGACCTTAGGAGCATCATCATATGCCCTCCTTACATTTCTTGTCTCAAAAAATGAAAGATTCTAACTGTAATCACAAAGTCCTTGCCACTCCTAACTGTCTTGGGTTTAAGGCTGAAATTGTCTGAATCCACCCCTACCTGCCCTGGGAGTGCTGCTTTGGTTGAGTAGCATATTCAAGTACTAGTAAATTGTCAGACAAAAACAACTCTATGGGGTTGGTAGGCATGTGAATCAGTCAATGGGTGAACCTTCCTAGAATGATTGCTTCCTATGTAGGCACCAGCCTGCTTACCTGCCTGCATTAAAGCTCATCTTACTGTTGTACTACCAGAAAGTTATAAAATATTCTGACCTTGAGGTGTCTGTGCCATGACAGCATCTTATCTTTAAAATGTTGTTTCTATATGGCATTGTTGTTGAGATTGTATTGACTACATTCTGTTTAGCACACTGTTCTTTAAAAGGAAAGAAAACACAAAGGAGAATCATATATAGAATATCATATATAGAATCAGAATCCGAGTATTTGAAGAATCTCAGAAACCTGATTGGTCATCCCCATCTAGTACAAGTTCTGTGGGGCTGAATGATAGGTTGAAGTGGTAGGTTTCATATTTCTACAAAGGATAATTATTTGACAACACTGCAATATGGAATTTGACTACCTTGGTAAATGATAAGTCCTCTCTCAGTACTAAGGACATGCTGAAAGGCAACTTGTTACAGATATTGTCATAGGCACCAAGGCTTAGTTTAATGAGCTCTTACTATGTAACAAACTCTGGAGTGTTTTGTTTGTATTAATTCATGTGCTTCTCCAGACAATCTTCTGAGTTAGACTCTATTGCGATTGTTAATGCTCTCATTTCATAGGAAAAACACATTAAGGTATAAAGTGTTTAACTTATCTGAGGTTTTTTGGCTAGTCGGTAAAAAAGTTGGGATTCAAATTAGAAAACTCAACTACACAAAACCTGTACTTTGTGGTTAGCTACATTACTGTACCATCTTCTTTTGTACCAAGGATTAAAGTACGGGATGGCAGTGACTGTTAGTCTGGGTAGACTAGAGAAACAAATTCATACACACTCATGTGTATAAGAAAGAGCTTTATATACAAGAGCAGTTGACTATTGAGAAAACATCCCATCCCAGTCCAAATCAAGTCCATAGGTCCTATATTCACCCATATGTCCAATACCAGTCTGTAAATTCTTCTTCAGACTCACACAACACATGCCATGATGCTGAATGCAGGAAGATCACAGGCCAGTGGGTGGAAAGTCTTGTGGATCCAGTGGCAGTGTGAGCATCTCAGCACTGGCAGGTGTCTTCACATGTGAGATAGTTAAGGTTTATTGTGCCAACCTGGCTGATAAACACATGTGGCATTCATACATGGTTGAGCTTATTCAAAACATGCAGGTTTAAACATGGCTCTGTTATCAGCGGATGGCTGCAGACAAGTTCTCTCAGTAATATACTTGTTTTAGTCTCAATTGAGTGCATTAAAAAAAAATTCAATCAAAGCATTGGTTTTCAAGGGGATTTGCTGGACCAATTCAATTAAAATCAGAGAGACCAACCTGGGAGGACATAGAGATGGGTTTTGTGATTCCAAAGGGGTAATCTTGATGTATTTTCTTGAATAACACAGGGAGATCACAGGGGCTTATTATGAAGAAGTTTTAAGTAAATTAAAGACTGAAACTGCGTTTGTGGGAGAAAGGGCAGGAACGTTGTGCACAGGCATATTCTTTCCATCACCACGGTGCACGTGCTCATTCTGTGAGTGCGGATTTCAGTGGTAAACCTTACCCCATCCACCCTACAGCTCTGACTTGCCCTTTACACTTCTTTTTGTCTCCAAATTCAAGGACTCTAAGACCAATATGATTTGCATTTCTCGAGAGTGCCCAAATTGCCATTTTGTTGTGTCTAAATTGAAGCGCACATGACCCATCTGGAAAGGGTTAGAGCAGTGGTTCTCTCCTTCTTCAGGCCGCGGCCCATTCATACAGTTCCTCATGTTGTGCCGACCCCACAACCATAGCATTATTTTCGTTGCTACTTCATCACAGTCATTTTGCTGCTGTTACGAATCGAATCGGGCGACCCCTGTGAAAGGGTCATTCGACCCCCAGAGGGGTTGCGGACACCCAGGGTGAAAGTCGCTGGGTTAAAGAGGTGTGTACAGACCTAGGTGTAGGCAGAAGACATGTTGAGAAGCAATAGCTTCACATTTTGACATTTTTGTTAAATAAATGTGCCTGTGATTTTTTTTAAACTTCCACTTATTAGATGTCATGATAATAAGGTCATTTGGAAAATCTTTGAGCTTGTGATTTTTTTTTTCTTTGAATCAAAAGAACATTTAAAAAAGAATAACTTTTTCTTATAATTTATGGATCATGGTATTTTACCTGGTATTGATAACATATATTCCGATGTATCTATGAATCATTTTGTTATTGAGCAGAATAGCAATGGTATAACATGGAATACTGTTGTCCTGCTTTTGATAGTGCTTTGTATACCTAACATACCAAATACCCATTTTAGCTAAGGGGAAGGCAAGCAGCAGGAAGTGGACTTTTGCTAGGAATAATCTGTGGTAGTAGAAGCAATGTGGCTTTTTCACCTATGTGTGCTTCTTTAATCCGAAGCTTTTCCTTAAAATATGTCACATTCAAGCAAAACACACTTCTTCCTCGGAGAAAGAATGTGTGAAGGTTAGTGATCTCATTTTCAGCATATTGAAAAGGTTAGACTTCCTTTGTTAGTAACAAGTTTTTGGAATCCAAAATTAGGCAAAGCCTTCCTGTCAGTCACTTAATAATACTGTAGTACAGGGCCTCTTCTACAACCCAGTGGGGCATTTCTTTTGGGTTAATAAACATACATAGGGAGGGGCAGCAGGAAAAAACTCTATGAGCATATCTACTGTAGTATAATAATACAGTCTATTAAAAGATATAATTTGTGCATCTTAAATAATTAATTGTAACTTAATAGGAACAGACATAGTATATTCCAAGGGGGCAGGTAAGTGGTGAGAACCATGAGCCCTGGCAGAGAAGATTGAGTCTCACCTGACATGGTGGGCTCCCAGTGCATAGTGATTTAAAATAAAACGATCTTTCAGTTGTTTTCAATAATAATAATCCCATAGTCAAGTTTCTCAAACCAGTGATTACCAGGAAGACATGTGTGTTGGACATATTGAATTGTTAACTCATTGCAATAGGGCGTCATGGGGCATCTCCTTGGGTGTTAGAAAGACTCAATTTTAGGTTTTTAGTTTGTTTGGGTGATTTGGGGTGGGGTCTAATAAAACAGAAATTTATTGTTGATCAGGTGCTGTCAGAAAGCAAGGGCAATTGATGCTTAGGATATCTCAATAAATCTTTAGGGAGAAAGAGGGTAAAGCTGCTATTACTCACATTAACCGGGAGGAGTACTTGTATTCAGTAGTTCATGGATTGCATAGTGACTTTGTTTTCATCCGGATGTAGACAAAATTATGACGTGACCTTGTTTTTTTTTTTCTTATCATATTGTTCTTTTAAACTGACCTTGACCAGTGTTGATGTTTCGTGAGATTGTTTATGTCCAACAGGAGAGTAGCATGGCCTCGTTGTGAGCTCCAGGATCGTGTGTAGGAGCACTGAGGCCTGGCTGTATGTCAGACCAGTCTCCGATGTCAGAGGCTGTTCTTGTCTTTTCACTCTTATTTCCTGCACCCACTTATATTATTGCTTTAAAAAATTTGACAGGGATTTTATCATTGAGAACCCAGAAATGAACCCTTATGTGTATATTAATTGATTTTCTCAGAAAGTGGCAAAATAATAAAAAAAAAGCAATGGAAAGAGGTACTCTGTGTAACAAATGTTGCTAGAACAATTGGATATACACATGCAAAAACCAAAAAAATGCATTGGGACCCCTACTGCATGCCATTATAAAGTGGGATCATAGAGCTAAATGTTAGCGTTAAAACTATGAAAATCTTAGAAGAAAAAAAGTGAGTATATATTTGTAATTTTGAGTTAGGCAATGTTTCTTAGATAAAATGCCAAAAGCATCAGCAATAAAAGAAAAATAAACAAATTGGGCTTAATTACAATGATATATTTTGCATGTGAGAGGACATGATCAGGGAAGTAAAAAGATGAGCCACATACTGTGGGAAATTATGTACAAATTCTATATCTAAGAAAGGACTTACTATAAAGAACTCTTGGGGAGGAAAGGACTTGAATAGATATTTCCATTTAAAAAAACCCCCAAAACCCCAAACTCACTGACATGAGTTGATTCTTATTGACAGAGAACCTCTGAAAGAAAGACAAATAGTCAACGGACTAGGTGAGTGTTTTGAACACATAAGAAATATGACCAATATGCACAAGACTTTGTAAGTAATTAGGGGAAAGCAAATCAAAACCACAATGAGGTGTTTGTTACTTCAGACCCACCAGAATGCTTATTTAAAAAGACAGACAGTAGCAAGTATTGGCAAAGATCTCTAGAAATTGCTGGTGGGAATATGTGCAACTACTTTGGTAAACCATTTGGCAGTTTCTCAAAATGTTAAGTGTGGACCTATCATGAAGCATAGTAGAACATGAAAATATATGTCCATACAAAGTTTGCATATGTCCATGCAAATGTTCCTAACAGCATTGATATCCCTAACTCCGCTAGGGGAGCCCTGGTGGTGCTGTTTCAGGTAAGCATTGGGTTACAAAATCGGCACTTCAAACCCAAGGGGAAGAAGAGGAGGCTATCTGTTCCCACAAACCCTGTAGAGGGTTTCTATGAGTAGGAATCAGCCCGATGGATGTAGCTTTAGTGCTGGGTTTTACCCTGAGGAAGAGGAAAACAAGTCAAATGTCCATCAACTGGTGGACATGGAAGCAATACCCCGTGTTTGTTTGTACACTGGGCTATAAACACAAAAAAGAATGAGGTACCGATACAGCAAGAACCTCAAAAACATAATCCCTGGTGAAAGAAAGGAGGCACAAAACATGCATAATGCATGATTCCATTGGTAAGAAATGCTCAGAAAAGAAAAATTATAGAGACAGAAAGATCAATGGTTCTCTAGGACTGGGAGTGGTAATGGGGAGACGCTGGAAATGGGCACAAGCTAATGTTTGGGGGTGATAGAAATTTTAATAATTAAATTGTGGTGATGGTTGTGCAATCTGATAAATAGGACACACATGATTTATTTGTAAACTGAAAGGGGGTGAATTTTATGGTTTATAAATTGTACCTCAATATAATGTATGCATAGACACATAAATTCCTAGTATCTACACGAGTCAACCTGGGCTTGATGACAATGACTGTAAACACAGGTTAGTCTATTCGTAGAGATGCATCTTGAAAGAAAAAGTTCCTTTCACACTTGGATGTTTTATTTATTATAAAATGTTTAACTAGTTAAAATAAATATCAGTAATAAGTAGAAATGTCACAAGTGAAGTTAAAAACAAACACAGCTATTGATAAGCATTTAATGATGGTGACAGAAGTATTCAGACATACTAGAGGGGAAGCTACTAACCACGGCCACACTTTTATTCTGTTTCCCATTGTCTCAGAGTGTTTGAGAAATGACTTTGTTTTACTTTCTTAGATAGGTAGGTAATATTTTTTGTTGAGAATAAACTAGAAGATATAGATAAGTAAAAAGAAATTTATTATTACCAAAAATCTTACACCACTATACATTTTTTTAGAATGCATATTTCCATTTTTTTCTTCTCGTGTTGTGTGGTTACATTTACTCTTTTGCATACATATATTAAGACTATTAAAAATAATACTTTATATCCTATTACCACTTAATGCAATAAACTATTGTGCTTTTTTTGCTATATATTTTATTTTGAAAATAATATATATTTTCTGATAAAAATATTTTTATAATAGAACACTTATGAAGTATAGAAAACTTTAAAAAGAAAATGAAAACTATTCCTTAAATCAACACTCAGACAAAACCATTAATAATTTATTCAATATTCTAGACTCTCTTTTTTTCTTAAAAATCTATACTCATTATTTTTGTATCAAAATATCTCACTCTAGGGAAATATACATAGCATAACATTTGCTCTTTAAACATTTGTAGGCACACAATTCAGTGGCATCAGTTACAATGTTCACAATGTTGCGTAACCATCACCCCTATTTATTTCCAATTTTTTTCATTGCTCCAAACAGAAACTCTGTACTCATTAAGCAATCGCTCCTTTCTCCAAACATTTTTAACCTCTACATCTACTTTCAGTGTATGAATTTACCTATTCTAGACATTTCATATAAAGAGACTCAATGATTTTCCTTCTATGTCTGACTTTATTTCACTTAGCAAAATGTATTCAAGTTTCATCCATAATTTAGCATATATCAGAGCCTCATTCCTTTTTAGGACTGAAAGATAGTCCATTGTATGTTTATATCGCATTTTATTTATCTTCATATGTTGATGAACACTTGTGTTGTTTCCACCTTTTGGCTAGTGTGAATAATGCTGCTGAAATCGTGGGATACATGCATGCATTTACTTCCTGTCTTTAGAATAAGTTAAATATATCCATGGGAGAGGAATTGCTGGGTCATGTGGTCACTTGATGTTTTAATTTTGAGGGCCGTGTAAACGTTTTCCATAGTGACTGGACCATTTTACGTTCTCATGCAGCAGCAGTGTATGAGGGCTCCAATTGCTCTAGTTTCCAGCCCTTTTTCCCATATATAATAGCCATCCTACTGGAGGTGAAGTGGGTTGCCGTTGTGTTTATTTGTATTTCCCAGATGAGAATGATGTTGGAGATCTTTTTACTCATTCGTTGAACATATGTACGTCTTGTAGTATGACATCAGCAAACCCAGGATGACTGTCTATGTCTGGAGGTCCTCTTGAATTGATTTCAACACCATTCTGTAGTGCGAGGCTACAAACCTTCCCCGGTTAAATTTATTCCCAGGGGTTTTAGTCCTGTAGATGCTGTTGTAAGTAGAGTTGTGTTATGAATTTTGGTTACATGGTTCATTGATGTTGTATAGAAAAACACTGGGTTTTCCATGCTGATCTTATACCCCGAAACTTTGCTACATTTTTAATCGATTGATTAGCTATAGTAGCTTTCCTTAAGGGTCTTTTGGGATTTTCTGTATTTAGAATCATGTCACGTCTGAAAGAAACTTTCACTTCTTGTTTGCCACTTCGGGTGCTTTGTATCTCTTTTTCTTGCCTCCTTGCTTGGGGCATAGAACTTCCAGTACCAAGTTGAAGGAGTGGGGTGAAAGCGGTCCACCTTTCTTTTCCTTGACTCTGGGAAGAAAGCTTGCGTTTTTTTAATCATTGAGTATGACGTTAGCTTCAGTTTTTCGTAATTGTTCTTTATCATGTTGAGAAAGTCCCCTTCTACCTTGTTATTATTATTTTTTGCAAATAAAATACATTTATAATGTTCTCACACATGTAACCATTGGTGCCGGTGGTGGGCGGGAGAGGTTGTACAGTTGGCCAAATACTTTTAATGTATGCAATTTTATGTTAAAATTTTTTTTGTTTTGTTTTTGGAGCTTTTTTTTGTTACCATGAAAAGGTTTTGGCTTGTCAAATATCTTTTATCCATCGATTTAATTTTCGTTTTTGACTTTCTTGTGTTAAAACATCTTGGTATTCTTGGGATACAATCTACTTTGTTGTGGTTTATAATCCTTGTGTTATGCTGTTGCGTTGGTTTTGACAATATTTTGTTAAGGATTGTTTTATCTATATTTAAAGTTAGTAATTTTGTTTTTTTAAGAATTTGTGAAGAATTAATTAATTCTTTTTTGCAGTTTTTCGTAGATTAGCCATTGAAACCTCTGGGTTTGGAGTTTACTTTGTTAGTAGGATTTTGATTACTGATTTAATCTCTTGTTATAATTCTGCTGAAATTAAAAAAAATTCTTCTCAAGTTACCTTGAGTAATTTGTGTGTTTCTAGGAATTTGTCCATTTTATCTATATTTGTCTGTATTATCTAATATGTTGGTATATAATTGTTCATAATCCTTTTTTGTAATTCTTTTATTTGTGTAACATCAGTAGTAATGTTCCTGCTTTCATTTCTGATTTAATTTTTTTGTGTCTTCTCTCTCTAGTCTTACTAGAACTTTTCAATTTCATTTTTTAAGTCCCCATGTGTGTTTTCATTTATTATTGCTGTACTGTTTAATAATCTCTGCTCCATGGATTTACGCTCTAATTGCTATCATTTCCTTTATGCTCATAGCTTCGGGTTTGGTTTGCTCTTCTTTTTGTCCGTTCTCAAGGTCTAAGTTCGGTTATTGATTTGAGATATTCTTTTTAAATGTAGGTATTCACTGCCATAATTTTCTCTCTGAGCACTGCCTCGTTGTCTTTAAGTATTTTCTAATATCGCTTGTGATTTAGCTATTGACCTTTGGATGTTTAAAAGTATATTGTTTAATTCTCACTTATTTGTAAGTATTGTAGTTTTTGTTCTGCTATTGGTTTCCAGCTTCATTCTATCCTGGTTGAGAAGAGGGTGCAATCTTTTAAAACTTTATTTTTACCCTTTCTCCACCTCCTCGCCAGTTGTCTACCATGTGCATCCCTACATTTGATCTGGTCCCTGGGTCTCGGGGAGTAGATGAGCCAGTCAGGGTGCAATGTAACAACGATGAAAAATACAACTTTCCTCTAGTTCCTAAATGTTTCCTCCCCGCTCCCACTACCATGACTCGAACTCTACCTTGCAAGTCTGGCTAGACCAGAGGAGGTAAACTGGTACAGATAGGAACTGAAAATACAGGGAATCCAGGGCGGATGAGCCCTGCAGGACCAGTGGTGTGAGTGGTGAAACAGGGAGGGTAGAGGGAGAGTGGGTAGGAAAGAGGGAACCGATTACAAGGAACTATATGTGACCTCCTCCCTGGGGGACAGACAACTGAAAAGTGGGTGAAGGGAGACGTCGGACAGGGACAATTTATAAACTATCAAGGGCTCATGAGGGAGCGGGGAGCGGGGAGGGAGGGGAAAAATGAGGACCTAATGCTGGGGGCTTAAGTGGAGAGGAAATGTTTTGAGAATGATGAGGGCAATGAATGTACAAATGCGCTTTACACAATTGATGTGTGTATGGATTATGATAAGAGTTGTATGAGCCCCTAATAAAATTATTAAAAAAATTATCTTAAAAAACAAAACAAAAAAACCCCAAAGCTTTATTGACGGCTTGATGTGTAGCAATAAGTAGGGTTTATCCTGCCCTGAAGAATGATCCATGTTATATTGAGACGAAGGCATGTTCTACCATTGTTGGATTGAATGTTCTACATATGTTTGTTAGCTATAGTTGGTTTGTAACGTTAGAGTCCTCTCCTTTTAATTCCTTTTTATAAATGCTCTATCCATTATTAAAATTAGTCTATTGAAGTCTTTATTGTAGAACAATCTAGTTTTTCTTTCACTTATGTAATGTGTGCTTCATATATTTTGAGACTCTATTTGTTAGGAGCATATTAGTTTTTGTTATAGCTTATTGATGAATTCATACTCAATAGATAAAATACGTCTTTGTCTCCTATAACAGTATTGACTTGAATTCTATTTTGTTTGTTATTAGTAGAGCTACCAAACTCTCTCTTGTCTTTGTTTTTATGGAATAACAATTTTCCTTCTTTCACTGTTAACCTACTTGTGCCTTTGAATTTAAAATGAGTCTCTTGTAACCCAAATATGGTTAGATGTCTTTTTTCTGTTTTAAAAATCATTTTACTACTCTTTGCCTTTTTGAGAATATAATCTGTTTAAATTTATAATAGTTGACGGTATTTTTATTTGAATTCTGATTTTTACCTTTTATGTCACCCATTTTTTACATTACTGCTTTTTTGCATGTTCAATAATTTTTTTTGTAGTAAATAATTTCAATCCCCTTTCCCTTGCATATATATTTTTTGATATTTATTTGTGTGTGGTTATCATGGAAATTACATTTAACATTTTGAATTTACTGCAATTTAATTTGAATCAATACCCATTTTACTTTATTGGCATATTGAAACCCCACTCCTATACAACTGTCTCCCATTTTGTGATGTTGTTAAAATTTTTATCTTTATACAATGTATGCCTGATTATATGGACTTATAATTTTTATGCTTTCATCTTTTAATTTACTTAGGACCTAAAAAGTGAAGTTACAAACCACAAATACAATAATATTGGCTTTTATTTTTGCCCAAGTAGCTACTTTTTCTATAGATATTTCTTGATACAGCTCATATTGAGTTTTTAAACCCATTTTTAATAAACTTTATTAACATTCACATTACATTAAATTTTCTGCAAAATGTAGTTTTTAATACTATTTTAAATTTTAATTCCTAAAACTATAATACCTCAAATAATCTCAGATTGGTTGTGCAAGTTGACTCTAGTTTTCATCACTATAAACAACACTGAATCAGCATTGTTGTAAACACAGGTGTTCCATGGTATAAGGAGCCCTGGTACTGCATTGCATGAGGCCTTGGACTGCTAACCCCAGATACTTGGTTTGATCCCACCAGTCATTGTATGTGAAAATACTGAGCCTTCTAAAAAAGGTCTGTAGCCTGGAAACCCCCTATGAGTCAGTTCTACTCTGCCTTGTAGGGTCACTATGAACCAGAATTGATGACTCTTGTAACCAAATCCATTATATTTTTTAATATTCTAGTTCTTAATATTTTATATAAGCACTCTTGTCATTTATAAAGCAATCTTTGCCCCTGGCTTTAATTTTTTGACATGTTTGAAGCTTCATATTTGGTGGCATTCAGAATCACCAGAGCTATGAAACCTCACACCATTGCTGAGGATTTACTGTTGCCAGCGGCCAAAGACATTGTTCAAGTTATGATCAGAGATGGATTTGTTATGGAATTGAGTGAAATTTCCTTATCTAATGACACTGTCCGCAGAAGAATAGATGACATGTCTGCTGATATTCTTGATCAGATCATCCAGAAAACTAAATCTGCTCCATTTTCAATATTTAGCATCCAGCTGATGAATCTATAGACATTGCAAACTGTTTACGTTTACTGGTTTACGTGAGGTATATTAATCATGGCAACTTTAAAGAGGCGTTTCTTTTTTGTAAATCTCTTGAAACCTCAACTACTACACGTGATGTATTTGACACAGTTGGTTTATTTCTGAAAGCGCATAAGATCTCTGGGGAAAGGTTTGTGGTGTTTGTACAGATGGTGCTCCAGCTATGCTAGGATGTTGATCTGGATTTCAATGTTTGGTACTGAATGAGTCATCCAAAGTCATTGGAACTCACTGTATGATTCATCAGCAAATATTAGCAACAAAGATACTGCCACAAGAGTTACGAAAAATAATGAAAAGCATCATAAGTTCTGTTAATTTAGTAAAGGCGAGCACTTTAAACAGTCAAATATTTTTGCAACTGTGCAACGAGTTGGATGAGCTGAATAATGCTCTGCTATTTCACACTGAAGTGAGATGGTTGTTAAGAGGAAATGTTTTCAAATGTGTTTTTGAGCTTCGTGATGAACTCAAAACCTTTTTTTAACCAGAAAGCAAGACTGCAGTTCCAAGCACTTTTTAGCGATAAAAGTGAATTACAGAAAATAGCTTACTTGTTTGACATCTTTGTCATCTTGAATGAGTTAAATTTATCACTGCAAGGACCAAATGCAACTTGCCTTGATTTGTCTGAAAAGATCCGATCATTTCTAATGAAACTTTAACTTTGGCAAAAATATTTGGATGAAAATAAAATTTACATGTTGCCTACCTTATCTGCATTCTTTGAGGAACATGACATTGAACCAGACAAAAGGATTACTATGATAATGTCTGTGAAAGAACACTTGCACATGCTTGCAGACAAAATTTCATCGTACTTTTCAAATCTACCTGACACCCCATTTGCACCTGCAAGAAGCCCATTCACAGTCAAAGTTGAAGATCTTCCTGAGACAGCACAAGAGGAATTCATTGAACTTATTAACAGTGATGCAGTGAAAACTATTTTCTCTACAATGCCAGTTACAAAATTCTGGATCAAGTGTTTGCAGTCATATCCTGTTCTGTCTGAGACTGTGTTGCACCTTCTTCCATTTCCAACAACATATCTTTGTGAGACAGGGTTTTCCAGCTTGATGGTTATAAAGTCTAAATACAGAAGTAGACTCGTTGTGGAAGATGATCATCATTGTGCTCTTTCAAAGACTGCCCCAAGAATTGCTGATCTGGCGTGAAAGAAGCTATCTCAACCTCTGCACTGAAGTTGGCTTTTTTTTTTCTTTCTTTTTTAACATTTTATTAGGGGCTCATACAACTGTTATCCCAATCCATACACACATCAATTGTGTAAAGCGCATTTGTACATCGTTTCTCAAAACATTTTCTCTCCATTTAAACCCCCGACATTAGGTCCTCATTTTTCCCCTCCCTCCCCGCTACCCCCTCCCACATGAGCCCTTGATAGTTTATAAATGGGTATTTTGTCATATCTTGCCCTTTCCGACGTCTCCCTTCATCCACTTTTCGGTTGTCTGTCCCCCAGGGAGGAGGTCACATATAGTTCCTTGTAATCAGTTCCCTCTTTCCTACCCACTCTCCCTTTACCCTCCCTGTTTTGCCACTCACACCACTGGTCCTGTAGGGCTCATCCGTCCTGGATTCCCTGTATTTTCAGTTCCTATCTGTACCAGTGTACCTCCTCTGGTCTAGCCAGTCTTGCAAGATAGAATTCGAGCCATGGTAGTGGGAGCGGGGAAGAAACAATGTAGTTTACTGTTATATTAAGACTGTTACCCATGCTACACCATGCTTCAAGACAAAATTTCATTTATTTGTAATTAGAAATAAATATTTCACAATATATAATTACATATTATTTTTGTGATTCATCACTATGCTTTAATTATGTTCCATTTGTAACAATGAAAATACATCCTGCATATCAGATATTTACATGATGATTCATAGCAGTAGCAAAATTACAGTTATGAAGTAGCAATAAAAATAATTTTGTGGTTGGGGTCACCACCACATGAGGAACTGTATTAAAGGGTCATGGCATTAGGAAGGTTGAGAACCACTGTTCTAGAAGAAGAGAGGGACATGCCCCAGCCCTTCAAGAGTTAAAATTTAATTGCAAGTCTGACTGACATGAGCAAAATTGTAATGAGTTATTTATTAAATGCCAAGTTGTATAGTTCTGATATTGTGTTTTTAGGGGATAAGAATATCCTGGTGAGGGCCTCAATGATGAAATTAAATTTAATGTGAAATCTAAAGAGAGGGTTAGGTTCACAGTCGAAGAACAAACTATACAGAGCGCTCCAGATGAGAGTAAATGGTAAATGGTATCATGAGAAAGCTATTTATAAGTTAAAACTTACCTCTGCATGATTAAGTGTTGAATAACAATTTCTGAAAAGTATCATCAATATTTATTTGAATATGGGTTTTATCTTTTACTATTTCATTCCTTTAGACACTAGGAACATTATTAATTTTATACTATTGATTCATGAAAATTGATTTTCTTTTTAAACTCATCCTAATGAGTTTTTATTTGTACTCCTGTTTGTTTTTCCAATAATCTACATATATTTTATGTATTGTGTATAACTGACTTCCAGTGAAATGCTGTTTAGGTAATCTGAATCAACATTTTTGGGGGGGCATAGTTTTGAGGTCCTTTGCAGGGATACTTTGAAAAATTTCATGATTTTTAGGTTTTGTGGGCCCTCTGAGGTTAGGGGTTGTGAGAAACAAATTTACAATAAACTATATTTGAACAATCTAATGCTTCTTAGGGAGCCCTGGTGGTGGTAGTGGGCTATATATTAATCTTCTATTCACATGATTAGCAGTTCAAACCTCCCAGTTACTCTGACGGAGAAATATGAGGCTGTCTGCTTCTTACAAAAATTTAAAGTTTCAGAAACCCAAAAGGGCTGCTCCACTCTGTCTTATAGAGTCATTATGAGTGGGATCAACTCAAGGGTATGGGCTGATGCTTATTAACTCCATATCCTCTCTCTCTGTCTCTATATTTCTGCTCATTTGTCTTATACAATGGTTCTTTTCACAATATAGGTTAAATGACTGACAATAATCTTTCTTATATCCTTTTAAAATTCATAACTAACCAGACATCTTGAAAAGGATTTTATATTTCTATCTATATTATAACATTAAGGCAGGACACATCTATTTCATTCCTTTCTTAGAGGGCAGTGTTTATTATAGTGTGGCCATTTGAGATACCACTCAAAATTCATATTCCTGGGGCTATCCTTGGGCAGCGGGTAAGAGAATTTGTATTCAATGCACCTAGGAACACATTGCTTCAAATCTCTCAATGGCTGTGCTGCAGTGACATGCATCAAAACTTTATAGGTATTACATTATATTATTTTGATTGTTATGTGATGGGACCAGTTTTGTTTTTAGGAAAAACAAAAGATGCTCTTTTCTTTTCAGAAAACTTAAAAATAACTCTGCTCTCTATGTTGGAAAAATAGATATTTTGTGATTTCTTTTCTAAAATTGGCATTATTTATTTTCTACTAGACAATAATTTCCTTATTATAAAAATTTGAGTATATGGATCTTTTAAACCAATGCTTCTACTGTCTGCAAGTTTGTTGTACTATGGTGGTTTGTGTGTTGCTCTAAACCAATGGTTCTCAACCTTCCTGATGCCGTGACCCTTAATAGTTCCTTATGTTGTGGTGACCCCCAACCATAAAATATTTTTGTTGTTACTTCATAACTGTAATTTTGCTACTGTTACGAATCGGATGACCCCTGTGAAAGGGTCATTTGACTCTCAAAGGAGTTGCAACCCACAGGTTGAGAATCGCTGCTCCAAACCATGCTACCCGTACTTCAAATACAAGTAGAGTCACCCATGTTGGCAGGTGTTCACAGAGTCCAGATTAAGATAAACTAGGAAGAAAGGCTAGGTGACTACTTTCTAAAATGTAGCTAATGAAAACCTTAAGGATCACAACTGAACATTGTATGACTGACTTGCTTTGACTACATCATCAAGAGGGTTCAATCAGTGTGGAGGAGAGGGCCAGTGAGCATAAGGGAACCAGTCAATGAGGCGGATGGCATAGAGGTTAAAACAATGGACTTGAACATGTCAGTGATCATCAGGACAGCACAGGACTGGACATTTCATTCTGTTATACATAAGGTTGCCATGAGGCAGAATAGATTCAAGGGCAGCTATCTCTATCTATCTATCTATCATCTATCTATCTATCTATCTATCTATCTATCTATCTATCTATCTATCTATCTATCTATCATCTATCATCTTTATGTCTGTCCTTTTGTCTTAATCTGATGAATTGTCTTTAGAACACATTTGTTAAAAACCAATATTTATTGTTTCAGAAGGTAAACCGAGAGCTAGATATAATAACTTCTGTTGCTTTCCATTGTTCAGGATGATTGAAGGTGACATATGAAAGGATGTCAAAAAACTCATGGAAAAATTCCATTATCTTTTAATTCAATTTTCCCACAAACGTTTGGAAACTTCCTTTTGCAATTTAAATCATTTATGATTATGTTAACTGCTTACACTAATGCTTTGGAGATATCTATCTAAATATAATCAATAGTTCTTTTGACTTCCTTAAGAAATCATGATTTTCAGCCTTACTCTCGCTGCTGCTTGGCAGTGGTAAACTACAGATTATAAGGCTGAGGAGAGTGTGGCTGATCTTTGCAGTAGGAACCCATAGTTATTGATCTAACAAGTAAGCTTCAATGAGTAATAAGATTGTTTAAAATGCTCTTTTAATACACATATCTAAGGATAACCTGAAGCCCTTACTTAGATTAGAGAGCCGTTCCTAGGATCCTTGAATTTCAATTTAGCATAACGGAGGAAACTTTTTTATTATGGTCACTGGTGAGTAAGTTCCAGTAGTCACTTCCACATAACTGCTGTTTTATCTTGGTCCTTTATCCTTGAGATTGAGGTAGGACTTTATGATGTATAAACTATGATGTGGGAATATTTTTCATTTGAAATAAAGGTGACTAAAGAATGATTGATTGAAATGATAATTGTGGGCTCAAACAAATCAGAGTCCAATTGTCTGATACAGATTCTACTGAGGTCAAAATGACTTTACCATGCATAAGTGAGTGTTAGCTTGCTGAAAGTGGAGAATGAACTGGCTGTTCCAAAGAGCCACGAACACATTATGAAACTGAGGACAATATAGGTCATGTTTGCAACACTGAACTCAGAGTTATTGTCTGTGGTTCAGGGTGACAGTGACCATAATCCTATGACTAAAAATTAAAGAATTGTGTTCAGTGACTTTTACTGAATACCACTTTATTGTAAATAATAAATGAGATAAAAGTCTCTCCTTGGGGAAGGAAAGATCTAGGAACAAGGTAAAGAGGAGCTTGCTACCCACTTGACGGTAGGCTTCTAACTGCACCAATAACAACAAATGCGAAAGGAACTAGAGAACTCTGTGTTGGGTGTGGAGGAAGGCCAGAGGATTTGCTAGTACAGGGTGTAATTCTATCCCCCACAATAAACTGAAAAAAAGAAGAAAGATAAAAGATAAAGAAGAGCTCTCTTCCCTGCTCTATCCCATTTATTTTATTCTTTTTAGTTTATTTCAGTACAAATGTACTGTGCTCCCTGTTAGGCATTGCGTTAGCAATGGGAATACAGAAAAGATTAAGATTTGCCTCATATGATTTTTTTTGCTTCATTGAGATTATAATACATGTATGTTGGCAGTGAGTTTGGTTTTGGGATCACACAGTTTACCTATTTAATGGATAAAACAATGTTTTTAAGCAAATTTATGAAGTTCATAATAGTTAATCTAGTTCAAGGCTCATAGCAACATTTTTGCTTCACAGTTTCTCCAGTCTAGAGAGAAGAAAAACCTTGGCCCTAATCCTAGGTAATTTCCTTCAATGATAACAGCAATAATGATATTAATAATAATAAAACAAACTCACTGCCAGTGCATCAATGCTGACTCATAGCAACCCTTTAGGAGAGAATAGAACTGCCCCTGTGCTTCCAAGCCTTTCTGGGAGTTACAAGCCCTGTCTTTCTTCCTTGGAGCAGCTGGTGGTTTCAACAGCCACCATCTCTCTGACGTCTGGGGGAAAGAGGAGGCCGTCCGCTCCTGCAGAGAGTTACAGTCTTGAAAACCCTGTGTAGGTTCACTATGTGTCAGAAATGATCAGTGTGTTTCGTCTCTGTGAGGTCAGCCTAGCGTTTTACAGGTGTTCTCTTACCGTATGCTCCCAGAAACCCTGAAAATAAGTTTGATTCTAATATTAAATAAAATGACAGTAATATCTAAGTACCCGACATTTATTGCATGCAATTACTATCTCAGTATTATAAGAAACTTAGCTCTCTAGACTCTACTTTGCTCACCTTTATCTCCATCAGTTACCAGCACTGCATCATTTGCCTCATGCTTGTGTTGTCAGTGTGCCTCTGGAAACTTGCTGGGCTTCTTTGTGGTAAAGAATATAAAAGCAATTAGGATTTTTAAGCTTCTTCTTTTTTTTTTTTTTTCCTGTTGGTGTTTTTTTTAAAACATTTTATTAGGGGCTCATACAACTGTTATCACAATCCATACACACATCAATTGTGTAAAGCGCATTTGTACATCATTCTCAAAACATTTTCTCTCCACTTAAACCCCCAACATTAGGTCCTCATTTTTCCCGTCCCTCCCCACTCCCCCCTCCCTCATGAGCCCTTGATAGTTTATAAATTGGTATTTTGTCATATCTTGCCCTGTCCGACGTCTCCCTTCACCCACTTTTTGGTTGTCTGTCCCCCAGGGAGGAGGTCACATATAGTTCCTTGTAATCGGTTCCCTCTTTCCTACCCATTCTCCCTTTACCCTCCCTGTTTTGCCACTCACACCACTGGTCCTGTAGGGTTCATCCGCCCTGGATTCCCTGGATTTTCAGTTCCTATCTGTACCAGTGTACATCCTCTGGTCTAGGATTTTTAAGCTTCTGATAAGAATTCCAAAACCCTATATGCTTCATTTCACACATTTATTTTAGGTAGAGAGAGACAACACTTATACACAGACAGATATGGTAAATGCAAGCCTACAGAACTCTGTCATCATTTGTTTGCTACTTCTAACCTTTGGTTATGATCTAGAGAGACAAGCAGCTCCTTTCTGTAAATGGTCACGTCTTTGTTATTTCAATTTAAGTTTTGTTTTTTCCTCCTCTGCTAATGGATCTAAACTTTATACCAGTGAACTAACTTCTCGATGTGAATGTTTCTGTAACAAACATGTAGTTTTGTAAAAGAATGTTTTAAAACACTGCATGAAAAAATACATGTAAATATTTGCTGAGTGGCAGTGGTAAGGGGTAGGAAGAAGCTTCTGTGACTTTGGATAGATGCGTAGCCAAAAGAATGCTTTTTCCTCCAGCCATAAACCTATTCCGATTGGCTAACTTTCTAGTACTGGTTTAGATATTTTATATAATTCCTGGTCAACAATTAACATAGCGATTGAAGCTAATCTTTCTGCCAGTTCTAGTTGTAAAGGGTGATATTTTTGCATTGACATATTTCTTAGTGTGTGGGAAGATTGTTAAAATTAAAAAAAAACAAAAAAATTTCCAATCCTAATACATTTTCATAGCATCAGAAAATGTTTTAATGAAGGGTGCAAAGGAGTGAGACACTTGAGCCGGCTTTAAAGTTAAGGTTTTCTGATTTGGTTTGATTTTAGAACCGCTGAGTCTGCTGTACAATTTTCAGAAACAAATCAGTGCCCGTGGACAATTTTTAAATCATTGTTTCTTCAGTGTGTAGTATTGTTAAGCAGATATTATTATTATTTGTTAACACAGTTTATTTGTTCCACTTAAGCGTCGTATCCTATCATTTTGAGTTTGCGAAGAAACCCCTTTTCTAATGGTTTTCTTTTCTTTTCTTTTCCTAGGAATCGGAGAATAATAAATTATGTTCCCTATATTCGTTCCGAAATACCTCTACCTCACCACATAAGCCTGACGACGGGAGTCGGGACCGCGAGATAACGACCAGTGTTACTTTTGGAACCCCCGAACGCCGCAAAGGGAGCCTTGCCGATGTGGTGGACACCCTGAAACAGAAGAAGCTGGAGGAGATGACGCGGACGGAGCAGGAGGGTACGTGGGGACTTCACTGTGGGGCGTTCTCTCTGCCAGGGATTCCAGGCCTTAAAAAAAAAATGAGTGGGGCTTCAAGGACCAGAGAAGTGCACAACTGGCACTAGCTAGAAAAAGTTATTCAGAGGTTACCATGGTGATGGCCGATTGTGATCCATTAGGAGTGTTAAGCAGATAGCTATGTTTCTCAGAAACTTGGTGCATTTTATGTGGTTCTTATGATAACAAATCAAGGCTTTATACTGATTGTAAGCATCATCCTGAAAAAAAAAAGGGACTATGGGAATTTCCCCAGAGAACAACTTTATGTTTCATTTATTTTCCTCTGTTTCCTTTGAGTTCATAACGATATCTTGTGTGTAGAAGCAAAATACAAAATTATTTCCCTCATTTGTGTAACTGTTTTTATTGTTTTACCTTTAAACTTTGTGGAACTGAGAACTGAAGATTTTTAATATGGTAAGGCTAAATGCTGAAGGGGCCAGGGGTAGATGGCTGTGCCTGGTGACATCCACAGCAGCACGTCACGTCCCCTCTACTTTCTGCACAAGAGTTACATAGGGCTGCCTCCATCCTGAAACACAAAAACGAAAGAAGACTCATTATTGACATTTTAAAGTAAGTCAGGTCTTAAGTGACTGATAAGCTCTGTGTGTGTGTGTGTGTGTGTGTGTGTGTGTGTGTGTGTGTACGCCGAGTAACACAGATTTTAAGCTATACAGTACAGAGTAACCAATGTTTGGGGATTTATTACTAGAATTGTTAGTGAAATTTAGACCTCTTTGACACTGTAGGGGAATGGAAATTTGATATAGATTATTTTCATGTAGTGAAATCTTATTCCTTTAAGGGCTCAAAATTCTTAAAATTTCTTATTATTTTTGGGGAGGTGTCTTTTAAAAGACATCTTTTTTTTCCTACTAATCAGATTATATAGCACAAAATGTAAACAGATTTGATGGTTCAGGACATGTGGTAAACTCAAAATTCAGACTCACTGCCATCGAGTGGATTCCGCCTGATAGCAACCTTATAGGACCAGGTAAAACTGCCCTTGCGAGTTTCCAAAATTCCAACTCTTTATGGGAGTAGAAAGCCCCATCTTTCATTTGTGGAGTTGCTGGTGGTTTCGAATTGCTGGCCTTGTAGTTAGCAGCCCAATGTGGTTAGCAGCCCATGTCCCGGACTCCTAGTATATAGTCCTGGTAAATTTTTCAACTTCTTCAAGCCATGAACTTTTAAATTGGTATGGTACAAATGCCTCTCTTGATAACTCAAAAAATTTGAAAACTAATTATAATAATTAATATAAAAGTCTCTTAAAACTGTAGAACTATAAATTTTAGATGCTATGATTAGTATATTATAAATGTCAATTCTTTTACTGTGCTATAATGAAATGATGCCCTAAGAGATCTTTGAGATGATTAGGGCTATTTAGCTTTATGATCACTTCCTCATAATTACTAAACTTAGGAGTTCTTGTACATAATTATCTATATCTATTTATCTCACTCTCTAGCTCTCTGCCTATATCACTTGCTATCTCCCTACATATCTATATATGTATCTGTATTCATTTCTGTATCCATATCTGTATATCTATATCTATATGAACCCTGGTGGTGTAGTGGTTAGGTGTTGGACTGCTAACCTCAAGGTCAAAAATTAACAGTCACCAGCTCTGGAAGAAAGATGAGGCGTTCTACTCCGGTAACAAGTTACAGTCATGGAAATCCAAAGAGGCAGTTATTCCTTGTCCCAGAAGGTCACTGTGATTCAGAATTGACCCAATGGCGATGAGTCAATGACCTATGTATGTATGTATGTATGTATACACACACACACACACGCCAATGGCAGTGAGTCAATGACATATATATGTGTGTACACATTCACAATGGCAGTGAGTCAATGACCTATGTATATATATGTATATATGTATATATATACAATGGCAGTGAGTCAATGACATATATATACATAATGGCAGTGAGTCAATGACATATATATATATACACACAATGGCAAAGAGTCAATGACACACACATACACGCACACACACATATACAATGGCAGTGAACCAATGACATATATATATATATATGTATATATATACACACACACACACAGTGGCAGTGAGTCAATGACCTATGTATATGTGTGTGTGTGTGTATAGTGAGTCAGTGACCTATGTAAAAATACATATATACACACAATGGCAATGAGTCAATGACACACACATATACGCGCACACATATATATACAATGGCAGTGAGTCAATGACCTGTGTGTGTGTGTATGTATATGTGTGTGTATATACACACACACACACAATGGCAGTGGGTTAATGACACACACACACACATATATATATACACACAATGGCAGTGAGCCAATGACATAGATATATAGATATATATATACACAATGGCAGTGAGTCAATGGCATATGTATGCTATGTTGTTGTTAGGTGCCATCAAAATGGTTGATTCATAGTGATGCTATGCATAATAGAATGAAACAGTTCTGCACAATCCTGTTGAGGATGTTCCTTTGCTTGAGTCCATTGTTGCAACAACCGTGTCAATAAATCTCATTGAGAGCCATCTTATACACATATATGTATGTATGCATGTATATATACACATGGATCAATACATACATATACCTATACAGATACAGATACAAAAATATATATCACAGATGCACTCCTGGCACACACATATCTTTTTGATATAGATGTATTTCTTCTTTTGGTGTGTGTGTGTCTATGTGTGTCTTTCTCCTCCTCCTATAGCCGGTCATGCTGCTACTTATTACTTTGTTGCAAACACTTTCTAATGTGCTTCTTTCAATTACACAGAGTCTAAATTTAGATGTTTACATTCTGGACCATATAGGAAATGTGATTCTAGTGTTCTGAGCAAGTTGCTGAGAGAGTTGCTGATGGGTAACTTTAGTGCTTGGACTTGGTGTTGACTCTTTGGGTGGCTGGGGGACGTTATTTTGTTGGTTTTCGACTATGTTCTCAACCTTCCTAATGCCATGACCCTTTAGTACAGTTCATCATGTTGTGGTGACCCTCCAACCATAAAATAATTTTTGTTGCTACTTCATAACTAATTTTGCTACTGTTATGAATCAGGTGACCACTGTGAAAGTGTCATTCAGTCCCCAAAGGGGTCATGACCCACAGGTTGAGAACCGCTGATCTAGAATAACTGAGGCTGCCAGGTCAATGATCTCTTAGTGACTTGCATTGCTAGGTAAATTTTAATTGTGATTCACACTAAAAATATCATTTCAGTCCTATAAATACATTGTTTTCTAAATGCTTTAGAGGATATTT
The DNA here is from genome assembly GCF_000313985.2 of Echinops telfairi. Classification (NCBI taxonomy): domain Eukaryota; kingdom Metazoa; phylum Chordata; class Mammalia; order Afrosoricida; family Tenrecidae; genus Echinops; species Echinops telfairi. The sequence goes on from NW_022103958.1 coordinate 35,695,784, forward strand.
AGTGTAAACAATTTTTTGTGATTTCCCTCCCTACCCACACCCCACCTATCTTTCTGGACTAGTAGGGAATTTAAAGCTCTAAATTTGAAAGTGGCATATGAGTTTCTGGAAATTGAATGAAAAGCTATTCTATTTTGTCCATGAACTTTTTGAAGCTTTGTAGTGGTCAGTTAGGAGCTCTGGTTATACATCTGTTAAGTGCTTGGCTGGCTGTTAACTGAAAAATTGGTGGTTCGAACCTCCCCAGAACCTCCAGAAGAGAGAGATATGGTAGCCTTGAAAACCCCATGGAACACTTCTATCTTGTCACGTGGAGGTTTTATGAGTCAAAATTGACCTGGCAGCTTCTAATATTAACAAAGTTATTTTATTTCTGCAAGTAACTGTTACTTATAGTTTTATAGAAAAAAACAGGAATTAATAGTTTCCTATATTTTCTCTTCATTATGCAGATCTCATTATATATTTTATTCAGAGCGACTCTTACAAGATTAGACTACTCTTTTGAGTCCTTCACTAATTCCTACTAGCAAAGAATTTTTAAAACCACTCTTACAGAACTTTGATTGTATGCGATAGTACATATATTTTAGACATCATTAATAAGGACTTTTGTTATTAATGTAATTGGAAGTGATAAGAAGCATGTTCATGAAAGGTACAGATTCCATATAATATATGAGAGAAATAAAACTCAAAATGTTTGGACAAACTAAAAATAGGAACTTAAACCCAAATCCCCAAGATAAAATTGAGTAGATTCTACTTTTTAAGTTCAGATATAACCAAAACCTTTAGGTGCAGAAGTAATGATTACAGAAATTCAAATAGTAGTCAGTGAATTCAAATAGGAATCAATAAGGGGCGGTGGGTGGAGGTGCTTGAGTTTGAGTTGACAGAGAGTGCCATGGGGTCAGCATAGTGAACGTTGCTGTTGTTAGGTGGTGTTGAGTGGGTTCTCACTCACAGTGACCCTTGGCACAACACAATGAAACACTGCCCAGTCAGTCCTGGGCAGTCCGCACAACTGTTGCTGTGTCTGAGTCCAGGGCGGCAGTCACTATGTCAATCATCTAGTTGAAAATATTTCTAATTTTCACGGATTCTCTACCAAGCACAATGTTTTTCTTTAGCGACTAGCTCTTAGTTTATAAGCTTCAAAGAAACTTCTTTCATACTTGGACAGCTATGACTACTAGGCAGTTGGTTTTGATATTCTGTAAACCATAAATCGGTCCTTGTAATTCTTTATCATTGATCTGCATTCTATATAGAATAAACTAGATAGAATAAGCTCAATCCCTCCTCCATGTGACTTTAAAGACAATTATCATGTCACCTTTGATCCTCTTTTCTCTAGGTTAATATTACTAATTCCTTCAACCTTTCCTCTTATTAAAGAATCTCCTGTCTGTCATCATGCCAGTTGTTCTTCTCTGTGCTGCATTGCTTTTAAGTAGAGTAATTCTGAATGCAACATAATACTTAAGATGCATTCTACTGAGCAAAGGGTTCAGCAGAACTGCTACTTATCAAATGCTAGATACTACACTATTAATGGCAACTGAAATAGAGGGGCAATGTGGAGGTCAGAGTCACACGGAGAAGAACACAGCATCAGGATGGGAGGGAGACTTCTTAACAACCTGTGATAGGCAGATAACACAACCTTACTTGTTGAAAGTGAGGAGAACTTGAAGCACTTAATGGTGGAAACCAAAGACTACAGCCTTCAGTATGGCTTACACCTGACATAAAGAAAAGTCTTCACAACTGGACCAATAAGCAACATTATGATATGCTGAGAAAATGTTGATGCTGTCAAGGGTTTTGTTTCAGTTGGATTCAATGTCAACACCCATTCACTTGGAAACACAGTCATGAAGTCAAAAGACAAATTGTATTGTATAAATAAGAAATATAAGACAAATTATATTGCATACTAAGAAATATAAGACATACATGACCCACCCACTTCCACAGAGTCAACTCTGACTTGTAATGACCCTGTAGGGCAGAGCAAAACTGTTCTATAAGATTTCTGAGACTATAAATATTTATGGAAGCAGACTGCTTATCTTTTTTTCTATAGAGTGCCGATGGGTTTGAATCCTTTTGATTAACAGTCTAATGCTTAGCCCAGTGTTCTCCCCACCCCCTGGACAAATACAAATAAACTCTAATGTATGATAAACACCATGATAGCTCTCTTGGTAAAGTGTTTTGGGAGTTTATAAGGTAGACATTGCTCCTGTCTAGGAAACCATAGTAAAGTTCTGTAGAGAAATAAGTCTTAACTACTTTTGGAGCATGAAAGGATTTATATTGACAGAAATATGAAGGAGGGTATTCTAGACAGAAGAGCCTTAAAACAACCAACAGTCAGTCTTTAACTTAACATTTGTGAAGATACATATGGGATATAACTTTTTCAGTGGTTATGTTCAGATCTTTAAAACTTTTTAATAGAACATTTTATTGGGGGCTTGTACAGCTCTTAAAACAGTCCATACATCCATTTTGTCAAGCACATTTGTACATATGTTGTCATCATCCTTTTCAAAACATTTTCTTTATACTTGAACCCTTGGTATCAGCTCCCCATTTTTTCCCTTGCTCCCCCACTTCCAACTCTCATGAACCCAGATCTTTAATTCTAGGAACTTGAACTTCATATTAAAGGTAATAGAGGAAACATTGGCTATTTTTTAGAACAATCAAGTGGTGGATTAGAGCTTTCCTTTTGGGAAGTTAATCTTGCAGCACAGTGTAGGATGGATGTGAGCAGGGAGAGACATTAAGTTATATATTTTTAGGTTATGGATAATGAAGGCCTGAATTAAGGCTGTGGAAATGAGAAGTGAGGGAGGACAAATGGAAAATATATTAAAACATAGAATTGTTCAGACTTGATCTTTTAAGTGTGGAGACAAAGAGAGAGCTTTTAAACTTTTGGTAATAGGAGGCTGGTGATACAAATAATTTTTGTAAAAGTTGAGGGACATGCTTGGAGGTGGGTCCAATGAAGAGTTCTATTTTGTAATTCTAACCTTGATAGACTGAAGATGTGCCTTAATTTGAATTGTCAGAATAGTATAATGACATAAGAGAAACATTTTTTAAAAGATCATTAAAAAGATTTAGATAAGCTTCAAATTGTATAATAATTATATTCTAGGTCAAAAAAGGTATAGCAGTGCAACTCCTATTTGCCTGCCTTTGGTCCTTTGCAGCTTCAGGCCCATCTTCTCATTTGGGATACCTCCTATCAAATGGATTCCTCACTTTACCCTCACTTTTGCTTCCAGGTTTGAGGACCATATACCTTATGATTAGCTTGCTTGACAGACTTTTGTGATTGACAAAGACCCCTGGTGGTGGTATATTACATTACTTGTTGGTCTGCTAACTGTAAGGTCAGCAGTTCAAATCTACTAGATGTTCCTTGGTAGAAAAATGAGACTCCTTTAAAGATTTATAGCCTTGGAGACACTTTATTGGGTGTTATGAGTCCACATTGATTCGATGGCAGTTGGTTGGTTTATGATATTCTCCTGGCAAATGGTTCAACTCTTTCTAGGACTAAATATATTTCCTCTTATTTCTTTGTATATCTAGGAAGTTATTTATAAAACATTTGTTTATTGTGCTCTATTTGAAAACAAAACAATAACTCTGCACATAATGGAAAAATAATTCCCTGACAGAATTTTTGATCAGCCAATTTATTGCCTAGGGTTTAATTTGCCATATCTTCTAGAAATGCGCTCTGAGAACAGCGATTTAATTGGCTTGTTACAATATGAATGAACAAATGTGACCTGTCAAAAGTGCCCCTCAGAAAGGGAGGCTGCCAGGAAAAACCACTCCTGTTTTCTAGTACATTGAACCTTGATTTAGTTCAAGATAGCAAGATGCATAGATGGATACAATGAATGAACACCAGAATTTACCTTATAAAATCTGCTGATAATTGTTTGTAGTCTGTGCAGAAAGACTGTATTAGATACAGGCTCATATGCTTCCAAGACAGAAGTGCTGTAGCTGTGATCATATGATGAGCTTTAGTTATCCTTGTATCACCCACACTGTTGCCAGTATAGCTGGGCTCTCACATAAATGACAGTTGTCAGAAAATGAATACTTTATAAAGGACTTCTATATCTAAATAAATATATTTAATCAGAGAGTCCTTTGGCTTCTGAAAATAAGTTGTCTAATGAGAATTTCATTTGAGCAGCTGTGACTGAGGAGGTCAACAGGCATTGCCTAGGAGAATATGGCCCAGCTGGTTAAATCTGGTTGTTGTCGTGATTTAAATGGTCAAGTGCTGCTTGTAATCCAGGACCGTCTGTTTGTCAAGGGAAGAGTGAGTGCTTCAGCATAATGTACAGCTGTTTTGATCTATCTTTAATAATAGCTTCAGCTACTGTCATGTCTGTGTATCATACTACTAAGAGGATGATCTTACACCCCGTGAGCTGGTTTGGGTCAGCTTCTGGAGTCCACGGGAAATGTCACGGGAAAGGATCAATGATAAAAATCTTAACTCTGACCTAGTAAAAACTTTCTTGTTGGCTCTTTTAAAAGATGAATTCTTTAGGTCATAATTACGGGGACCAGGAGAGAGCAGCAATGATTGTTGTTAGGTAGAACTATTAGACAAGCTGTCCTGGAGGCCGTCAACTTCATGTGCACTATGCAGGGTTTCAGTGCAAATCCATGGACTGCATATTGATCAGAAATTAGAGCACCGATCCAGTGGAATTGTGTACTTCAAGTTATGATGCTCATGAGGCTATGTGAATTCATTTTACTTTTCATGCAGAGAAAGGGCAGGGGTCTTTGGGTTTTGGATTCCTACAGGGCTAAGCTTTCCAATGGATTATGCAGCTGTTTCTAAGCACAAGAATGAGCATGTGTTTATGTGTATATCTGATGGATTATTATCATTATTCACATCTCTACACAATCTATTTGGGCTTCTACATATATTTTTACTGAAGTATATTTCATTAGCATATATGTTGGTGTCTATTGCTCACCGGGTAGCTTCTGCTGCACCAAAGGAGGAATGGCGTGCAGTTTAAATAGTGAGAAATCCATTTTTGAAAGTCATATGTTTTTAAGTGAACTAGAGCTGGGTTTGAATCTCAGTTCTACTATTGAGAGAAGTAAAGTAGCACACTGAATAAGAGTGTGAGATCTGAAGCTAGATTGCTTGAACTTGAATCACTAGTCAACATTCATCAGGTGGAAGGCCTAATGTAAATTAGTTAATCATTCTGTGCCTCGATTTTTGCAAACCAAAAATGAGCATCATTGTAGTGCTAACTTCAAAAGGTTATTATGAGGATCAAGAGTTACTTACTGCAACAAAAGCATGTAGAACATTGCAACTACATAATAATAAGCACTCAGTAAAGTTAGCCAACATCATTTCTCAGCTGTAGAAACTTGAAGAAACTGCTTTTTTTGGTATATCAATTCCCTCACCTGTAAAACTGGAAAAAGATAAATAATACCCATCTTTCAGGACTGCTTTGATAATTTAATATATATATATATTACATCACATTAAAAAAATAGTAAGCCCATTGGTTCTTTGATAATTTAACATATATATATATATATATATATATATATATTACATCACATTAAAAAAATAGTAAGCCCATTGGTTCTGCCTCATAGTGATTCTTCAGTTGATTCTGACTGATAGTGACCCTATAGGACAGAGTAGACTTGCCCCCATAAGGTTCCCAAAGCTGTGAATATTGGATCAGATTGTCACATCTTTTTACTGTGGAGCATCTGGTGGATTTGAACCCGTCTCTCACTTAGAAGCCAAATGCTTAATCGCCACCGCACCAGAGCTTGTCATAGACCCTGAACAATAATTAATATTTCTCTTGCTATTGTTACTATGAGGAGGCTTCGAAAAGTTCATGAAAAAATAATTAAAATATAGTGGAAGTTTTCCATAAACTTTTTGATCCCCTCTGTATTGGAAAACATTTTAAAAGAGAAATATTACAGGAATTTCATCCTGTACCACAGACAGCATGATGGGAAATGTCCCATGGTTCTAGGAGAGTTAGCTTTTGGCAGCAATGATGTTCTTGTGTTCTGGAAAAACAATTCAGTTTAACTCTCCATTTGAGCTTTTTGGAAAAGCTGATACTAGTTTCCCCACTGGAAGCCAATCTTCCCTGCTGAGAAATATGTGGACTGTGATGTTGTCAGTGAGAGGTTGGTCAAGCCTTGGATGAGGTTTATAGGTAGTATCCAGTTAAAAGCAATGTGTTTGTGCTAAAGTAAAAAGCTATTAACCTGTGCCCCTCACCCCACAAAAGAAAGCTTAACACTCATACCTTGCTAGGATAGCAAACTAATCTGTTAAGGAAAAATTTATGGATGTTCGGTTTTTATCACTTGGGACTGAAGGTTATATTGATGAAGAAGTTAGAATAGCCCTGTTCCAAATCCTTTCTTTATGTTCCTCATTCCTGGGAGAAATTGAAAGATTTTCTGAGTTTTTCCTTAATGAATACATTAAGTATTCATTACAAAACTTCCAGAATTATTATTTCAAGTAAGTTGGAAATTTCAAGTCATTTAAATGCTGAAGTTGCCCAAGACCACTCGTCCTTTTGGTGAAGAAGCAATCAGGTATTCATAGCAATATCGATGCAACTTTATTTGAATTCGTTTTTCTTCTTTTTGAAGTAATGTTTTTCTTCAATGGTATTTCTATCTTGCTCATCTTTTAAAGAATCTGTATCAGAGTCATAGAAAATACTAGTATGAGATAGGTAAAATAAACAGATTTTCTCAAAGCATTGTACAATGACATTTACAGATATAATGAGGAACTAATGCTCTGGTTTTTTAATTATCAAAAGCTAAATTATTTCAATGTATTTTAGCATTAAGTACATTCCCATTCTTTGGGAACAAATCTTTTATATAACTCCTCCCCCAAAAGATATAATATTTCAGAATCCCATGAACCCTAGGCATTCTGGGAAAACTGTGGTTATTTTAATTTGCTATTGTTTTGCAACTCCTATTTATATTCTTGGCAATATACCTTTTTCTTAACTTTATTTTGTGTGTCTCTGCCTTGAAAGGACATCACTTCATATTTCTCAGGCCTGTCCTATATCTCTGATTTTTTTAAAAAAATAATTTTATTGGGGGCTCTTACAGCTCTTACACAATCCATCCATCCATTGTGTCAAGCACATTTGTACATATGTTGCCATCATAATTATCTTTTAAAAAATCATTTTATTGGGGGCTTTTAGAATATCTCAGATTTTAAAAGTAGTTTCTTAAGGCTCTTTCTCCAAGGATGTTGGAAACAGATGCATGCAATTGTTTGCTTTTTCCTTGTACTGACCTGGGAAGCAAGAAGATGGTCTCTGCAGGCATTTTATTGCTTTGAAATAGGACGCTGTTTTCTGACGGTTTGATCAGTCATAACTTCATTTGATATTTAAACCTGTCGTTTGAGCGGAACATTAGCATTTTATATTTTTCCCATTGGTAATTTATTAGATTGACTTGTCCAAGATTTTTTTCTTTGATATTCAAAAAGGAATAGGAACCAGTTTTTTATACACTTCAAGGAGACTTTAAATAGTTTGGGGAAGTTGGAGTTAAAAGATAATGGGATTTTTCCAGGAACTTTTTGAAGGCCCTTTGTATGTACATGAAATTGAAAGTGAAAAAAAATTAAAGGGAGCAAAAGAAAACAAAAGGAAGTATTAAACATTGGTTTATTATGTAACTACACATATACATATGAGTGCATACACGTGTGTGCACATATACCCTTATATAAAGAAAATAGGCAAACTAATAAAACAATTTCATGTTATTTCACTACCAATGTAATAAACATTACTGGTACCTATGTTTTCTTCACCTGTACAGTCTCTTTGTTTTCTAACTAGAGATTACTATTGTCAGAACTTTTGGGTTTATCATTATCTTCTTTTTTTGTTTTAAAATAGGGTTTTTCGTGTGCCTCTAAATACTATATCTTGTAGCTGTGCTTTAGTCATTAATAAAACTCATGTCACAGTGTACATTTCTGACTTGCTTTAATACTCATAGCTTAAGATCAGTTTTGCTATAGATATAGTTCACTTTTAATTTTTGTTCAAGATTCCATTGAGTGTCTCACCACAGTGTATTCTCCTGTCTAGTCTTCTGTCTCTGGATCTTGGGAGTATTGTCAATTTTCTACCACAAACAATGCAGATAAAAACATTCTTGTACCAGGCTCTTGTTGAAAATGTGTTTCTTTTTATGGGTGTATCCCTAGGGATGGAATTATTATTGTCAATTTTTTCATTCTTTTCTACTTTACTGGGAAGTGTAAGACAAAGAGGTTTCTATTCCTGCTGCTGCACACACACACACACACACACACACACACATTGTAACCCTTGAAAGCTTTTACTTAACTGTGTCTACCTTTTGGCTAAACCTTCCCCAAAATGTCTAGTACAAGTTTTCTTTTATCAGTGATATTTTCAGACACTCACAAAAGTCTTTGATGAACCTTTCACTGCAATTTTCCTTTTGTTGTATCTTAATAGACTATCTCCAGCCTGTCTTTCAACTACTGTTATTCTCCCGTTAGACGATGATTACTAGTTTGTTAGGAAACACACCTTTCCTTTCTATTGGTCACCTGTACTGATGTGTCCAGCTCAAGGCACAGTTATTGAATTAGAGTAGCTCATGATCTAAATCAAGTTCATGATCTTTTCCCCATTAAATACCCACTTCAAACTCAAATTTAACTAGCACTGCCTAACCATTTATATTGAAATAGATATTTTTCTAGTCCAACAGTTGATTGGTGGCTGATAATTATGACCTCTGCCCTTAAAATGTTTAATTTGATCATTCTTTCAGGTGCTCTCTTAGATTTTATGACACTCTTGTCCTGAGTCTGGCAACTTTTGGAGTAAATGCACAGCCATTGCCATTGAGTCAATTCCGGCTCACAGTAACCCTGTAGAGGGCAGACTAACTGCTCCTTAGACTTTTGAAGGCTATACATCTTTACAGGAGCCGAAAGCCTCTGCTTTTTCTCTCAGAGTGACTGAGATTTGCAGCCTATGTTTTCTTCACCTGTCCAGTCTCTCTGTTTTCTAACTAGAGATTACTCTTGTCAGAACTTTTGGGTTTATCATTATCTTCTTTTTCTGTTTTAAAATAGGGTTTTCGTGTGCCTCTAAATACTATGTCTTGTAGCTGTGCTCTAGTCATTAATAAAACTCATGTCACAGTGTACATTTCTGACTTGCTTTAATACTCATAGCTTAAGATCAGTTTTGCTATGGTACCAGTGTTTCTTAACTTAGTCCCTTGGGATTCCATTCATCTGAAAATTTAAGAATGAACGTGTAAATGACAGGTTGCTTTGGATAGTCCCCTCTTTCCACCCCATCCCCATTTCAGATAAAATATAGCAACTGAGAGAAATTATCTATATAATATACTCAATACATAAAGTCTTAAAATTATTTTTTGTTCTTTTTCATAGTATTTACTGATATCACATATTAAGATAGTATTATTTTAGAACATAGAGAACAGCAGTAAATTAGTATGGTTTACTTATACATCTTATTCCCATAAAATAAATGCACTAAAGGTCATATGTAAATTTTATTTCTCTATAAAATTTTTAATTTCTCTCTTAAATCCTTATTCTAATAAGAGAAAATATGGTCTTGTTTCCAGGTAAACATAATAACTTCTGAATTTAACTTGAGTCATTTATAATTATGCCTTTGATTTCTTCATCAGGTTATATGATTTTCAGGAGGACTTTAAGCATTATATTTTTACTGAAGTATTGGTGTCTGGTATCATTGATCCTTTTTACGTATTAAACTAGAATAGAAGCCATTGGTTAAAATCCAAACACTTTAACTAAAAAGAAGGCCCAGCATACATTACTCTATCAGTGCCTTAGCCTACCCCACCTGTACGGATCTTTCAAATGGTTCCTCAAAAGTCTTTGCACTTACTTTCCCTTCAATCCATAATGATTTTCTCTTAGCTTTCTGTGTAAGGGTAAGTAAAAAGTATTTCTCCTAGGTTTCCAGTTCTTATATGCCAAGTTTATGCCAAATAAAATGTGTTTAAACTAGTTTCTGTGACCAGAGGGCGGCTGCAGAAAAGTTCTCTCAATAATACCCTTGTCTCAGTCTTGTTAGGGTATCTTTAGAAAACCCCCCAAATCTTCAGTCCAAATGGTAGCTTCCAAGGGCACCTGCTGGGCCAGTTAAATTCAAGCAGTGTGGCCAGCTTAGACAGTTGTAGTGGCTGGTTTTTGCTATTCTAAAAGGATGGTGATTAGATTTTCCTGAGACAGGATCATCAGTGGGTCCTAGTATGAGGAAGTTATAAGAAAATTGAAAATTGCACTGGTGATAAAAAGGCTTGGTAAGTTTTGCTGAGAAATTTTTCTTTTCATTTTGACAATGTGCCTGCTTATTCTTTGAGGCTAACAAGGGCTGCCCTATGAAAATTTCATTGGAAAGCCTTATTGCTTCTACCCTTCAACCCTGGTCCTGTCCCTTTAGACTTATTTTTGTTCTTCAAGCATAAAGAACATTTTTTAAGGAGCACAATTTGAGTCCCTTGAGTCTTGCTTTGATGAGGTAGACATGCAGGAGTACATACATCTTCAGAGAAGGTTTGTACTTGTTAGGCACTGTGCAGTGCGTCCAGACTCATAGCAACCATATGTACAGCAAAATACAACACCGCCCTGTCTACTCCGGTGCTGTCCTCACAGCCGGGAGGCTTGAGTCCATTGTTGCATCCATTTCAATCCATCCCACTGATGTCTTCCTCTTTTTCACTGACCCTGTTCTTTACCAAGCATCATGTCCTTTTCTAGGGATTGGTCTCTCCTGATACCATGTCCAATGTGTGTCAGATGAAGTCTCACCATCCTCATTTCTAAGACACATTTTGGCTGTACTTCCTCCAAGACAAATGTGTTTGCTTTCCTGGCAGGCCATAGTACCTTGAGTATTCTTCATCAACCGCATAGTTCAAATGCAATCAGTTCTTCTCTGACTCACGCTTTATTCCCTGTCCAGTTTTCACATGCAAATGAGGCCAATGAGCATGCCATCGCTTGGGTCTGGGTCACCGTAATCCACAAAATAATAATATTTAAAAGAGGTCTGAGAAAGCCCTGGTGCTATAGTAGTGGTTACGTGCTGGGCTGCGTTCCCTGAGGTCAGCAGTTTGAAAAGTGACTGGTGAGTCACTTTGCAAGAGAAAGACAGGGTTTTCTACTCTAGTTCTACCATGTCCTAAGAGGGCTGCTATGAGTCAGCATCAACTTGTGGCAGTGAGTTTGGTTTGCTTTGGTTTGTCAAACAGCTTGGCCCAATGCTGTACTTCATGTGATTTCCTGCCTACTACTTCCATTAAGTGTTCATGGTGTTGTTGCTGGTAGGTGCCTCCATTCAGTTTCAACTCATAGTGACATTATGTACAACAGAATGAAATACTGCCCCGTCCTGCACCACCCTCACAATCTTGTTTTAGCCTATTGCTGCACCCACTGTGTCAATCCACCTCCTTGGTGGTCTTCCTCTTTTGTACTGACCTCCGACTCTCCCAAGCATGTAGTCTTTTTCCAGGGACTGATCTCTCTGATCATGTGTCCAAAGAACAAGAAATGAAGTGTCACCATCCTCACTTCCATGGAACATTTTGGCTGTACCTCCTCCAAGATAGATTTGTTTGTATTTCTGGAAGTCTATGGTACTTCCAATGTTCTTTGCCAACAGTGTAATTCAAATACATCAATTCTTAGAGCTTCCTGATTCACTGTCCAACTTTCAAGTCCATCTCAGGGGATTGAAAACACTATGGCTTGGGTCAGGGGATTGAAAACACTGTGGCTTGGGTCAGGGGATTGAAAACACTATGGCTTGGGTTGGGATTGAAAACACTATGGCTTGGGTCAGGGGCTTTCAGTGAGGTCTCTGCTCTTCAACACTTTCAAAAGGCTTGAACAGCACATTTGCCCAGTGCAATATGTAGTTTGATATTTTTCCTTCTTTTTAAAAAAAATCATTTTATTGGGGGCTCATACAGCTCTTATCACAATTCATATATGTATGTATTGTGTCAAGCACATCTGAACATATGTTGCCATCATCATTTTCAAAACATTTTCATTCTACTTAAGTCGTTGGTAACATTTTCTCATTTTTTCCCTTCCAACTCTCATGAACCCTTGATAATTTATAAAGTATTAGTAATTTTTTCATTTCTTACACCAACCAATGTTTCCCTTCACCCGCTTTTCTGTTGTCCATCCCTCTGGGAGGAGGTTATATGTAAATTATTGTGATCAGTTTCTCCATCCTCTCCTCACCTTCCCCTTCCCCTCCTGTTATCACTACTCTCATTATTGGCCCTGAGGGGGTTATCTGTCCTGGATACCCTGAATCTCTAGCTCTTATCTGTACCTGTGTACATGCTCTGGTCTAGCCAGATTTGTAAGGTAGAATTGGGGGTCATGATAATGGGGTGGGGAGGAAGCAATAAAGAACTAGAGGAAAGTTGTATGATTCATCGGTGCTATACTACACCCTGACTGGCTCTTTTCTTCCTTGTGACCTTTCTGTAAGGGGTTGTCCAATTTTCTACAGATGGGCTTTGGGTCTCCACTCTGCACTCTCCCTCATTCACCTCGATATGGTTTTTTGTTCTGGGTCTTAGATGCCTGATAACCGATCCCTTTGACACCTCCTGTTCACACAGGCTGGTGTGCTTCTTCCATGTGGGTTTTGTTGCTTATCAGCTAGATGGTTGCTTGTTCATCTTCAAGCCTTTAAGACCTCAGATGCTATATCTTTTGATAGCCGGGCACCATCAGCTTTCTTCGCCATAGTTGGTTTTGCAATCACTTGGTCTTCAGTGATCGGGTCAGAAAGGTGAGCATCATGGAATACCAGTTCAATAGAACAAAGTATTCTTGCATTGAGGAAGTAATTGAGTGGAGGCCCAATGTCCATCTGCTACCTTAATACTAAACCTATAAATATATGCACATAGGTCTATTTCCACATCCTCATATATAAATATATTTACATATGTACAGGCCTTTATTTAGACCTCTATAAATGTCATTTGCCTCCTACTTCTTCCCTCTATTTTCTTTTACTTTCCTCTTGTCCCACTATTATGTTTGGCCTTCATTCCGGTTTCCGTGATTCCTCTCAGTTACATAGCCCTTGATCAAACCCTATCAGACATCCTATGCCCTCCTAGTCATTGATTTTAGATCAGTTGTTGTTCCCTTGTCCCTGGGTTTGTTTACACCCACTTCCTTCCCCCCCCCCATCCCCTTTCCCAGCTCCCCCCAGAACCATCTGTCCTGTTATTTTTTCCTCCGATTGTTTATCCCGCCTATCTTATTTAGATAGATATGCAGAGACAGTCCTGGCCCACCAAGCCCTGAGGACAAAATTTCTGCTCAGAGCAGCCAATGCACAAAGAGGACCATAGGGCCGGCTCCAGTATGAGATGTCAGGTCTTACACTGACTCATACCTCTACAAAGGACAACACTGGAGGTACAGTGCGGGAATTGTGCCTGATCTGACCCCACCACACTGGGGTGAAACACTAAGGGTGTGCAACAGAACAGCAAGGGGAGCAAAGCAATGAAGTCCCTGGGGAATACCAAAAATAGACTTTGGGGCCAGGGCATTGCACCCCATCAGACTTGACTGGAAAACACTCCTAAAGGCCAACAAACAAACCTGGAACTATTTATAGGCTTTTCTTTTTTTGTGGTTGTGTTTTGTTGTTTTGCATTTTTGTTTTGTTTTGCTCTGTCTTGTTTTTGTGTATATTATTAAGCTCTTTCATACGGCATTTCAGTGGCCCAGGTGTAGTAAAGGATAAACTGGAGGAAGAGGAGGGAGGATGAGTTGGAGGAGAAAGGAAGAATACACAATGAATATTTTTTAAAGTGATCTGCAGGTTAGTGGAAGAAATGCATATAAACAGAGGGGGTTCCGACTTGCAGTGGTCCTACTAGACAAAGTAGGACGGCCCGTAATGAGGGTTCCAAGAATGTCATCTTTCTGAGAGTAGAGCAGATCTCCAATTTTTTTCTCCAGAGCAAAGCAGAGGTGCTGGAGGGTTCAAACTGCTGACCTTTCAGTGATTAGCAGCTGGACACTTAACCACTGCACCACCGAGTCTCCTAAGAAGGAGACTCAGAATAAAGAGCTATCATTTAACTTAGAAAACCTAGAAGGGCTTCACAGACCTTTACAGAGCTGAATTTTGAAAAAAGTAAGTTCATCTCAGGTCCAAGACATACAATAAAACTCCAGGAAGAGAGAAATAGTAGTTTCAATAGAATGGATTCAATGGTATGGACAATTTTGTGAGCTTGGTAAATGTCAATTTGTTTGACTTGCTGGAATAAGAGATACGTTGTAAAGCGTTTGAATTTTATTCTGTGGGTAGAGGGGAACACTAGGGCACACACACACATATTTTAACAGTTTTATTGGCACTTAATCCACATATCACAAAATTCAGTATTCCAGTCATATCAGAGTTGTACAATCATTATTATCACAATCAACTATAGAACACTTTATTTTTAACCCCCATGGTTAAATCATGTTTAAAATGAGCTGTGTATTCAGCATAAGTTTTCTAGTGCTCCCTCCTCCTTCCAACATACATTGTTTGATCCCCCTGCCCCTTCACCCTCCCTGTCTTCCACTCCTACCTCTACCTCCCCTATAAGCCCTGGCATCAGTCCTTTTTTTTAAAAATAAATCATTTTATTGGGGGCTCTTACAGCTCTTATAACAATCCATAAATCAACTGTATCAACATATTTGTACGTATGTTGCCATCATCATTCTCAAAACATTTTCTTTCTACTTGAACCCTTGGTCTCAGTTCCTCTTTTTTGTATCTACTTCTTCTGTGATTCATAACTGGAAAACCCAACAGAAACTATATAAAACAGAAACAAAATAA
Organism: Echinops telfairi; assembly: GCF_000313985.2. Classification (NCBI taxonomy): domain Eukaryota; kingdom Metazoa; phylum Chordata; class Mammalia; order Afrosoricida; family Tenrecidae; genus Echinops; species Echinops telfairi. The sequence continues at coordinate 35,710,858 of NW_022103958.1, forward strand.
AGTGGCAAGGATAAAAGATAAAAATATAAATAGTGAGTAAGAAAGAAAAGACCACTGTGAATATTTAAAAGGCCAGGGAAGAGATTAGATTATTTTAAAAGTAAGAGAATGAATGACATAATTGGACAGGCTCCTTAAAGAATTAACTTTGGTAACATTTTGGCTATCAATTAGAATGAGGCAAGGGCAAATGCTGCAATTTCTGTTGTTAGACAATTTTAATGGTCCAGACCTGTGCTGGTCACAATCTAAGCAACTAGTATAGTGGCGGAGGATGGAGAGGAGCAAGATCACAGTTAAGGTTGCCCATTAGGGGTTTGTATATGGTGGTTGGGAGGTGAGACAGGGAGATAATCAAAATGTGACATTTAGCAGGGGTCATTGATTCTAGACATTGACTATACATAGATGAGTAAGGTTAGGGACAAGGTTGGAATTTAGACAAATTGAGCTTGAACATTCTGTGAAAGTATATAAGCATCCAGTAGTGAGATGTATGTCAGACTACCCTGGATATCAAGAGAGTTGAATACCTCTTAGCTCCTGTTCCTGTGATGGATTTAATGTCCTTTTTCTTAGGGGATTCATTTTGATTAGTCATTGTTTCTTTCAGGTGACTTCAAAGTCGGGACACCTGTGGAAGCTCTGTAATTCACCATTTTATTCATGTAAAAGAAAGAGAGAAAATATAAGCATAATCCCAAACATGGGTCATGTGTGTCTCATATATTCATGTGAACTCAATCTTGTAACCTATAGAATTCCTCCCACCAAACAAACCCACTGCCTTCGAGATGACTGTCCCACGGGGTTTTCAAGGCTGTAAATTTTTATGGAAGCAGCTGCCACAGCTTTCCCCTGCCTAACCTAGCTAGTGGGTTTGAACTGCAGACCTTTTGGGAATGCTTAACCTCTGCACCACCAAGGCACCAACCTAATATCCAAACCAAAAATCCCACTGTCATGGATTCGATTCATAGAGTGATCCTATATATGGTTTCCACGACTGTAAATCTGTAGAGGAGTCTCATCTGGTTGGTTTGAACCTCTGAGCTTGTGGTTACTGCTTTGTACTTACCCACAACACTACCAGGGCTCCCTAGCTTCATGTCAGTAGTTCTCAAACTGCCAGCAGCATTGGCAACACCTGGGAACTTGTTGAAAATGCAAATTCTTTGGCTTCTCCACAAACGTTCTGATCAAAATCTCTAAAAAGGGTAGGGGAGCAATCTGTGTTTTAACAAGCTCTTCACATGACTCTGATGTATACTAAAGATTGAGAATTGTAGCTCAGTTATACCATATTATCCTGTATGGCTACATAAACTTTGATACCATGTTGCTGTGTGGATAATATAATTTTGGCTGTCTTTAGGCTCAATTATTTAATGAACGATTAAACGACAGTGAGTTGATTTGATTAAGAAGTACAATGGAAGCACATACAACTACAGTTCAATATATTTCAAGGGGTATAGATAGAGGTTATAATTCCATTTTGTTCCTTTCAAAAAAATCTTAGTGTATATATGTTTACAACTCCATGTTGTTAGAGAATTCAATTGATATGATCCCATGAACCCAAAGGAAATTCAACACTGCCTGAGTGGTTCTGTGATTTGTTTAGGATAGTGGGATAGGGCCTATGGGACCTACAGAAGAAATGTTGATGAAGCAAAGAGGAAAAGTTATTGAATGGTTTTCACTCTATTTCGATTGTTTGAGATTTCATTTCTATTTCTGTACCTTGATCAACTACTCATGCTGTAGCGTGTGGTTCTTTACCCAAGGATCCCTAATAAATGTTACCAGATGATTTAACCTAGAAAGCAAAGCCTCTATCATGGTTGGGCTATAAGACGATTAACATCTAATTGCTCAAGAAAATCCTGTGTCTTTGTTAGACGTACGTATACAGATTTATGGGTGCTTAGGTGGCCTGAGCAGAAGTGAATTTCCTAGTTGTTTATTTAGGTGAACAGCCTCAGGTTCCTCTGGTGATGAACTTGAGCTTTCCTTAGCCCCACTTGCTCTGCCATTCCTGCTGTTTTGTAACAGGGCTTAAAAGTGCTTTAAGTGCTTGTGACCATGGTAAGGAATGAAAATGTCTTTCCAGCACTGAGAGGATTGCATTAGACTGAATAGTCACCTCACTTGTAAAAGCACTATTAGAGTGGGGCAGCTGTAAGTAAGGATAACCATTTGTGTCCACTGCTTATTTACTGAAAATTGTCAATGTATTATTTATTGAGAGCTCTCCAGACAGTGCTTGTCAGAATAAAAATGTCAGCTCTGAGCAAAATGTTATAATACATAATAAAAATGCTAGGTACGCATTTTAGGGAGACAGCTAATTAGACCTGCTTTTTCTTAAGGAAGGAACCGTAAAAATGTTGAATATTGTGTACTTTCTCCATTTGTATAAGTCCTTTCCTTTTCCCCCTGCTCAGCTCCAAATTTGGTTTAGAAATAATTTGAACAACTTTGTGTTGTTGCCATTAGATACTCTGAGTAGTGGGGAGGCTGCTGCGGGAGGAAGGGCCTGGCGTGCGATCCGACAGTGAGCAGCTGCCCTCGCCTCCATGTTTTGTCTGAAATTAGAAGATGTCACTTCCTCTCTGAGCACTGCTCGTGGAAAACTGCCTCCAGTGTAAACAACATAAAATTATTAAGCTTATTCCTCAGCCGTGCTAATTAACCCCAAACAAATTTCACATTAAGGAAACAGAATTCAATCAATGTAAATGTTATTGCTGTGTATTACTGTAAGCAATAATATAGTGGCTCAAATAATTAATTACTTTGTATTTTTTTAAGATAGTATTCTCCTTTTTTACGGTGTTGCAAAATATTGTGCATATTCCTTTCCTGTCTTCCACTTCCCCCGCGTAGACTAGTAAAGATGGCCTGTGTGAAAGCATGGGTAATGCGCAGTGATGTTTACTGGAAGGGAAATGTGTTTTTGAGTGCTTCATGTTTGCTTCGTCTGGAGGGTTTTCATTGGCAATGCGTATGAAGATTTTGTTTCCTCTTACCTATTGTTGCTCACTCACATTTTCTCGTCCTCCTCCCCGCCAGTCTTAAACAAAATGACTAGCTGTGGTGATGGTCTGTGATCTTTGAAAAGAAGGATGTTAAATGAGATGCCACTTGACTGTTTTTCAGGTCTGAGGAAGCCGGTGCCAACTGACTTTCCCTTTTTGTTTGCATGTTGTTGTTCCATAGTTGGGCTCCTGTGGGAAATTAGAATATCTTTTTTGAATATTTCCGTTATATAGTTTTTGGAAAAACCTCTAAATAGCTAAATAGGAATTACAGGTATTTGGCTATGTCTATGGGTGACTAAGGGTAAAATTTATCATTATCATCAGCATCCTCATCCTCAAAGACTTTTGAAGACATAAAATACAGAAGCTAGATAATATGTAACTTTATATTCCATGTACTAAAACACACACTTGCTGAATGTGGAGTTATTTCCTAAAAAGAGATAGCCATTTCTATGTTGTATGGAAGACAAATTAAATGCTGTGGTTTTAAAAATATTCTGAAAAATTTCACATTCTTTAACCAACATATATATTTAACTCAGTGAATACAATAATATGATAAAATCTTACTTTTTACAGATTTCTTTAGTACTGGCTATTTTTTTGATAATTTTCTAGCAAATGTCCATCCCTGTCCTTCTGAATCCCTAATTAATGTAGCGTCCTATGTCATGAACACTTAAATCCTTATCCTTAGCTGTTAAAACTTTATGTTAGCAGGAGTACTTAATCTTTTCATCATATCTAAAAATCTACAAAGCAGGTTGCTATTAAATATTTACAGTGAGGCCACGATAAACAACATGTTTCAAGAATGAGCCAAAGCATGCAACCAACAAATAAAAATAATTCTTTATGCCCCTAGTTGAGAAAAATTTTAAACTTTGTGCAAGGATGTTTCGAAAGGCCACCTGAATATGCCATTTATCGGATTGTATTTTGGGGTGTCAGTCGATTTGTTTCAGATGATTGCTTTATCTTTTGTCCGTTTATTTAGGTCCTGTAGCCAGGTAGTTATGCTTTTTTTTAAAACTCTTCAGGCATTTGTTTTACTTTTTTTAAACAAGAAAAAAGTTTAGATTCTCTTTTATTATATTTTGTAGGCAATTGATAATATATCATAGATTACATAATTACATAAGTAGTTATGTCCAGTACTATTTTAAGACCATAGACCACAACAATCTTGTGTTGAGCATTTCTATACTTTTAAATATATATGATGATAAGTATGTTTTAAGCAAAAGCTTTAGGTAATACACATGCTATACAAATAATATAAATAGCTAAATATGAAAATTTGCACTTGGGTAATCTTCCAGTAATCAGGACAGAAAATCTTAAACAATAGGATTTCTATGACTACTATTTCTAGATTTTAAAGTTACTCTATAATAGCAAACCCAAAATACAATAGAATTATAAAATAAAGGTCCTACTTAGTAAAAGTGATCCTAGTATAATTTAAAATGAGATGAAAAGGGTTATAGTCTTCTAGTTTATTTTTAAAAAAAACAACAAAAAAACCCCAAAGTATAAAAGGTAAAAAAAGACTCCAGAATCTTGAAACCCAGTGGTCCTGAAGTGATGGGAAAATAGCCAAGGTGTCACAGCTAATTTCTGACCCTGTTTTATGAGTTCTGCTGTTCTGTATTCCCCCTGTCAGCCCCGGAATCCCTGAGGCTGTGCAAACTGGCTGAACATCACTCAATCCCAGTTTTATATCCCCTTTTAATAATGTTGAGTCTATTCTGTCCAACTTTGATTCAGACAACCTGCTTGTCTTGAGAAAGTGATAGATTTAATCAGTGACTCTGTCTCCAGCATAGCTCCCACTGTGTGTGACGAGAGCCAGCGAGTAGTGCAGTGGTCTGTCACTTCTGTTTGAATGGATAATGTGGAGCCCATCAGCTGAAAAGACAGGAGCTGGAACTGCTTGTTAGGACACATGATCAAAAGCCACTCTCTGCTTTCTGCCAATCAAACCTCCTGTCGCCTTGTGGGGCAGACATTAAATAGATTTTTTTTTTTCCGGCTTACACTGTGGGCACTTTGCCAATTTGACATGTGAACTGTGACAAAAGATCGTAGAGTTTCAACTGCTTGCTTGCTGGTTGACTTAAAATCTTATACCACACTTGTTGTCAAAATGAAATATTTATAATAGAATATTATGATAATGCTACTAAAATATTATTCAGCATCTTTATGTTGTAGTTTGTGGATGTTTTGGAGCGTAGGTCAGAGTAAACAATAAGACAGTAGACACGTGTTACTTAGGTTAAAGTAAGAAAACAAATTGCAAAATAAATGAATCCAATTGCAAAGTTACCATAAGTGTATGACTAATAATTTTGGATAAGAGGACTATTGTTTTTAATCATACTAACATAAGTCAGTTAAATATTATTTTGTATTTTCTTTGCTTTAAAAATTATTTGCAAAAAAATTTATTTGCTTATAAGTTAGGTTACATGAGCTTTTTAGTGCTATATTGTAGCCTAAAACATTAAAACTATATTTGGATGTTTTAAGTCAGGTGTGATTCTCTGAGAAGATGGGCAACTCTCTGAATTCTGCTTTAAGACATTCCCTAGTTTGTAGGTTTTGACGAGTGTTTTTATTCAACTTTTACTGTTTGTCATCCCCTAAAGCTTCCCTCATTCTCTTGCCACCTCATCTCTATTCCCCTAGCAATCCAGTAAGGATGGTGTCATACACTTAATTGTAAGCTTTGTAAGAAAAAATGAGTACTTCTGATTTTAAAGAAGGGAACCTGGCCTTTCCTATGATTTCCACACAGCCGTATAACTGTTCTAAAGCTGTTAAATTTTAGTTGGTGCTCTGGTAGCTCCAAACTTGCCACTTGGTACTTGCTGTTTTTTCTCTAATGATCATTTTAAAAGGATTTAAACATTTTCACCAAAACATACCATGGCAATCTAGAGGAACTCATTTAAACAGTGAGCTACACATCAACAGCTGCTCCTTCAATAAGCCATTCTTTATAATACCCTTATTACCTTCTAGTGTCTCAAATTCTGATTAGTCAACAGTGCTGATTGCCGCACAGCATTCCATTGCCCATCTTCCTTCTGCTCAGCTGCTCATGTCTTAGTTGTTATTTGATTACAACACAACTTGTGCATTGTTTCTCCAAGTTGCTCTTCACATTGTGTCTTAAAAACTTGGAATTATCCCCAGGGAAACTGGGATGGTGCGAGAGTGACTTTCTTACAGCCCTTAAAAATGTCTGACTAAACTGTGGCATTAAAAAATCACATAAATATAGAGCTCTTAGGTCGGAAAAAATATGTGTGACTTAAATTTAATACTTCACATTATGAAACAGATAATATATGTGGAAGTATTTTGCAAAGCATAGAGGACTTTGCAAGTGTAAAGAGCTATCAAATTGCTGTATTATGGTTATTAAATTTCAGTCAGATAGGCTTTTGTAAATTACCTCGGAAAGAGCTAACTATGTATGCACAACTTCACAGAAAGGACCTGAAACTCTATCTTCTTTGCTCCAGGACTAGGTATTTTTATCCCAGTTACTCTGCAGCCCCAGTGTTGGCCCACTACATAGGACAGCAGGTTAGTAGCTCAAGTTGTGATGAAATGAGTAAAGAGTAGGGGAAATCTCTATAACTATATTTGGATTTCAGCATTTCCTTTATTGTGACCCTCTGGAATCTATTCATGGTCAGTAGGAAACGCTGACAGACTAGAAATGCAACCCTAGTCAAGGCCCTAAATCAGCCGTTGTACTCTGGAGTTGTCTCTGGAACCAGCCAAGCTCTTTTGTAAATGAAAATTGGTGTGAGTGGGAAAAGACGCTGACGTGCTTTACTTCCTCTTCAGGGATTCCAGTTAAAGAAGAGAAGGTCATCAAGGCTCCCAAACTCCTCAGACGATTGCCCCCAAGTACATTCTGGCGCTGTAGGACAGAGTAGAATGGATCCAGAGGGGTTCCAAGGTTGTAACTCTTTATGGAAATAGACTGCCACATCTTTTCCTGAGGGACAACTGGTGGAATTGAACCACCAACCTTTCTAGTAACAACCAAGGGTGTTACCCACTGTGCAAACAGGTCTCCTTTCAGTAAGGTTAGATACTGGAACATATAGCAAGCATGCAAACTTGTTTTATCAAGAGAGTTCTGTTTGGAGATGTTAGTCAATATAATTTTCTTTGTCTTTGGTAGACCAGTAAGAATTACACCTAATTAGTGTATGCAGCGGAACATGAAGGAGATGTGACTTAATTTTTGTGAGAGCTGTCTCTTTTTTATGTTATTTTGTGATTGCATCTTTTCTTCATCAAACTGTACTGACTATAAGCAATCTCCAACTACTATTTGGTTTGACTTTCCGACTTCCTTTTGGCATAGCTTCCTAAAGCTTTTGTTGAACTCTATTGGTGCAGTAGAGTCTTTGCACTGATATTTGTCAAAAATAATGAAAATGGTTCATGTTCTAAAAATGTACAATTTATCAAATAGCTTGTGTAGTCGATTTAAATAAGTCTCATAGAAGTTTCAGTCCTGATTTGAAAAAATAGCATAGGAAGAATTTATTTATAAGAACCTTAATAGTTTCTCTCAATTCCTTTTACATTTTAGATTACCTTATAATTTTCTAAATCTACATGAACAATAATGATCAATTTTGTCAGTATTATTCACACCTTTTATTAATTTAACATAGATGAATAAATGTGAATGTTGTGAAGAGTTGATTGGGAATAGATTTTAAATCTGACAGTTAGATTACAGGGTACCTAAGAAAAAATGGCTCTTTCACTAGGTACCTAGTAATTTAATTCTTGTTTGAAATTATTATAATTTATTACAGTGTGTGGGTCCTAATGAATGTCTACTATTAAATGAAAAGGAGAAATTGAAATTAAGATTATGAAATTCTTTTAACTCATATCTTAAAATCCTCTTAAACAATTCAGAAGACATTAATAAGCTATGTAGGTTTCTTTCCATATTCAGTAATGACAAATAAAAACATTTTTTAAGCATTTAAAGATTCTAGATAATGTTGATGCCATTAAACCTCAAAGCATGCAATCTTGGAATTTTATAACGTGGTAGTAGCCATTCTAACAGAAAAAAAAAACCCTGGTAAATCTATTTAAATATTTACATGGGCTATACAGAGACGTTTTTAGCATTTGTTTTTCTAGAAATGACTAGGTTTATTTAATATTAGCCATTTAAAGTAGGATGGTTTGAGACTTCATTGAACTATAAACCACATTGGGTTAACATTTTAGAAATATTAAATACTGAAGAGATTTTAAAAGTGTGAGTGAAAATTAATATGTATATAATCTTCAAATGCCCACTGGCTTTGAAACTTGTCACTCCTAGATCTAAGTAAAGCCTAGCATGTATACAAAATGAAGATCAAATCTTTGAAGAATAATTATCCCTGGACAGAAACAATGAAATTGCTAAGATAACACTTTGTAATTCCTGAGTAGCTTGTCTGTAGGGTCAAATAGTAATTCCTGGGTGGCTTGTCTGTAGGGTCATTTGAAAAGGGTTCTTTAGTACCTTACTTGCAGGAAAGCTTCCATAATTTGACTGTTTATTTTAAAAATGAAGAAAGAAAATCAGATCTACGGTCTCTTTGAATTTCAAACTCTTCATACAAGGGCCTTCAAAAAAGCTCATGAAAAGGGCTGAAAGATAATGGAAATTTCCCATAAACTTCTTGAGGAAGCCCCTGCCTTGTATGCTGACCTAAGACCAATAAAGGTTTTTTCCCCCTTAATTTTGAAGAGTTTTTTGTGTTCTTTTAAATCAAGGCTGTTATATAATACAGGTATAGGGCAGTAATGAATATATAAACACACATGCACACATATACATTTCATATAGGATGTATGTACATGTGTATGTGCATATATATTTTGGGAGAGAGATTAAGCAAGTTATTAGGTGTATATTTGATTGCTGAGAAAAACCCTGCTCTTGGTTTTTGACAGACGTCAAACAATCCTGGCATAGGAGATATGTCTGGCCATCTTTTACTGGGAATACCACCGATGAACTATGATTTGAGAAAGAAAATGTAATTTCTTCAGGGTCGCTGTTTGGGGAGATTTCTTTTGGCTGGGTTTTCACAGGGGTTTCTTTTGAAGCTCAGGAAGCTTTGTCCTTACTCCAGTGAGAGCCCCATCTCCCTCCACTGTTCTTCGTAGTGAGAGTCTCCATCTCTGGCCCCACACTCCACCTCTTCTTAAGGATGTATCCCAAAAGAATGTAGTCAGAGTGCTGGCCGGCTTTAGATGGGAAGGTGAGTTGTTGCCTCTGATAATGTGCTTGTTGAGCTCAAGTTAGCTCAGACATCTGAAAAGAATAAACTGCAGAAACCAGTAGGGCAATACTCTCTTAGTAATGATTTCCGATCTCTTTAAAATATGTTTACAATAGTTGCTTAATAGGGAAGCAATTGGGTAGAATTTATTCTGTTTGATTCTATAAATAACAAAGCCTTTTCTCATCTATCTGCAATGTCCACGTGGGTACTGCTTATCACTGTAACTAGTTCCAACAGTTAAATTCTGGTGTCTCCCATCTACAATTACAAAAGGCTAAAGCTGGCCAACTACAGCATGAGGATAGGTCAGGAAGAAATCACCTTCTCATATATGATGAGCCTGCTATTAAAAAGTACTTCTTTTAAAAAATATGCTAATTATGGTGAAGTAACCTTAAAATGTAACTTGGGCAAGCACTGGCAATTTACTGTGCTATTTAATTGGATTTTCTTCCTCCTTTGTGCCTATTTGAGCCCTGGATGGAAGATGGAAATATGTTTGCTCTAACATATTTGATGTGATTGAAATGAGATTAAACGGTTTAAATGATTTAAAAATTATATTTACTTTAGTGCAATCTGTTAGTTTCAAAGCTAATCTGTCTTTTGGTTTGCTTTGTGGTGGAGCTACCCACGAACTGAGGGTTAAATTATTCACCGTATGGGCAGGGTTAAAATCTGGATTCCAGTTTCTGAGTTCTTCAGGCAAAGTTGAGTTTGCTGTTTAGACATTAGCTACACTTCTTAGCAATGACCTTGTGGGGGTAGAGAAGCGTGGCACAGTGGCCCTTTCCAGCTGTAGTCAGCCTATCCGTCGGGGTATAATCACGCTCAGTCCCAGCACCGCAGGCTTGGACATATGTTGAGTTTTATTTCTTTCTTCTGACATTAATCCTATTCACCAGCTGTTCTGCCAGCTGCCGTTCTCCAGTTTGGAGACGACAGTTTTGGGGGATACCAACAAAGGTCTAGTTGACCACTGCGTTCTGTTTTCCGTCTTTCCTGATGCTTTAGAAATGACTGGATCGAGGGCTTAGGAGAACTCTTTTTTCTTTTTAAACCACTATCACCTCACTTTTCTTAGGGTCCTAGGCATTAACATGATTTATGATCACTTTCAGCATGTTGTAGATAAGCCTTCCAAAGAACCAGATTACCACCTTACTTATAAATCCCCTTTCCATAAAAAGGTTTTAAGTTTACATTGAAGGGCATAATTAATGTTTCTTTTGCTACTATATAAACAACATTAATTAGTGGTAAGTTCTTTTGATGTCCTAATACCTATTCCAGCTGAAACTATGCTTTCAGTTCTTTCTCCCTACCCCTCCCTCCTCAGGTTTAAGAGCATATATCTTTTAAGATACTGTTTCCCCCCCCTGAGCTATGATTTCACTAATCTTGTTTGAATGGGCTATTAAATCTTTGTTAAACTCATAATATATACTAATAAGCAGTATAGATTTCTCACTTCATATTCCAGATGATTTGTCCATAAGCAGGATGTTAAACATCTGTAGCTTAAGCCTTCTGGGACTAACAAATGCATTAATACCAGAAAGAAATGTGGCCTGGATGATAAGGTCACAGACCATGTGCTAAAGAAGTATCTCTAATGTTATCAGGTCTGTATATATTCTTAATCCTTCCATTTTCATAAAGGCAAAGAGAGTAATCTGTTTAAATTGGAATCATGTACAGGGCTTGTTTATTATAAAATCCCATCAAATAATTCATCTCCCTGATATTTTAAAGTTGTTCACCCCACATGTCTCACAGTAACATTCTCTGAGCTACTAATTTACATCGTAAGGTAACATCAATTAATGTTCATTGACAAGATTTTGTTGTTTTGCTTTTTAAAAAAACTCTGTGGTGTATTAAATATAAAACAAAACAAGTAAACAAACAAAAACCAGTGCTATCAAGGCCATTCCAACTCACAGTGACCCTATTTAAGGTTCCAAAGGCTGTAGTAAGTCTTTAAGGAGCAGACAGCCTCATCTTTCTCCTATGGAATTGCTAGTGGGTTTGAACAACCAACCTTGCAGTAGCAGACCAGAATTTAACATTGGAGTCAGTGGAATTAAGAACATCCTACTGCCATACACGCACGCGCGTGCACACACACACACACACACACACACACACATACACACACATATAAATAACTAATATTTACTTCAAATAACTCACTGTATTTTAGAAACTAGCTAGGTAGATAGCTATTCATTTATTCATTCACTCATTCACTCACTCACTTATTCCGCTGAGTAGGATATTACTTGTTGAGCCATATTAATAATAAGAATAATAATAACCAAAACAAACACAGCATCTTGTTTTTAACAGAGTGGAACTCTTTATATGTAAAGTAGAAATCTATAGAAAAAGGAGAGGAAGTTTATAAGTCGCCTGCTGAAGAAACTATTGATTCCATACAGCCCCCTATATTCTCCCCTTAAAGCACTGACAGTAGTGAGCCCCGTTTACTAAATATGGACATTCTATTTATAGAAATATTCATATTTTTATTGGTGGCCAAAGCACTGCTTATAGGAAAACCTACAGGTGACTAATAGGAGTTGCTCACTAAGTGGAATAATGAATAGTATTAGGTGTCAATTAAATCAAGCTTCCCCGAGGTGCAGGTGCTCCACAATGTACTGACACATTTCAAGTAGCAGTGCCACTTCACCCATGCATATGAACAAGCACATTTGCATATTAAAAAGCTGAAAATTATTTAACTGAAGCAAAAGTCTTTTAGAGATGATGGAGGTTATTAAAACTGTTGACAAGAAAGAAGGTAATTGCCTGAAAATGAGAGATGACATTCTGCTATACACAGGGAACGTTGTTTTTGTTGTATTGTGCAGCAGTGCCTGGGTGTATAACCTATTACATTGAGATTGCTCCTATGCAATTAGACCCTTTTTGTCCTCACTTCAATAAGGCTATGATTATGAAGGATTGAAGAACACTTGGCATATTGAATGTCTGTTGTTTTTATAACTTCGTCAGAAATGACAAAACACGTTTTGTGTCCTGTTTTTTCTTTGTAGGCTTATTGATTCTGTGATTATAATATTCATAAAAGACAATGTGTTCATGGTTGAACACTCTGTCATTTATACAGGTTTTATTTTTTCTGTCTCAGCATAGTATTTGTTTGAATGCCAAGGTGTTAGTCATAAGATGAGCAGATTTTTAAAAGTAAAAGATGAATAGGTGAGAAGTTTATAATACTAATAACCCCAAATATTACTATTAAAAGTGTCATAAAAATGGATGATTTCCTAAGTTTCAGATGGAAATAATTCACCAACTAGGAAAACTTGAAACCTATTTTACTTTCTCTTTGATTATGAACTGTTTATTTTCACTCAGAGTTTTGAGAGGTGCTCTATGCTTTGGGGGTGTTGGTCAGCAGTGAAGATTCATGGCCCTAGGGGAAGACCCTTTCCTAACTGTAAGAGGCAATGAGTCTGGGTTGACTTGCTGCATTCTGTAGGTAGAGACCAAAGCGAGTACAGCGAATGTGGCATTGAAACTGAAACATGGCAAATTATTGCAGGTGTGGGGAATTTCATGTTTTATGCTTTATTAAAATTATGCTTGCTAAAAGATTTTATACCTCATCACCCCAATTAAGGCTGCGGGAGGATCCCGTCTGCTTCCAGCAGAGCTGTTGCGGCAGTGCAGGAAGTCCGTGTCCATCAGTAGCTTCTCTCCGTGAAGATGAGTCTTGGTGTTTTTGGTGACACGCCATCGTAGTATATTAAGCTGGACTGTAAGGGCCGTGATGTACCTTTTCCAGGCCAGTCAGTTCTGCTTTTATATCTTACATGGATTTAAATCCATACCTGGCTTGCCAGAGAGAGGATTGTTAGGATCTGAATAAAGTCCAAATGTACCCAGAAAGTTTTCTAGGAGGCTTGTCCTTTAGGCGTTCTATTCTTTGATTTGGATGCATCTGGACTTTTGTAAATCAAGAGGCACACCTAAGGTTTTAGTAAGCAGCTGTTTAGTGATTTATCTAATCTGACATGCTCATTTCTTGAAGTTGAAGAAAGAAAATGTCTTTAGGCATAGCAATCTGACTCTTGATTAAAAAGATAAAAGTGAGCTATCCCAGTTCTTTTAAAACTCATGTTATTTACTGCCTGCTTAAAACCTTAACCACTTGAAGGATTAGAATCCCAATGTAGCCATGCTCAAAGAGGGGATTACAGAAGCCCCTCACAGGATGCCAGATGCACTGCTTGCTTCAGAGACAGTTCTGGTTGCACACCTTGCACTTCAGTGGCCATTCACACGGCCTCTGAGTTCTAGGAACTGATATCATTGTTAGTCCAGGCATTGTAGGTGATCTTGCTTTATAGTATAGAGAACAATCTTACCGTTATTTCCTAAAACTGACTTTAGTGGAGAGCAGTACCTATGCACATAGTTAAGGGAACATTTTTCTCAGTTAATTAATTTTTTTGTTTTATTGAGAAGGATTTGTTTTGGTGCCGTTACTTAAATATTTTCTCAATAAATCCATTGATATAAAGATGCCATTTGCTTAAAAATTCATTATAATATTTTAGTTTCAATTAATCATCAGTTTGAAGCTTGGAAATGTAAAAGCAAAGGTTAAATGAGCTTTTACTTAAACTTGTGAAAAATTATATACTGCTTGTATTCATGTTAATTATGATATGTGTAGTATAGATATTGAGAAATAAATGTGAGGAAAAAATCAGTCATTGATCTTTGGTGATGTTTGTTATAAACAAATATTGTTAAAAAAAATTCCCCATTGTCAAAGGTCTTGTAGCACTGGGAAATCGAGGTGTTCCTTTTGACTACTGGACTATTGCAGACAGAAGCAAGTTGAAAGCTACGTACCATACCGTAGGCACATTATCCATAGATATGACCCTTATTTATGAAACATAACTCATTAATAGCATGCCACTGAACAACCCTCGTATGCCTGTCAGTAAGTAAACCATTGATTGTCAAGTCCTCTCCAATTAATCTGATTCCTTCAATTCCATGTGTGTGAACACAGAACAGTGTTCTATAGGGATTTCAGTGGCTGACTTTTCAGAAGTAGATCACCAGGAGAGACCAGTCCCGAGAACAAGACAGCATGCTCGGTAAAGTAGGAGGCCAGTGAACAAGAGGAAGGATCTCAGTAAGATGGACTGACACGGTGGCTGTACAGTGGGCTCAGACCTCACAGTCATGAGTACGGGGCGGGACCAGGCAATGGTTTGTTCTGGTGTGCATTGGGTGGCTAATGAGGTGGAGATGGCTCCATGGCACCTAACCACACACCACCAGGATGGTTTTCCAAGGTGCCTGGGGGAGACTAGAATTTCCAACCCATTGGTTAGCAACTGATCACATAAACCTTAAACCATTTGCTCCCCCAGGGAAGGTTCTAAGCGTAGATGAATAAATGAGTAAATGAGCCTTAAAATATTTTACTGAATGGAGTATTGGGGTGTAACAATGCATAGCATTTCAACGGTGTGAGGACAATCCTCATTTTAGATCCTGTCTGTTTTCTCCACTTTGATATCCACTCTGATGACACACTTCTTACATATCTTCTTACATGCAAGCTAACAAGGGAACGCTAAACCACCAAGCGACTTGTTCGGGGCCCGGAAAGGTAAAAATGGGCCCCCCACTTCCCTCTAGAAAAATCAAAAGATCAGAAGAACTAGACCAGTGAACAGAAATGGAATGAAGTATTTAGGTGGCTGATCCAGGCAATTTATGATTTCAAACATGTTGATTTATAATTTTATACTTTCATATATGTTTCCAGTCTTAATCATAATGTGGAGTGGAGCAGGGGATGAAGAAATTGGATCTGTTTGGGAGACAATTTTCTGAATCAGGGTCATTTCCAGGGAATAGTGGACCCTTGGGAAATTACTCGGTACTCTTGCCTTTTCTCAACTCCCTCTCATGAACATTTTTCAGGTGAAATCATGTTAATGAATAGTCAGTGTAACCTTAAAAGTATTAAAAGCAGCATGAAGCCTGAAGGGTATATATAAAGGTGGGAAATACTTTCACTAAGAAGCTTGGTCTAATGCCTCCCCTTCTCTTCTGTGCAGATTCAATATATATGTGCTGAGATATTTTAAAATTTCATTTGCAGCACATCTTTCTTTTCCACTATTCTCTATTTCAGGTACATGGGACATCAGGAACCTCTGACAGTCCCAGTGACCATAGGCTTCTACATACAGGGTCAAATGTAATGACTTTTGGATAGACCTGGGATTTTCTGAGCCTTAGTTTGTTAGATTAATGATGCTCTAATTGTACATTGTAGTGAACAGATTGCCTAAGATTTTCACGTGCAGTATTTCAGTCTCATAAAATTATTGAGAGGGATAAGCGGCAGATGTTATTATTGCCTTCTTCTAGAAATGAGGAATTTAAGGACTAATGTGTTGAATAACTACTAAATGGGAAACTTTGAGTCACCTGGTAAATAAGTCAGTGTTCATTTTCTTCTGTGTGGTCATCCAGCCTGCAGTTATTGGGTGTAATGGGGACTCTGTTTGAATTTGCATTACCAGCTCATCTGATTAGGACTGGGCAAACTTATTTGTTTTATTTGACTATTGCTAATTGACAAAGTGGCTCAGTTGCTAATAATAAGGCCATTGGGGTTCCAGCCCACCAGCCACTCTGTGGGAGAAAGATGTGGCCAAAGATTTACAGCTTTGGAAGCCTTGTAGGACACTTCCCCTCTGTCCCATAGAGCTCTACCAGTCAGAACTGAATTAGTGGCAGGGTTTTGGTCACTGATCTTAGGGATGAGAGATGTTTTCCT
Source organism: Echinops telfairi (assembly GCF_000313985.2). Taxonomy (NCBI): domain Eukaryota; kingdom Metazoa; phylum Chordata; class Mammalia; order Afrosoricida; family Tenrecidae; genus Echinops; species Echinops telfairi. The sequence continues at coordinate 35,727,102 of NW_022103958.1, forward strand.
CAAGACAGGAGAAGCTTGCCTATCTGTGCCCCCAAATACCTAATCAAGTAGATCAATGTTCTTCTCTTGAATGATTCATTTCATCAAAATAACTCACTTATATTGTAGAGGTTTATTTATTTGATGGTGTCAATGAGAGCAATCAAAGTGTATATTTGTATTTTTAAGTTGCTTGAAAAATGGACCGGTTTCATTTTTATATTGTGTTTTTCGTGATAATCATTTTTTTCTTTAAAACTTTTTTTTTAATTGCAGAAAAAAATTTTCAAGCTTATCCAAATGTCGAGATGATATTATAACAAGTCCCCTTATGTGCCCCTCTTGTTTAAAAAATGGCTAATATGTGTGACTCTTCTCTGACCTATCCCATCTCTGGATTTGTGAAAAGTTTTGTTTAAAAAATTGCATACTATGTCAGATGTATAGAAAATCATAGAAAGATGTCCAAAACTTTGCCACCACTTTTTAAACAGTAGTATTTTTTAGGCCATACACGAGAAATTATTTGAAGATTACAGATAGGGACTTGGTAGAGGAAATAGCAAGATAATGATGATAAAATATTTTGCATTTTGTAATTTCTAAAAAGATCTGATAGAATTTCATTTTATAAGACAGACTGTGCATAACAATTCGTGTACCCTATAAACTCCTCATGGAATATATTGGCATTCATAATAGAAATAAGAAAATCATAGTTAAATCAATTTGACCTACCATATGGGTCAGATGTTGTCCTTTAGTATTCTGTCTTTCTTGGCCTCCCCTAACATGTTTTTGCTGTCAGATGGCCTGTTGGGAAAGCCTGACAGTGCATGCAGTCTCACTTCATTAAACTTCTCTGGTTGTCTTTGTTTAGCCACAGGTCTAAGTCCTATTGCCTCTAGTGCATATTGAGATAATTTTATTTAGTACCTTAGTCTTAACATTATAGTAGACCTTGTAGTCTTGAGAGATATTCACTTGTTAGAGAAGGACATCTCCTTCAGAAGTACTAAGTAAGACCAGTGGAAGTACATTTTATTTACTTTTGACATTATACTATTAAATAACATTTTAAGCAGCTGATTTTCTAGAATTTGTGAGGGTTTTTTTGTTGTGTTTTTTTACTTTGGAGTACATCATACTATTTTATAAAGCATATAGTATACTGTTTTATAATTTTATAATGTTATTTTTATACCATAATTTTGATTACTTGAGAAACTTAAAAAAAAAAGAAAAAAATGCAAGCAAATGGATATTATTTATTGAAGCTTCATCAGAAAAATCATTTGTTTCTGTACTTATTAATAAGTTTGAAATTTGGGGGGCTCAGAGTCAGTATTTACCAAAACATTTCATTATTTTTCCTGTCATAACAGAGAACAAAATGTGTTCCCATTGATTCAGGATTATTCAGAAGTATCACCAAGTCTCTGTGATCCCCACATGATAGTGTAGGAGATGGGCTCATGTATTCATTAACAAGCATTGATTCAGAACCAATGGTGTGCCAAGTTCAGTGCCAGGCACTAGAAATGTGAAGAACATTCTGGAATCTTTTTATTTTGGAAATAGTGTTTTCTAATAGTTCTTCACAATCCGTTTAATGCCCAAAAGGTATTTAATTCAGATATACTTCTAGAATCCATTCGTTTGAGATTCTAAAGTCATGTGTTTGATTTGTGTCTTCTGTTTAATGAAAGCAAGCTGCCAGTTAGGTTTATCGCTGGTCCAGTTAGCTGGACTTGACTGCACCTACCCTTCCAAACAAAATTCGCAGTAGTCCATTTCATAACACGGATTATAATTTATACTTATCTTTTGTACTGTGGGCTTCACAATAACCTTTAGGTATGTGCTCATGGTCACACATAAGGAGTAAGAAGGTGCTTGGAGTTTCAGACAGGTCTCTTTATTACCATACAATAATTCAAAATGTTCAACAAATTAAGTGCACAAAATTCTATGCACAAGGTATAAAATTTTCAATAGAATATGGTCCTAGACCTGAGGAGGTTTTAATTACTTGTGTGGGATGTAAGCTTGGTGATGATCCTGGGGAAAGAATGACACCCATGGGTTCCTATAGAAACCATACTTCTCTACTATAGCGTGTCTCACACACTTAGGTATTTGCCCTATTATGTCCCTGTATTACGTGAAGCTCAAAGGGGTAGGCACCTTCTTTCTTTCATTTACAATTTTACATTCAAAACATAGCACGTTGCTTGGCCATATTCTTGATAAAGAGGACTACATAGAAAAAAAGAGTAGAGAAGACGTATAAAATAATTTCTGTTAATGAGAACATTGAGTAATAATTGAGTAAGGTGGCTTTCAAATGCCTTTAATTTTAGTGAAGTAGTAATGAAATATCAAAATACATAGCTTTAGGAGGTATGTATGTATACATATATATGTTTTAAAAATTGATAGTCCAAAATTTTTTAACAATTTCAAATTCAAACGTTTATGCTGTGTTGCAAATAACAATGCAAATGATTCTAACAATAGTCAATTATTTGCATATATTTTAAGTGACAAATAGGTACTTTTTAAATTGCTTAGGCTTAAACATGCTTTCAGACTTTTTTTCCCTAACTGCTAAGTTTAAAAAAATAAATAGAAGGCGTATTAGCTGGGTTGCAATAGTTTTCATATATAATTTTTACCTTACATATTTATGAAGGTTTCAGAAATTAATCCTGAATAAGTCCACATTATTTTTAAGAGTTAAATTTTATCATAAACAAAATAATTATTAAAATGTTTGTAACATTTTCTTCTATTTAATACTAGAGATCTGCATGATTTAGCTAGCAATGGATGTCTTACCACACATGGAAATTAGAGTTGTTAATGAGCCTCTTTCTTCTTTAAATTTTGCTAACCTAGAGTAATTGTGTGAAGATATTTAAATATATAAACACATGGGTGATGGATTAAAGTATTTGGGGATTTTTGCTCTATAATTTGAATAACAGAAGATTTCTGACCTGCAAAAGTTATTTCTTGGGGAGTAGTATTTTAAGCCAGGATATCCAGAAACAATTATAACTGATCGATTTGACAGTTTTACTTTCCATAATCAAGAAAATAGTGTATCAATCCCCACTCTAAAATCATGCCATTTTTAAGCTTCTAGTAGTAAAAACTTAAATGCCTTTTTTGGATAAACTTTTTTATGATTCCAGAAAAATCTGCCAGTATATGTAAAATGAAAGAAATATCTGTACTACTTCTCCAGGAAGACGGGTAGGCATGGTTTTGGTATTCTTTTGTTGACACAGCAAAAGAGCTACTTCGTTCTGTTCCCTTCAATGGAGGGGACAGATATAAGGCATTTTGTTTGGGTTTCATGCCATGAATATATGCCAATATTGCTACTAAAATGATTGAGATTCATAAGATAAAGTATCTTGAATTTCTTCTTGCAACTATTGTATGGTATGCTTTGTATTTACCAATTCTCCACTTTTCTTTTTAGTATAAAGGCTTATGTATCTTTATAATCATGCTTCAAAAGTTTGTGGAAAAATTCCCATACCTTTGAAGTCCATTTTCCAATGAACCTTTTGAAGTCCCTTCATGTGTAAATGTATGTGTACAAATAATAATTCTATATATCTTATAATTTGTATGTATGTTAACGTCTGTATCTGTGTCTGTGTGTAACACAATAGAAATTTGCGTTATAATAGGACTTTTTGAATGTGGAGATGGAATCTTTGTTAGTATCTGACTCTGGAAAAAAACACGTATCCTGTCTGATTCTCATGTATTATTGAGATGTTATTGTCACCTACTTGACAAGATTAAATAACATATTGAATAAAGATGAAATAAGATAAAGCATTGAAATTCATTCATCTGACTAAAGTGTGATTAACTGGCATCCAGTCAATTCTGACTGAAAGCTACCCTATAGGACTGATTAGAAGCGTGGGTTTCTGAGGTTGTAAATCTCTACTAGAGCAAAAGCCCTGTCCTTCTCCCTTGGAGCAGCCGGTGGGGGTGAATGGCTGAGCTTGCAAGTTAGCAACCCCATGTGTAACTCATGACACCACCAGGGCTCCATCGCATTGGAAGAGAGTAACAGATATTAATATGAAACCTGTGTGTTTTATATGGGTACCAGCGGATCTATTGTATATTTTATTGATGACTGAAGGGCAATAACATTTTATGGGTTTGGAGTTTCAGTTCCTTTCACTTCTGAAAGTTTTAATTTTGTTTTTGAGAGAGAGTTTGTGTGGCTTACACATATAGCCAGTGGCCAGCAAGTCAGTTGTGACTCATGGCAAGCCTGCGTGTACAACAGTGGAACTGCTTCTTAGGGGTTTCACGGCCTTTCATCTGACGCATTTCTGATGGGTTCAAAAAACCAGCTTTTGTATTAGTCAAGTGACTGGTAACCATTTCCACCACGCAGGGACTCTTTATGTACTCCAATATGTATGTGTATGCACGGTGAGGATTTTTTGATCTTGTGAGCGAATGCAACTCAGAGTTTTAACACCAGGTCACCTGTATGTCAATCAAACCTGCAGGAAATAAACATAAAAAGCTTCTCTGTCACAATAGTTCCGGTCTCTGTTTTATTATTACACAGTGAGCGGAGCATGTACGACTGAGTGAGAGTGCAGGCAAATTAGCAATGGTATACATACATGTACTACTGGCTGTCATTTGAAAAGTTGACTTGTGAACCTTTGTCACCCTGATTCCCGTTTTCTTTACAGGGGCTTTGTCCTGTGGGCCTTAACGGGTTTAGTCTGTTTTTTTTTTTTTTTGGTCCTTGGAAACTTCTTTGGAAGTCTGATGCAGAGTGAATAAAAATGCTGTCTCTATTTCACTCTCTGCTTGATTACAATTACAAGAGATTTGATCCCCTTTCCAGCATGCTACTCTTTGATGGTTGATTCTTTCAGATTGTCTGGCTGGTTTAAATCAATGAGGATTGAATTGATCTGCTATCGTTTAGAGTACATTGTATTCTTACTGAAAGTGGGTTTGATTTCTAACAGTATGTAGTATTTATCTGACAGAATGGGGCTCGGGGGATTTATTGAAATAGCATGCTATTGCTTTCTCTTACATGAGCAATAATAGCTATATCCATAACCATGTATGGCAGGCACCCTTCCTTGTTTTTAGTAATGTCTATCTAGTTCATAAATCAATGGGATACAGGACATACGGCTCCCTTTGACTACAGGTGTGATCACTCCCTTGGTAAGAAAGTAGTTCACTGGCCTACAAGAGAAATACAATTTCATTTGGACTAGGCCTTAAATAAGTTATTGTTTCCTTTGGAAAATGTGAAATTGGTGAATAGGCTTGCTCTCTTTGTAGGGGATTACAATAACACACGGAAGCTTATGAGTGCCTCTGACAGATGTGTTGGCGGTTTGCCACAAAGCGAAGGGTGCGGCCCTGACTGACAACTTGCAATTATATTATGATGAATGGTTCTGATGTGTGTTCAAGAGAAAACCACTTGCTAGAAAGTGAAAGTCATACATATGGTTCCTATAAAAAAATAAGCTCAAATAAAGTAGCATAACTTTCTATTTTATTTTAGCATTTTGGTGGGCTAACCATTTTGAGCGCCCCTCCTCTCAGGAGACCTCTGTTTTTGATAACTCAAGGATCAAATCTAAAATTTGTTGGGAAAATGAGTTTGATACTGGTTTGGCTTAAAAAGTATTTTATCTGCATTTTCCATAAAACTCACATCTCCAAAGAAATCTCTAACAATTATAAAATTCTTAAAGCATGTACACATGGCCACGATGTTGTTAATAGTATTATTAGATTAAAGCGCTCAGAAAGAAATTAATAATTTTTTTAATCAAGCCATTTCTGTTTCTTGATAGGCTTTCTCATTGTGCTAACATTGTACTCACACTGTATAGGTAAACTGAACCTTTGAATCATGTTTGAAATAGTCTCTGTCCTTTTCTGACTTAAATTATGGAAAGACAAATCTGAACATAGCATCATGTAGATTTTTCAAGACTTAGCTGCCTATAAGTATAGAATTTCGTTATTTGGCAGTAGAACTATAATGCATAAAATATGTGAAGCAAATTGACATTTTTATCTTCATGAATTAAGGAAACATTGACTGGTTTGAAAACAACAAAATAAAATAAAATGTAAAATTAGGTATTGGCTGTCTGTTTAATGCTCAGTACTTAAGTTGTACACATTTGTTACCAATGCTCTGCATTAGAAAATAGTGCATGTTAATGATTAAAAAAAAGAAAAGAAGATAGGACATGTTATTTAACAGACTATTGTTAAAACAAAAAACGTAAAATTTTTTTCTGATTCTCTGAGAAGTCCAGGGCCTGATATTTCTGCAGTTAAGCAAGAATTGCCTCTTAAAGGTATTTAGTAACCATTATATTAATTATGAAGATAAGTTTTAAATACATGTTGTAATGTTTAGCATATGAAGGAATACAGTCACAGTAGCCAAAATCTTTGGAAATAATCATATAAAAGCAATATACTAATACTTTTCCAATAGATAATGTAACACTAGAGAAAAGAAGTTTAGTAATATACCTTTAATTTCTCAAAATTTATTATTTAGTCTTATATATTAAAATATGGCCAATAAAGGTTTTAAATAGTCCACATTTCAGTATCTAAGGAATTTGACTAAATCTTCAGTTTATAGTGCCCAGTTTTCATTCTTTGGACTGGTTTTTCTCTAACTCCTATAGGGACAATTAGGGTGTGTCAACTACAGTATTTTAATAGTGCATCATTTCCACTGTTTGCTGAAATAAATGGAATCTTTCTCTGTGAAAGAATGACAATAATGAAGCTATGGTGTTCTACTTCACGGATCAAGAATCCTGCAATTTGATTGGGGATTGACAAATGAGATATTCACAAGGTTTTTAGAATTTTGGCTCAGTTCACTTTATCACTCAGTTCACTTCTTGTGCTTTCTCTGCTCTGGATGGATGGGACTGATTCATCATTTATTCTTCAAACTTGAACATATAAGAACAAACATATAAGAAAAAAAGATTTTTTGTTTGTTTTTGTCTCCATTTTTTTGGTAGCGCTATGACTTTTTGTTCCCTGATCAGATCAAGGCATTCCACCCTCATCTGATGATGCCGAGGAATTTGCTGCCCATTTGGTCTACAGTCTGAATGGATGGCGTGGTTTGCAGTGTTTATCTTCAATCATGTCCAAGTTGTTTGGTGAAACACTGTCATTTCATATTCAGGTTTTCTTTCACAATTTAGGTGATCAAACTTTCTCCTTTTATTTTATCCGAATCCTAAACTTGGTATTGGTGTCTGGGGCCCAACATTTCTGTGCCTGATTTAGGTTTTACCTAGAAGGGTAGCATTCACCAGCCATTTACAGATAGGTGCAAGTGAAGACCTGTTAAAAGGCTTGGCATTTGAGCTATGAGTAATACCTTCTCGTATATAGTTTTGACCAGATGGAGTGTATATTTGTGGGGAAAAAGTAGGTTGCATTGTTTCTTGTTTATACCATCGGTCATAATTACTGTAGTGTTTATAGGATAATAAACTCATTAGGCAATTATGTCTTGTTGAGGTATCTGAAACATTATTTGTTTTTAACTTGAAGGTGCTCAGGTAGGTAATAATTAGATTTCATTTGAGGAATTTTATTTCAATGGAAGGTAACTGGGATAAGCTGCATATTTTCTTTTTAAAAATTCTAATTCTTTGGCATTTTGAAAATAAGCTGAGCCAGACAGCATAGAATAAAAGAAGGTATCATTTGCCTGTATTGTTCATAAGTGGTCCTTGGGGCTTTGCAGCGGGGACATTTTTCGAATATATTTCTATTGTACACGGTAAGTGATTTTTATACATTATCTTACTTAGTTTACACAATAACCCTATGACAGTAATACTATTATTATCTTTACTGTGCAAATGAAAAAATTAAGGCTTAAAGTTAATAACTGACAGAATCACGACTTGAAACCAGGTTGAATAACTCCAAATCCATCAAGATTGTTAGGCTATAGAGCCCTGATGACATAGGAGTTACGCATTGAACTATTAACTGTGGGGTCTAGCAGTTTGAAACCACCAGCTGCTCTGTGAGAGAAAGATGAGGCTTTCTACTCCCATAAAGCAAGAGTGACAGTCTTGGAAAACCACTGGGGCAGATCTACCCTGCTCTGTTAGGGTCAACATGAGTCAGAATTGACTTGATGGCAGTGAGTTTTTGGTTTAAAGTATGTCACACGGAAAACCAGATAGACCGTGAGGTCTCCCACCCCCTTCTCAAAGCAGGAGAAGAGTAAAGTAAAAGAATCTGGGATTTTCTTCTTCCACTGTTTATCCAAAGAAAGTTTAGTGCCTTGGGTGCAGTTACTGCTCTAGGGAGCCAAAGAAGAGGGTTGCTCTTCCTTAATTGTGTAAGATGCAGGACTTTCTAAGGAATGTGTTTTTTTTCCTTTTGTCCTCCCAGCCTCTGTGATTGGGACTGATCTCAAAGTCTTCCAGTAATCCTTAGATACTTTGCCTTAGAGCTAGGACTCTATGACGGTAGTGATTAGCATTTGGCTTCTCCACTGAGTTGCTATTCGATGCTAGGCATAACGAACATTCACTGCGGCTCCAATTAAACTCTCATTTACCAGGCAGATCCCTGTGTGTAAGATGAGAGCTCTTTCTCAAATGTTGTTTCATTGAATCTTTGGGATAAATGAATACATTGAGCCTCAGCTATGCTTCAAGTGGTACAACTATGAAGTGGAGAAAATTGCATCTGCTAGGAATGCTTTAGGTCAACAAGTATTAATAATAGAGCAAGTCAAAATAAAACAAGATAAAAAAAGAATGATATCAAACCGACTGTCATATAAAGAAATGTGTTTAATTGTCTCATGTACAGGAGACGAGAGGTAAATGGTGTGGAGGTCAACACCAGATTTGTCCTGCATAACTACAGTTATTCTCCTTCTGTCCACTGTTGTAAGGTGGTCAGAAGAGCCCCACATTCGGAGAGAACGGGTAGAGGCTGATGCAGGGCAGAGCGCTGTTCCGGGCACAATTCTTCTTTGAAGAAAGGAAAGGACATTGTTCTCAGATTCTCTGGGGCTGGCTTTCTCCTGTGCTTCATTGTGCAGGACTCAGTTACATGATGACCTACAGTCTTAGCTGCAAGGCGGAGGGGCAAAGCACGTATTTTGGCTTTTCTGGCCTCTATGAGGGAAACCATGTGGGGGAGAAGGGAACTGTGAGTAGCTTTTAGCTCTTTAATCCCTGAAATCTGTCACAGATTATAATTCTAACTCAGCTCTTTTGATTTTACCTTGCATCCTCTCTAGCAGAGTCGCTAACATTGTTCAGTGAGGACTTAATGCATACTTTTGCAAATCTGAACAGTCTTGTTTTTGTGTCTTGTCAGAATCTTGAGTGATGTTTACAGAAACTAGCAGATATAAGTTTGTTCAACCTCAACTTTGGACCCAGATTGCCTACTTATAATTTATTTCTACTACATATTAAGCTGTCTGACCTTGGTAATGCTTCTTAAAGTCTGTCTTTATCCCTCATACTTGTAGTTATTAGTGGAATTCATACATTTAGACACTTAGTTCATGTTTATATGATATTGAGTGGTCCTATCATGCACTCAAATGTTAGTTATTATTACTACTATGGATAGAGAGAAAAATGTCTCTCAAGAAATAGGCAGGGACCAAACCAAATTCACTGCTATCTAGTTGATTCCAACCCATCTTGACCCCATAGGACAGGTTAGAACTGCCTCTGTGAGCATGTACACGGGTACAGATAAGAGCTGGAAACACAGGGAATCCAGGACAGATAAACCCCTCAGGACCAGTAATGAGAGTAGTCATACCAGGAGGGGAAGGGGAAGGTGGCAGGAGAAAGAGGGAACTGATCACAATGATCTACATATACACAATGATTTACATTCTCCCTGGGGAACAGACAACAGGAAAACAAGGAGACAACGGTCAGTGTAAGACATGAAAGAAATAATGATTTATAAATTATCAGGGGTTTGTGATGGAGAGAGAGGGTGCGGGAGGGAGGGGAAAAAATGAAGAGCTGATACCAAGGGCTCAAATAGAAAGAAAATGTTTTGAAAATGATGATGGCAACAAATGTACAAATGTGCTTGCCACAATGGGTGCATGTATGTATTGTGATAAGAGCTGTACGAGGTCCCAATAAAGTGATTTAAAAAACACAAACTGCCTCTGTGGGTTTCCGAGATGGCAACTTTTTTATTTTTTCAGTGTTATTGGTACGTAAGACTGTAACTTTATGGGAGTAGAAAGCCTCTTCTTTCTCTCAGATAGGCATGAGGTAGCATATAAATCCATTTGTATTTTTTCCTAATTGTTAAATGTTTAAAGAAGTTTGTACTTTATGCCTTAGGGCATGCTAAGATATTTCATGCAGTGATTTCAAGTGATAAGAAAATGCTAGAAAATTTGTCAGAGAAAGAAAAATACATATTTGGCCTCTTGTATAAACTGCCTCTTCACCTATTCTGTTCTTGTCTTTGGCTAACCTTGCTGAAATTCCCCATTCTCTAAAATTACCCTTGCCTCCTTTCCCCTAATCAAATAGGAACTTTGCATAGGTGATCTGAGGTGTTAGGAGAAAAAGGTATAATTATTTGATTAAAATACTTCACAATAAGATGTTAATGACCAGTTGACCTAACTCCAAAAGAGCTGGTTTGTTCTAAAGATAAGTGCATGAAAGGTGGGGAATCCTTACTTTATATGATATGAAAGCAAGGTTTAAGAAAATGTGTTATAAAAATGTGAAGCTTATACAAACATGGAGCTAATGAATGCTCCTATAGCCATAACTTAAATTCCAGAATTTTCAAGATTTTGCCACTCTGAATTTATTAATCTTTTCTTCTTTTTATTTTTTTTTCAGAATAGAGAAGTTTTAAATTTAAGAGATACATCTTCAAAAGTCTCTTACCTAGTCTATCTTCATAGTTCCATGCCAGAAGAGTGATGTTGTTGTTAGGTACACTAGAGTCAATTGCCACTACGGATAATGACAGATTAGACTACTAATAATGTGACGCCTAGCATTGTCCCAAAGGCCTTCCCAGGCTCTGTTCTTGATGGGAGCAGATGATCACCAAGGCTCCCTGAGTTATGGATGTGTTGTTGTTGTTAGGAGTGGTGGAGTAGGTTCTGACTCAGATAGTAAACAACCCTGTGTGTAACAGAAATAAACATGGGTTATGTTTTCACCCACTGGTACAGTCACTGGATCAATCCATCTCATTTGAGAAACCTTCTCTTTTCATTGACCCTCAACTTTACCAAGCACGATGTCCTTTGTCAGGAGCTGGAGCAGCAGAAAGGAGGTCTTTCTATGTAAATAGTTAGTTGTGGAAACTCAGAGGGACAGTTCTACTTATCACTGAGAGTAGGCCTGAACTCCAAGGCAGTGTGAGTTGTTCTAGTTTAGTCCCTCCTAATAATGTTTTCAAAGTATGGGAGACGAATGCTTACCATTTTCTGACTGTATTTCTCCCAAGACAGATTTATTTGTTCTTCTTGAAGTCTTTGGTAGATTCAGTATTATTTTTGCCAACGCTGTAATTCAAAAGCATCAATTAGTTCTTCGTCTTTTGAATCCATTGATCAGTTTTTACAAGCATATGAATGAGATGATTGAAAATACCATTTCACCTTGAACATGCTATCTTTGCTGTCTAACACTTTAACAGAGGGCTTTTGTAGACTTGTAAAATGCAAAGTCCTTTGATTTCATCATTGCGGCTTTCATGACCTTGATTGTGGATCCAAGTAAAATGAACTTGGATCCTTTTGTGTTTGTCGTGGTGTTGCTTATTGGTCACTTGGTGAGGATTTTGGTTTGTTTCTTTTAAGGGGTAATCCATGGTGGAGATAGTAGGCTTTGATCTTTATCAGTAAGTATTTAGTTTCCTTCGCTGTCAGCAAGCAATGTTGTGTTATCTGCATATCAAAGGTTTTCAATGAACCGTCCTCTAATTCTGATGCCTCATTATTCTTTCTATAGCCTAGCTTCTTGGATTACTTTCTTAGCATACAGAGCAAGTATGGTGGAAGAACACAGCCTTGATGCACACCTTCTCTGACTTTAACCCCTCAGGACCCCCTTGTTCTCTTCGAACAACCACCTCTGGCTCTATCTACAGATTCTGCATGAGCACAGTTAAGTGTTCTGAAATTCCCATTCTTTGTAATGTTACCTATGATATGTTGGGATTCACACAATTTAAAGTCTCTGCATCATCAATAAAACACAAGTCAACCTCTTTGGTATAGTCTTTGCCTTTAGCCAACATCCATCTGACTTTAGCAATGATATCCATGTCCTCTCTGAATTTAGCTTGACATTTTTGCAATTCCCTGTCTATGAACTGTTACAACAGTTCCTGAAGGATCCTTAGCATAATTTTACTTGTGTGTGATATCAATTATATTGCTTAATAATTTCCACCTTCCATGGAATCACCTCTCTTTGTACAGAGCACAGATATGAATCCTTTCAGTAGGTTGGCTGAGCAACTATCTTCCAGATTTGGGGGGACAGATGAGTGAGTGCTTCCATCATTGCATCAGTTTGTTGACATATCTCAGGTGATACTCTATCAGTGCCTGGAGTGTTGTTTTTACCAGTGCTTTCAGTGTAGCTTGGACTTCTTTCAATACTATCACATCTTTATCATATTCTATCACATAAAATGACATCATGTACCATTTTTGGTGGGTACAATGACTGTCTATGGCTTTAATTTCTTTTGATGCTTCAGTATTTTGCCTGTTGCAATTTGAGGCTTAAATCCTTCAGTTCTTTCAGTTTGAGAAATGTTGAGTGTGTTGCTCCTGTGCCATCTTAATCAATACCTCACCCCCTTTTTACGTCTCTGATTTCTAATATCCATTAAATGGCTAAATGCTCAGGGTTGAGTTGTTTTATCAGGACATGGTACTCTCAGTATTCTAATTAATGACCAAAGAGTATGCCACTCAATCCAAAGGCATTCAGCTTAAGATCTGTGGGTCAGAAAGCCTAGCTTCCCCAGTTAAGTGCCCAGAGGCGCCCCACTCAACAAGGCCAGTCTCATGCACAAAAGCAGTCTACTTGCTCTGTGAGCTGGGAAGTCCATACTCTGTTTTATGCTCTGGCTCCTGCTTCTGCAGCTTCTCCTCTGGTGGTCCAGCTGCCTTCTGGATCTCGAAGGCTCACTGCTCAGGGATCTTGAGCATAGAGGACAGGCTCCTCTCCTGGCTCTGATTGGTAATGAGATCCCTCGTCCTGCTCCTCAGATTGAATGTTTTGAAGGCTCATTTTATATACAGCAGGATGGCACTCCAGGGAATCCTGTTTACAATTATTCATAGGTGAATCCTATCAAAATTTTCTCCCACCTTCTTACCAGACCCATCCAAGGAAAGGTTGTTTGGTAAGAGTTAAAGACTTTGGCTGGAAGAACCACGTTAAATAATTCACTGCCTCTGTATTTCTCTTATGTCTTCTAGCTCTTTTCATTATAAAACTTTATCTTGTCTGGCTGCCCTTTGAAAATGTCTGTTCAGCTCTTTTATGCTACCAGTTCTTTTGTTCTCTTCAGCTACTCTTCTTTCAAGAAGATGTTTTACATTGTATGTTCTAACATCCATCTTTGGAGTATGACAAAATAACAGACAAGTGGTGGATATAGATAGATTCATAACCCCTATATACCCATACCTATATGTATAGGATCACTATGGGTTGGCATCAACTCAATGGCAGTGAGTATTTTAAAAAAAAGTATATCTATTATATATCTATGTATGAGTGTTGTAAATGGTTAAAGCACTTGGCTGCTCACCAGAAGCCTAGAGGTTCAGCTCCATGCCGAGATGCCTTGGAAGAGAGGTCTAGTGGTATACTTCTGAAAACCAGCTGTTGAAAATGCTAAGGAGCACCATTATAATCTATCACTTGCATGAGATCTCTGTGAATCAGAAATTGACTCAATGACAACCTGTCTGTCTGTCTCTATGTGTATGTATATATGCATTGCTGTGGATCTACAAATTACTAATTTATGTATGTATGCATATACACATTTTTCTCAGTCTTTTGCTCTCAAAAGGTCTTAGAAGCAATGAGCATATCTAGCAATCAGAGGGCACAGTATTAGTGAGCACACCTGGCACCTAGTTGCTTGTTAATATGAAACAGTGGACATAATGCCTGAGCTCCTCTAGCTACCCGAGTGGGAGGGAAAATTGTCAGCATCAGCTGACCACAGCTGAGGCCAATGTGACTGAGGTCAGACATCTGTCCTCCAACTTTCTTACCAACTTTCCTTCCCACAGCACTCTGTGCTTTCAGATGGCTTGGTAATTCACAGCAGTGGCCGTAAAGACTTGTCTTTTTAGACAGCACTTATGATTATGGTGTTTATTAAGGAATCTGACTGGTTACAACTGCTCACTAAACAATTATTGAGGTGAGAAAGCCTCTTCTCCACCTGGCTTGCAGGTAGGCATCTCTCTATTCTTTGACCTATACGACACATGATGCAATGTTACAAGGCTCTTTTAGGTTTCCCACTCAATGCCCAAGAGGCATGTCATTCAGCTATATGCCTCAGCCCAGGTACTTAGCTCTAGCTTCTGGGTAAGCAAACTCACTCCCTGAAGACAGCCTACTCCAAAGCTCAACCTCCTGCTCAAAGGCACCCAGCTTCACTTGCTCTGAGGGCTGGGAAGTCCAGTGCTCTGTCTTATGCTCTGGTTCTTGTAGTGCTGCTGCCACTCCCCTGCAACTCCATTACTACTCCTCTAAAATTGACGCTGTCTCCTGGATCAAAAGGATCAATGTAGGGTCCAAAGGACACACTCTTCTTTTGACTCTTATCTCTTGCTGCCAGTGAGATTCCCCCTTCCTGCTTCTCAGATGGAACATTTTATACCCATCAGGATGGGCACTGACAAACATCTCTATTGCCAATTACTCAGAGGTGAATCTCATAATCCTATCAGTATCCTCCCCCACCTTGGCTTACCCATACCCAGGAAAAACGTCATTTGTTGAGAGTAACAAAGACTATAGTTAGAAGAGTCATGTTGACTACTTCACTGTATGGCAGTTAACTATCATTCACTAGTAATAGAATTCCGGGTTTCTTGAAAAACAAAAAACAAAACAAAACAAAAAAAATGATCAACTTTAGCAGTAGGCAGGAAATATATAAGATGAATTTGCAATATCTTGTGATGCTTGAAAGTAATAATGTGCTCAAAACCTGATAGGGAGCTATCAAAAAGTACATGGGAACAATGTTGTAGAGGTTCCCAATGGTCAAATCAGGGAAAATGAGGGTAACGAAATAAAGAATCAATGCAATGAATTGTAATACATAGGATGAATTAAGAACCCACAAGTACATATGGTCATAGATATGCGCAGGGATAAATCAATCAATTGGGCATTAGGGATAGCTCTTCTTAATACTGTACTTACAATGAATAAATGTAAAAGGAATGATGGAATTCATAAAACATCATTTTGCAGTCATCTAATATTCTTTTCAGATAAGAATGAGCAATGGATGCTAAAATTAATGACCCAAAATGATGGTGAGCAGTAGGACATTTATGTTTTCTCAGAATATCTCCCCATAAGATATTTTTTATTTACATTGGGCAAAATATGAGCCTTATCTGTATCCAAGACCTGGTAGAAAAACTACTTTAACCAGGTAATAAATCAGTAAACAGAATAAAACAAAATCATAATCTTCCTGATCTGGTGCACTGAACCCACAATATTATTACATGGTATTCCTGCCAAAAATGTATTATGTGAACCTGGTAATAGGAACGCATTATACAACTCAAGTTGAAGAGTATTCTGCAAGCCAGGGACCCAGTTTTATGAAAGACAAAGACGAAGGAATAGTTACAGTTCTAGGAAATGAAGATCGATGACATCCAAATCGATGTGATCCTTCATAGGTTCCTGATTAGAAAAAAAAAAACACGGGGGAGGGTAGGACACTAGTTGGACAATTGGTAAAATTTGAATTTGATATTTATTTGTTTACTATTAATTATTTTATTGCGGGGCTCTTACAAATCTTATAACAATCTATCACTCAATTATATTAAGCACACTTTATACATATGTTGCTGTCATCATTTCCAGAACATTCTCTTTCTACTTGAGCCCTTGGTATCAACTCCTCGCTTTTCCCCTCTGTACCTCACCCGCCCGCCCTTGTGAATCCTTGAATAATTATATATTATTGCTGTTATCTTGTCTTATATTGTCCGTTGTGAATTTGGTATTTAGATTATATAATATGTTATCAACATTGGTTTTCTAAATTATCAAGTTATTGTGGAAAAGAATGTCCTGTACTTTGTTTTTCCCCTCCATTTTCCAGGAAATACACATGAATTGTTAACGGCGAGAGACATCATCTTTATATGAGATAAAGTGTCTGAAACATACTCTGAATCATAAAATAAGTATTATGGAAATTATGTACATATGTATATATCTACATACAAAAACACAGGGTGCTGGAGGGAGAGAGGGAGGGAAGGAAAAAGAGGACAGAAAAATATGAACATGAAAGTATAAAATTTAAGGATATATGCAGGATATACGCAGAAATCTTTTCTACTTCTTTTTGCATCCTTAAAATTATTTCAAAGTAAGATGTTTCAAAAAGAAGAAATAAAGAAACTTGTACTGTTAACTTATTTATGCATAATGTCTGTCGCCAGTGAACATATAAAATAATTTTTAAGGCACACTTTTCTCAGTCACTTAGTCCTGCAGTTCTGTTCTGGTGTTTCATGATTCCTGGGAACATCAAGTACCCTGTGGCTGTTACATCAAAGTGTTAAGGACATGAATATACAAATTCCCAGGTACCCATGGATTATTCCGTCCTCCCTATCTCACAGGCAGCTAACTTGAGGGTATAACAAGGATCCTATTCAATAGCTCATAATAATTCTTCACCAGAGTTTAAAACAGGAGTCAAAGAATACTTTCTGTAGTACAATGGCAAATACAAATGAGCTGAATGTAATTATTCTTGGAAATATTATTTTGGTCATGAAGGCAATAGGATCGATTAAGGTCCAGTTAGTATTGTGATCTGGAAGTTGTATCTCGGAGAACCCTAGGGGTCCTTGGGAAACCATGAATTAGGATGAAATCAGGGCTATTGTTCTTAGTCATTTTAGCTCTTGTTGGATGGAGGCTCCTGTAAGTTTAGAGCTCATTGCCACCATTGTAATGATTAATACTTTTATTAATAATAAAAGTTGTTGCTCTTCTTGGAATCCTCTTGAAATGAAAAATGCTGAGTTTTCCTGCAGATGTTTAAGTTTTTGATACTGGGATATAATACAATGATCAAAGCAAGTGGTTTTGAAGAGGGAAAAATCATTTGTCAGTAGGTAACTTGACAAGCTGGTGGAAAGTTCGAGAATATAGTAGAGTTTAAGTAAAGAGATAGCAGTGAGTTGGGGTGGTACATTTTCTACATATGGAGCTATATCACTCAGATCTTAGAACCTTCTTTTTCAACAATTATCTTCTAATACAAGACTATTACTTCAAACTAAGGAAAAACCTGAGAGTTCTCTGGTCTCTGATCTTAATGCATCATTGATTTAACCATAGGATGCTATCATGGTTTTGCTTCTGGTCGTGACTCATATTACAAGGACAGTTCCTAGTGGTAAAGTCAGTACCTCTACAGTTCAAGCCACCTGTATGTGAAATCGAATTTCATGTGTAACAAGTACTTCCATTTGCTTGCAAAAAGGAACTATTCTGGAGGTTTTACAGCGATAGATATTACCATCTCTATGACAGTTTATTCATTTGTTGCGTGATTGATTCTTCTTTAAATAGTACACTTGTTTGTGGCGATAGCTGATGATTTACAGAACATGCACACTGAGACATTGTCATTTTTTCTCTTAAAGAGTATGCTTAATGACCGGCTCACTGTTCGTTGTTGTTATCAGCTATGCCACATTTCACCTAAGGTTTCAAGCTACTAAGCATGTTCCTTCTGCCATTCTAGGTGGTGACTACCACCCCCACCGTAGCTTCGCACCTGGTCTATATTTCACGATCACCTTTTTCTGTCTACCTCTGAATACTGAAATACTTGAACCCTTTGAACAGTGAAAACTATAGGAGTGCACTGCTAAAGAACCTGACTTGCCATTTAATGGTAAGAGGTTGTTAAGCATCACATTTGATTCTCAGAAAACAAACGTGATGTCATGGATTTGAATGGTGACCCTGTACATTACAGAGCAGGTTAGTGGAAAGCAAACCATTTGCAGCACCCAGGGACAGTTCGATGCTCCAGAGTTGTTAGCACGTGCTGTTGGGTTGGTTTTGACTCATAGTGACCCAATGTATAACAGAAAGAAACGGTGCCAGTTCTATGGATCCTCACAATGTTGCTATTTTTGAGGTGATTGTTGCCGTCACTATGTCACTGGTCTTCCACTTTACTTAGTGTGGTAGAGTGAAATTTCTTAATATGCTTCTTCTACCCAAGTCTCTTTAACTTCCATTAATGATTGGGTAGAAATGCAAATAGGTCATGTTTAACACTAGCACAAGGGGGACTGGTTGATTTTTATTACTAACCCGCTGGCTATAAGCATGAGCCAGTTTACACTTTGCAGGAGTAGAAAGTCGCATCTTTGTCTTTCTCCCAAGGAGCAGCTGCTGGTTTCCAAGTACTGACCTTGCAGTTAGCAGCCCAGAGTGGAACCATTATGCCACCAGGGCTCTCATAACGTGCCTAATAACCCCCCATAATTGTGAGTATTGTCTGAGCTCTCTGTGGTCATTGCAACAAGTCACTTAACTCAGTTATTGAACACAAAAGTAGAGTGCTGTAGTAGGAACGTTGATGTCATAGAGGGGGAAGGAAGATGGAGTAGCCTGCCTGACCCCTGCCTCTTGACAAGGTCAGACATGGCCTCTCATACCATTGCTTGCTCCAAGCATATCTTTCTCTGATGAGTGGTTACTCCTGATCACATGTTCAAAGACCACCCGATTGGAAGAGAGCCCTGTTCATATCCATTCCAAAGAGAGGAAGCCTATGAAATGCAGAAATTACGGAGCAATACCATTCATGTCACATGCAAGTAAAATAAGTAAATTTCAATATCCACAGCAGAGCCTTCTATCATAGATCTATAACGTTATCAGCTTCCAGTGCCGTCTTCCATGGACTCCCCTTGATGTCACCTGAACAGAGGATAAAGAGCACGTGGAGTTCATCTTGAAGCTCTTCGTGGGGTTGTTGAGAGAGTCTTATGTGATCAAGAGAACTGGCCACTGATTAGAATTTTCACAGAAGATTCTGTAGTGGAGAATTTGCTCTCAGTTTTCCTTCACAGTAGCAAGATGGTTGATTTACTTATTTTTCACTTAAGTTCCAACTTTGTTTTGTCTGGGTACAATTCTTTTTTTCCTTTTCAAAAGCATAGATTTAGCCTTTATTCTCTTATCAGTGAAAATCTAAATGTTGCACAGGAGACTAGGCTTAAGTTGATGTAAAAAATATATGTATAAGTCGTTTTCAAAATATTTGTGATTACTTCATCTATTGCTTTAATCCTGAGAGAAATGATTCTTTTTTTATATAAATCATTTTACTGGGGGCTCGTACAACTCTTATCACAATGTATGCATTCATCCATTGTGTCAAGCACATTTGTGTATTTGTTGCCATCATCATTTTCAAAACATTTTCTTTCTACTTGAGCCCTTAGTATCTGCTCATTTTTCTTCCTTCCTCCCCCATCCTCTCTCCCTTATGAACCCTTGATAATTTATACAATTTTATTATTTTGTCATGTCTTACACTGTCAGATGTCTTCCTTCACCCACTTGAGAGAAATGATTCTTTTAAAGTCTAATAACCTGGCCTAATCTGCTTTGAAGACTTTCACTTATACAACCTGTCACTCATCTTTAGTTACCTTTTTCTATAAAGCATTACATTTTTCTTTTTCCTTTTAAAAAAATGATATGAAATTTCAGACATGAAAGTGGAGCTCCAGAAGGGAGATTTTCTGGAGGGTTCGATGAATTTACAAAATACCTTTGATTGCCTGTTCCCCGAGGGTTTTCTTCTTGGTTCTCTGCTACCACCATTACATTGAACATTAGCCATCTGGGACCCCCTTCAAAATGCTTTCTTTGCTGCCCATCAGCATAGCCAAGACATGCTATGAAAAACGGAACATCTCCAGCAGAACAAGAAGTAAGTAAGTGTGGAAAACAATAGAAATAGTATTAAACTCAGGTTCCAATTTACTATTTGCTTGTTCTACAGATCCCAGTAAGATTAGCTACCTGGTTATCTCTCATCATTCATTCATTTCCATTGATTCTGTATATTTTTACTTAATGTCAACCATGAGCAATGGCAAGGATGCCTGGTGGCACAGTGGTTAAGCACTGGGTTGGCAACCTAAAGGTCATGGTGAGAACTCACCAGCTGCTCTTTGGAAGAAAGAGGTGGCAGTCTGCTTTCACCAAGATTTCTTTGAAAACCCTATGGGCAGTTCTACTTTGTCCTTTAGGGTCATTCCTAATAGGAATTGACTTATCTGCAATGTATTTGTGATTATTAATTTTTTAATGTGTAAATGGCTCTGCCAGATGCTAAGGTCAGAGTAGTGAAAACGATAAATGGAGTTCTTGAGTTTGTAGCACTTATAGTCTGATAGAGAGGACTGATGGTGAAGTGATTATAGCAAAGTTTGGAGAAACTTATGATTTGGGAGCGATACCAGGCTCAATCAAAAAGTCTGGCTACTAGGGTTCTAGTTCATACCTGCACTTGTTTATTCCAAACAAAGCATGTTTAAACATGTTCTTGTGGTCAGTGGATGGCCGCAGACAAGCTCTCTCAGTCACAGGCTAGCTAGTTTTAGCCTCATTAGGATGCCTTCCAAAGAGGGGAGAGTCAAGAGAATGGTTTCCAAGGAGATCTGCTGATCTGGTCACAGTCAAGACAAAGAGGTCAACTTGGAAGGGTTAGGTACTTTTGGGGATTCCAAGGATGTCGTTTTGAGAGATTTTTGTTGAAGGACACAGAACAAACATGAGGACTTTTAAGAGTGAGTTTTAAGAAAACTGGTTAGAAAAGGACCCAGGAAAGTAGCACAGAGGATATCCCCGCTGCCACGCCTACCCCCATACAAATCGTAACCATGCACCTGCTCATTCCTCGAGGGAAGCAAGGGCTGTCCTGTGAGATGATTTTTTTGGAAAGCTACTCCATCCACCCTACATCCCTGATCTTGTCCCTTCAGTCTTATTTTTGTCCCCCAAACTCAAAGAATATTTACAAGAAGCACACTTTAAGTCCTTTGAGCATGCTAAAACTGCTGTTTTACCTATTATCATTCCAAGAGTGCAGAATTCTTCAGAGGAGGGCTAGAGAGATGGAAACACTGGTGATAACACCCCCTGGGGGTGCTGGAATGATCCAGATGCAGGGGGGGGGGGCTGCAAAAGCAGGTACCTACCTGCACTTTATCCTGGATTGTGGGCTGTAGTGTGTAAGTTTTTCATGGCCAGGAGGTCACTGAGCAATTATTTTTCTGCAAAGGGGGCAGTAAGCCAAAAAAGTTTGAGAGCCTCTGCAAAGTACCATAGATACTCATGTATAAGCTGGGTTTTTCAGTACATTTTTGTATTTTAATCATTTTATTGGGGGCTCGCACAGCTCTTATTACAATCCGTCCATCCATTCATTGTGTCAAGCACATTTGTACATTTTTTTGCTATCATCATTCTCAAAGCATTTGCTTTCTACTTGAGCCCTTGGTATCAGCTCCTCATTTCCCCCCTCCCTTCCTCCCTCTCCCTCCCTCATGAACCCTTGATAATTTATAAATTATTCGTTTTTTCATGTCTTACACTGTCCGATGTCTCCCTTCACCCACTTTTCTGTTGTCCATCTCCCAGAGAGGAGGTCACATATAGAACCTTGTGATCATTTCTTCCTTTCTACCCCACCTTCCCTCCACCCTCCCGGTATCGCCACTCTCACCACTGGTCCTGAAGGGATCATCTGTCCTGGATTCCCTGTTTCCAGTTCCTATCTGTACCAGTGTACATCCTATGGTCTAGCTGGATTTGTAAGGTAGAATTGGGATCATGATAGTGTGTGTGGGTGGGGTGGGGTGGGTAGGGGTGAGAGGAAGCATTAAAGAACCAGAGGAAAGTTGTGTGATTCATCGTTGCTATACTGCAGCCTGCTACCCATCTGTAAGAGGATGTCCAGTTGCCTACAGATGGGTTTTGGCTCCGCACTCCATCTTATTCACAATGATATGATTTTTTTGTTCTTTGAAGCCTGATACCTGATCCAATCAACACCTCGTGATCACACTGGTTGGTGTCAGCACATTTTTATGCAGTTTTTGTGGTAAAATTACTATCGGTGCCTCGGCTGATATTCGGGTGGCTTAGACTCAAGTATATACGGTATGTTAGGACTGCAGAGTAGACTGGAGACTTGAGAGTGGTGAGGAAAAAGGCTGGAGTTGTAACCAAATTCAGAAGTAGGACAACTTTTAAGCCATATTAATAAATTTCCCACTTTATTCTAAGAGTGTTTCAAAGATTTGAATTCAAAAGCAGATCAGACTTTGTTCTATTTTTGGTTTCTTTAATTTCTTTTAATTACTTATGTTCACATGATACTGGTCACGTGGAAGAGCGGAGTTTACTTTCAGCCCCAAATTGATGGGCTTGCAATTTTTTTGCTGTTTGTTTTGAGTCAAAAATACATCCATACATTTTTTAAGTCACTGTGAGATCAGGTAACTTTGTTTCCATTTTTGTATTGAGTTGCCTGGCTTGTACATAGCCATTTGTCAGGTGACTGCTTATTGGCTTAGGTGAGAGTGCTCATCTCTGAAGTAGTCTGTGTAGACCTATTGGAGAAACAGTTCACCTTAACAGATAGAGAAGTAACTTTAAAAAATGTTTTGCACCATAACTCCTACAATAAAACATACATTTCATGAGAATTAACCTGCTCTAGGGTAATTATTCTTTATGGAAGAGTTTTTGCTTTGAAGTACCACATGCATATAGTAAAATGTACCATCTTAAAGTGTACAACGTGATTGATATTTATATATGTATATTCATGTAACCATAACCCAGAGCAAAATATAGAACAGTTCCCGAATCCCAGAAAGCATCCTATTTCTCATTGCTAATCATAACCACTGAAAAATAGTCACTATTCTAACTTCTGTCATCATTGATTAGTTTTACCTATTCTTAAACTTCATATAAGTGGTATCATAATGTGTCTACTTTTTTTGACTCACACAGCTTTAAGAGTTTTACTTGTTTCAGGGAGTAAAGGCTTGCTCTATTGTGTTGCTATGTAATACTTGATATATAATTATACCAAATTTTATTAATCCATTTTAATGTTCATTGAAGTTGAGTTGACTTTTATGAATAATCTTGGGGTGGATATTCATACACTTGTGTTTTTCAGTGGTGATGGTACTTGTTGAGAGTCTACAAACCCGTTCCAGCCCACAAACGACCCTGTGTGCCAGAGAGCACCACCCCGCCTGCCCTGTGCTGTCCTCACACTTGTGATCCAGCCCATTGCATTTCGGTGGGCAGTGCATTCACTTTTCTTGGGTACATACCTATATAGTAGAATTGTTGGAATACTGTGAAGGTGTTTATTTAGCTTTAGTAAGTACTGCCAATTAGATTTAACCATTTAATTTTACCAACTTCTACTGTGATAGAATTTGTTCTAGTAGTTGTGCATTCTTGCAAGAATTTAGTTTTCCATCTTTCTAATTTTAGCTTAACCATAGGTACATAGTAGTACTCATTATAATTTTAATTTATTCCCCCCTTTCTTCCCTAATGTTAGCTGTGTTCAGCATATTTTCATATGCTTATTGTCCATTCAGATATTCTGTCTTATCGCCCATTTTTCTAGTGGTTATCTATCCTCACTTACTGATTTTTAAGAATTTAAATATATGCCTCAGATATGGTAAATCCCTTCTCTCCTTCTCTGTTTTCTTGATGATATCTCTTGATGAACAAAGTTTTTATTTTAGTTAAATCTGATTGATTAACTTTTTTATTTATGGTAAGTCTTTGTCTCAAGATCAAAAAGATGTCCTCTCATGTTTTTCTTCAGGAGCTTAGTTGTTTCGTGTTTTACCTTTCAGTTTATTATCCATCTGGAATTGATGGTATAAGAAAGAGGTTCAGACTCATTTATTTCCATATGGCTCTTCAGTTAACCCAGCAAAAGACCATCTCTTCTCTTCTTTATTGTATTGGCATTTTTGTTGTAAATCAAGAGACTTTATCTACAAGGAGCTTCAGCAAGTTGTGGAAAGTAGAACTAAAAGACAATGAAAATTTTCCTTGAACTTTTTGAGGCCTCCTTGTCTATCTGAAGTCTCTGTTTTCTTCCATTGGTGCATGACGATTTTTTAAAAATCATTTTATTGGGGGTTCATGCAATTCATCACAATACATAGATCAATTGTGTAAAGCACACCTATACATTTGTTGCCCTCATCATTCCCAAAATTCGCTTTCCCCTTGGGTTCCCGGAATCAGCTCATTTTCCTTTTCCCTCCTCCCTCTTCCCCCTCCCCCATGAACCCTTAAAATTTATAAATTATTATTATATTTTATCTTACACTGCCCGGCTGCTCCCTTCACCCACCCCTCTGCTGCCCATCCCCCAGAGAGGAGGTTATATGTAGATCCCTGTGATCAATTCCCCCTTTCTACCACCCCTTAGTCTTTATTTTACATTCATATGTAAATCCATCGCTTTTTACTTTGATTCTTCAAGATTTTCTTTGCTGTTTATCATCTTGTGAAGGAACCCTGGTGGTACAGTGGTTAGGTGTTGGGCTGCAACCCCAAGGTCAATAGTTTGGAACTACCAGTTGCTCTGTGGGAACAAGATGAGACTTTCTACTCCAGCTAACAGTTGCAGTCTCAAAACTAATGAGGGGGTTGTTCTACACTGCCCTAAAGGGTCATTATGAGTTGCAATCAACTAGATGCCAGGGAACTATCTTGTGTGGTTACATTTTATAATCACATGCTGATTTGTAAAAGCAAACAAACAAAAACTTGCTAGGATATGAGTTGGGATTGCATTGTTTATATAGATCAATTTAGGAAGAATTTACATCATCATAATATCATTACTTGAAATGCGCACAATGTAGCATTTCACTTATTTAGGTTTAAAACAATTTATTCCAGCAATGTTTTATAAGGCTTTTTAGGGGTCACAAACAATTTGTGTTCAACTACTAATCTAAAGGCTGTTCAAAACCACCCAGTAGTACTGGGAAGAAAGCCCTGGTAATCAGCTTCCATAGAGATAGCCAAGAAAATCCTTAGGGGCAATTCTACTCCATCACACATGGGGTTGGCAGAAGTTGGAATCTACTTCACGGTCAATGATTTTGTTTTTTCAAAGAACTTTTTTAGGGTGAACTTCATTATTTGATGCATGCTGTAGTGAGCCTGCATGTTTTGTTGACTTATTATTGTTTAAAATTATTTTGAAATCTTTGAAAAAGAGTAGATTTAAAAAATTGATCTCATATTCAGAGACCATGGTAATTGTATATAATAATTCTAATCGTTTATTTTAGGCTTTACAGAAGTAGAAAGCTCCATCTTTCTACTGAAGAGGAGGAAATGGTGGTTTCTGACTGAGGACTATTTTATTAGCAGTCTAATGCATAACCACTCTGCCACTAGATCTCCAAGTTAAAATGGGTACATTTGATTATATGCAAATATTACATAAATGTTTTTGATTAAAAAATAGACTATTTCACTGCTTCACCACATATAAAAGTTATCTTCAGTTCATCAAGGAATTTGTTTCAGTTACTATATTAAGAATTCTGACTTAAACATTACAGAATAATACAAGGTGATATCAGAAACATTTATGGACTGAAGAACACAAAACTTAGGGTGATTTGATATATATCTGACCAATACTTGCAAAATCATATGGTAGTAAAATTGATAAAGTACTAATACCAATAGATGTAGAAGAAAAGTCTGTGAAGTTCAAAGTTAGATGAGTTAATACATATAGATCATGAACTACACAGTGACTGGCATAATATGAGGGATTTTTAAAAAGTTCATTGGAAATTCTGTTGTCTTTTAATTTTATTTTTAAGAACTTTTTGAAGCTTCATGTGTATGCACAGTAAGTGTTAACTGTCTTGCTATTCAGACGATGAGATTTTATGTTTCAAGAGATGAACCACAGCATGACTGAGGACAGTGGGATCTCTGAGTGTGTGTCTGTCACCAGAAGTGTCAGCACTCAGGTACCTTGCCCTGTCCAGATCATCCAGAATGCTTAGAATTCGTTATCAATTTTAATCATAGAATAATCTGTGACGTCGTAAATTATGCAAATGTAATATTTCTTAGAATATATGAATACTTGGAACAACATTGTTTTGTAAAACCTTTTACATCGAATGACAACTTTATTAGTTGCAACATTGTAAGTAACTGAACAGAGCCTTTAAGATTTTTTTTGGTTCTTTAATTACTGCTTCATTCTCAATAAAATTGATATAGGTTCACAGCTACTAATTACCACAATATTGTAGCTAAAGCACCAGAAAATTTGACACAAATGATTAGAAAACACTGGCAGCCACCCAAACAACAGCTTGGGCTTGCAGGGTGTGCATACAAAGCCATGTGATTCAAAGTCATATTGTAATTGGGCAATAAAGCTAGTGCTGACCTGAGGACCTACCAAGGTTCCAAAGGAAATGAGCCCAGACTCGGAGTCTTGTTATGTGTACGAGGACATATAAGCTTTTTTGTCCAAAGTTTTTCTTAAGTAGCTGGCCAAATTCTCTCCAGTGTATTGTTTCTATTTGCAATCTAATGGTGTGATTGGTAGGAAGGGACTTAATTGAGAAGAGTAAATTATGAACTAGAGGACAGATATAAGTATTGACTTGGGTAAAGGGGAAGAAAAACCAAAATAAACATGTTTTTGTTGCTTTAACCAACTATAGGAACATTTTTATATAAACATAAACTTCTATTGAAACACTACGTAAAAATTTTATGGATAGTCATTTTGGTGTCAACCCCCACCCTAACCCCCACGGCCTTTCCCTTGTGCCCACACTCCCATAGTGGCAATGCTGATTGAAGAGGAGGCGGCATTTAAATGCAGGTACTGTGGAATAAGAAGGGGTTTTTCACAATCCCAGTTATACAGGTGACACAACCTTGCTTACTGAAAGTGAAGCGCACTTGAAAGACCTCGTGATGAAGATCAAAAAGTACAGCCCTCAGTATGGATTACACCTTAACACAAAATCTCAACCAGGCCAATATGAGCCGGAGTGGACACTATGGCAGTGAATGATTGAGTGAGGGCAATACACCGCCTGGTAAGCAGGAAAAAGGATGGAGGTTGTCAAGGATTTAATTGGACCTGGCTCCCCAATCCCCATGGAACCAGCAGTCAAGAAGTCAAACAAGGCTTTGTCCTTATTTCAAATCTGCTGCAAAAGACCTCTTCAAAGGATTGCATAATAAAGACGCCTCTTTCAGGAGGAAGGTATGCCTGACTCAAGTTTTATTATTGTGAATGACCTCACATGCATGTGAAAGCTGCAGAGGGACAAGGAAGCTGACGCCGAATCAATGCATTTGAGTTATGGTGTTGGCAAAGACTAATGTCAGAAGAATGAACACACCTCTCTTGGAAGAAGTACAGCCAGAACTTCTTGGAAGTCGGGATGGCAAGACTTCGTCTCATGGTCTTTGAACAGTTCCTGGAGAGGACATTGGGTTGGGCAGGGAGGAAAAACGATGAAGACTCTGAAGGAGATGGCTGAGCACAGTGGCTGCAACCGTGGGCTCAAACAGAAGAATGGCCCTCAGGATGGTGCAGGACTGGGCACTTTATTGTTCTGTCGTACTTAGGGCTGCTATGAGTTGGAATCAACTCAATGTCACCTAACAACAGCAACAATCAAAGTCAATTAATCAAAGTCAATTAATCAATGACGCAGTCTTGATGAACACAAAACCTGGAAATCAAGGGATGTTGCTAGCCAGTAGTTGTTGTTTCCATCAGCCTCGAGCTCTGATGTACTTCTGCTCTAGTTTCTCTCGGTGGCATGATGTCTACATGGCACTGCATGTACACTGGTGAATCATTGTAAATGGCAGTGTTACAACAGTCTGTTTGTTCTAGCAGTCCATCTTAACATGTGCACATCTTTCAATAAATCCTGAGCTCTGTTTGGAAGGTTAGATAAGTGTTTGATGCTGGTAGAACAAACATGCTTTGAGGGCTTACATTTGTGTTAATATTTAGAACATGGAGCTGTTGGTTGTATATTAAACGTTTTAATTATTGTTCTTATATTTAGATTTTCTTTTAGTTAGTCACAAGTGACAGAAATTCAACTCAAACTAGTAGTGTATTAACTTGTATTACCAAAAAGCCCGAAAGTAATATTTGGCTTTAGCTCTTTCTGGATGAAGTGTGATTGTTTTTTGTTATTGTGTGATGCTATTCAGTTAATACCAACTGATAAAGACCATATAGGACAAGGTAGAACTGCTATAATCTCTAGGGAGAGAAACCTCCACATTTTCTCCTGTGGAGTGGGTTTGAACAACTAGCCTTAAGGTTAGTAGCTCAGCACTTAACCAGTGGGCCACCAGGGCTCCTTCTGAATGTATTAACGTGATGTGAGATGTCTTTCTCTATTGTTCAGGTTGTAATTGTGTTCCCCAAAATATGTGTGTAAATCCTAACCCTATGCTTGTGATTATAATTCCATCTGATTATAATTCCATCTGGGAGTGTGTTGTGTTTATGTTAATAATACAGGATTAGTGAGTTACTCTGATATAAAAGATTAATAATCAAGCAAACATAGATAGAAGAAGGTAGACACCATGCTCCATGGAGTTATTCAAGGTATAAGGACCTGCCCTGAGAGCAGACAGAGAGACAAAGCCTTGCTCTAGAGTGGTGCCTTGAATTTGAACTTCTAGCCTCCCTAAATATGATCAAGTTACTTTCTGTTTGTTACAAACACCCACTGGCAGTATTTCTGTTATAGTAACATTTAGAGAAATGAAACATCTGAATACACTTATTTCTACACTTTTCTACTCTGCCCTGTGTTTCTTGCTCCACTTTCTTGTTTTGGAGATGAGGTCCTGCGTCATGACAGACTCACATGTTTTCACCTCTCACCTACACACGGAAGCTTTCTGAGTAGTAGTTTCAGCTGTGGAAAAGCCAGGCCTCAGGTGCACATAGATGGTGCTTCCTGGGCATGAGCAGAAACCCTTTTGGGGAAGGGATTACATGTTGAGTTCAGCCATGCTTTCAAATAGTCCTTTAAAACTACCCAAAACCCATCTGTAGACAATGGGACATCCCCTCACAGAAGGGTCACAGAGAAGGGAAGAGTCAACCAGGGTGCAGTATAGCACCGATGAAACACACAATATTCCTCTGGTTCCTTGAGGCTTCCTCATCCCCCACTCTCATGATCCCAATCCTGCCTTTCCCTGCAGGCTAGGCCGGAGTATGTACACAGGTACACCTAAGAGCTCAGGACACCTGGAATCCAGGTCCGATAAACCCCTCAGGAACAGAAATGAGAGTAGTGATACCAGGAGGGTAAGGGTAAGGTAGGGAGAGGAGTGGGGAAGAAACCATGGGGGAATGGAGACAGCAGTTGGTGTAAGATATGACAGTAAGAATAATTTACAATTTATCAAGGGGTCATGAGAGCGGGAGGGGGAGGGAGGGAAAAAAGGAGAGCTGATCCCAAGGTCTCAAATAGAAAGTAAATGTTTAGAAAATGATGATGGCAGCATATGTACAAACATGCTTGATACAATTGATGTATGGATTGTTATAAGAGCTGTAACAGTCCCCAATACAATGATCCTAAAATAAAGCAAAAACAAAACCCCAATTTAATAATGAGAAAATCTTTTAGTTTACACAAGGTAACTCCTTATAGCAAAAGCAACATGGAAGACTCAGAGACATAATGGAGTGTGTTTGGGGCAATTGACTGTTGAACAAAATTGACTTTCATGGAAATCATTGAGTATTTAGCACTCTTTACACAAAGGAACTGGAGTGCTTCTTTCCATTACAGAAATAATTGATAATAGGTATAATAATTATTCATATTCTGCTACTGGATGCTACATTATAGAGACCATAAAGCAAATGTTCAAATAAATATTTAAATTATTATCCCAGTAAAACCAGCCCTTAATGGAAGACACAGCTCTGTGTACAGCTGTTTGAACTTCAGTCAGGTGGATGGCTTCTTTTCTTTATTTATAACCATCCTTGAGCCTCTGAACCCCCTGCTGCCCAGGCCCCTCCCTTTCTGCATTGGCTTTCCTAGAGTTTGGCTTTGGCAGATGTGTGAAGGCAATTTGGTTACAGTGATCATTGTTTTAGGTGTTAGGAAGCCTTGAAAAGCAGATGAGATACCTCTTACTTGAATGTGTAGAGCAATGTGACTTTCACAAATGGATGTCCAACCAGTTTAGTAAATTACTATGAAAAATGATCAGAGATTTTGCTAAATGAAAATAATATAGAAAGAAAATAGTGCATCTAGTGTGGTGATGTCTGTATGTACAATTCTGGCAAGTTTTAGATGGTGGCCCCTTTGCCCCCTTATGCACATGCCAAATTTTTGCATCTAAGCTGGTCTATTGACTGTTCCAATAGCTCCCAATCTCTCTCTCTCTTACACACACACACACACACACACACAATTATCTAGCAAAGTGTTTGTGGAATTAACATTTTTCCTGGAAGGAATATATCTGATTTAATGACCAAATCATTTTAAGGCAGCACCACAGAATTTCACATGAACTAAATCTATTTCTTCACACAGATCATGCATATTTTACTCAAGCATTGAGTCATTAGCATGTTTATAATGGTTCTAATTTAGCACAACATTTTCTGAATTTTGTCCTTGAGTCATTTACAAATTGTTCATATTGAATAAACAAAGGAAACAGATTGCATTTTATACTTAGTAATTTATCTGAAAGAAGAGGGGAGGGTTAATTGTTTTAAAGTTTTGGTCTGTTTGGGGAAGTGAGCCTGCTTCTTCATTGCTAGGCATCCAATGCCATTTCTCATCTCTTCAAGGGTGTGTTTAGGGGGTACTATGGAGGAGTAAAATGAAAAATTAGGACCAGGATGAGATTGGCCACTCCCAGAGGGGGAGTGCGGAGCAAAAGGGGAGCTGGCACAAGATTATCCAAAACAGTTGGTGCATTCCTTAATGATCAAGTGCTTGAGAAGTCCGGCTCTTCCTGGCAGAGCATCTGTGTTGATGTTTATATCATTGCCCTGCTGTATGGGAAAGGCATCTTTCTCTTGCTGGTTGGCTAAAAATAGGATGGAGTATAGCATTGTACAAGATATTTTAAGATAGCAAAAACATTTGAAAGGTTAAACGTTTGGCTTTTGGATCAGAAAAGATCAGTGATATAACTTGTGGTGTTCCTTGCAGTCTGAATTTTATCTTCTGTTCATCAGTGATTCGAACTCTTGGTTAGGAAAGTTATTCTGGGTTCATTTGATACAGTCTGAAAAGCCCCACTCTTCTGTCTTTTCTGTAGCTCCCAGCATGAAGAGCGGGCTTGGAAACAGCCTCTATTTATACCCTCAAGGGTTTTTTTTTTGAAAATCAGTTGTTTCATTGGTGTGTGTGTGTTAGAGAGAGAGAGAGAGAGAGAGAGAGAGAGAGAGAGAGAGAGAACAGAGAGGAGAAGAGAGTGAGAACAGAGAGAGCAGGGGTGTGTATGTGAGAGAGAGAGAGAGAGAAGAGAGTGAGAACAGAAAGAGCAGGGGTGTGAGAGAGAGAGGAGAAGAGAGTGAGAACAGAGAGAGCAGGGGTGAGAGAGAGAGGAGAAGAGAGTGAGAACAGAGAGAGCAGGGGTGAGAGAGAGTGAAAGAGAGAGAACAGAGAGAGCAGGGGTGAGAGAGAGAGGAGAAGAGAGTGAGAACAGAGAGAGCAGGGGTGAGAGAGAGAGAGGAGAAGAGAGTGAGAACAGAGA